>NW_024070194.1:16274344-16675460 GCF_014754425.2 Oryx dammah | reverse complement strand
CCTGGAAGAGGAAATAACAGCTTCCCTGGCGGCTCAGAGGTTAAAGCATCTGCCTCCAATGCGGGAGACCCGGGTTCGATCCCTGGGTCGGGAATATCCCCTGGAGAAGGAAATGGCAACCCACTCCAGTATTCTTGCCTGGAGAATCCCATGGACGGAGAAGCCTAGTAGGTTACAGTCCATGGGGTCGCAAAGAGTCGGACACAACTGATCGACTTCATCTCACCTCACCTCACCTCACCTCCAGTATTCTTGCTGGGATAATCCCATGGACAGAGGAGCCTGGTGGGCTACAGTCCATGGGTTCCAAAGAGTTGGACACAACTAAGGCGGCAGAGCACTCATAGAACATTAAAGCTTGAAAAGGTTCATTTATTTGCTCAACAAATATTTATTGAGTATCCACTGATATACAGCATTGAACAAAACAGACAAGGTTCTTGCTTTGTGGAATTATAATCTGGTGGGGAAGGAGCAAGATAAGAGTAAATGAATGAGAAATTCAGGTCATGATAAGTGCTTTGAAGGATACACAAGACATACTATGGAACTGATGTATAGCTACTGGTCACATGTTATAGTGAACTCTTGAAGTGTGGCTAGTTTGAGTTGAGGTCTGCTACCTATGTAAAGTATACACTGGATTTTCAAGGTTTAGTGTGAAGGAAGTGATGAAAAGGTGACCAAAGTATATTAATTTTTATATTGATTCCATGCTGAAATGATGCTTAGGGTATATTGACTTAAAGAAAATTATTAAAACTAGTATTATTGTCTTAAAGACATTTAAAATGTTTTTAAATTTAAAATGTGGCTACTAGAAAATTTAGTTATATATGCATCATATGCAAAAGTTATATATATATTTAAAGTTATATATGCCATATTTAAAATGTGGCTACTAGAAAATTTAAACTTATATATGCATAAAGTTATATATACATCTTGTGGCTTTCAATATATTTTTGTTGGGCAGCGCTGTTCTTTATTTTTTAAAAAAATTGTTGGGCTGCACTGCACAGCATGTGGAGTCTTAGAGTTGCCTGGCCAGAGATTGAACCTGCACCCTCTGCAGTGGAAGTGCAGAGTCCTAACCACCGGACCACCAGGGAAGCCCCGGACAGCACCATTAAAGAAAATAACCCATGGAAGTGGGAGACAGGACCTGTTATTTTTAGATAATATGGTCTGGGAAAGACTTTGAAGAGTGGACATGATAAGATGGTTGAGAAGGAACCAATCATGTGAAAGACACAGAATAATCAAAACAGAGGGAACAGCAAGTACATAGACTCTGAAGTAGAAGGTGGTGCAGCCTGTTAGAGGATCGGGAAGTGGACTGCTGTAGCTGGAACCTGGTAAATGAGCAGGGGATTGAAAAGCGATGAAATTGGAGATGTAGGCAGACGACCAGCTGTGCAGGCCTTGCTGTGGGCCATAATAAGGAGTTTGAATTCCATTTTGAGAAATGTTACAGACACCCTCATTCAGCCCACATGTTTACAGATGAAAAGTGAACCCCATTTTGGTAAAGGGACTTCCCAAAGGTTGTGGGCCAGGGTAGTGGCAAGAGTCAAAACCAGAATCCTGATCTTATTTCCAGCTCTGTTCATTCTCTACATGGCACTGTTCGTGCAGTTTTCTTTCTGTAAGATCAGTGTCCACTCCTCCTATTCCTAAAAGATGGTACAGTCTAGAATCCAGTCCATGATAAATCAGACGCACCCATTCTCTTGTGGAAAGTCAGAGGATCACCCAAGTTAATGGCTGCAAAAGCTCTTTGAAAACAGGAAGTTTTTATAGACATGAAAGATGGATTGCATGCTTGCATCCTATCTCTAAATAGAACAACCCTATGTGGAGGGCTGTTTTAAATCTCTGCTATACAAATGAGAGAACTGAGGTACAAAAAAGTGCCTGCCCCAGAGCTGGAGCTCCTACCCACTGTGCTGGGCCGAACTAACGTGCTTTTAGATACGTCCTTACATTAATTCTCAACATGCTCTTTGAGGTAGATGGCATGCCCATTTTATAGAAAAGGAAACTCAAGCTGGAGGGGTCAGTTACCTGCCCAAGATGAAACAGTCAGTAAGGAGCAGAGCTAGAACTGGAACCAATTGAATACCCAAATATAGTTTTCCAATTTTAAAAAACTTTAAAAATTGAACTATGGTACATGTATAGACGAATGCACGAATCTTAAGTGCTTTTGATTTTAGTTGTTATTTACAAAATGGACTGAGCTTGGCCACTAGCATTCATTTCTCAGGGACAAAGCGCTCTGATTTGAACATCCCCACCCCCAGAGTTTGATTCAGTAAGTCTCCCATGAGACCTTAGAATTTGCGTTTCTAACAAGATGCCAGGTGATGCTTAGGCTGCGGGTCCAGGGACCCCACTTTGAGACCCCCTGGCCTAGAATGATCTACATTCCTCTTAAAATTTTCTCCAACTGAGACATTTCACCTACCTTTTCATGGCCATTAGTTTGCAGTATTTTGAGTGTAAGCAAGCTATACTTTCCCCCTTGCCATCTAAGATAGTGAGAACAAATCAGTTAATCTTTCTGGGCCTCAGTTTCCTCATATGACTAATGAGGGAAGATTAAGTAAGTTCCTCTGAGCTCCCTTATAGCTTTAAAATTCTGTGATAACTAATTATTTAGGCCAAGAGCTCCAGAGATTTCAAGGGATTAAAAAAAAGCTTGATGTAGAAGGATGAATTGGGGCTGAAAATCTGGAAGACTTGAGTTTTAATCCTACCTTTATCATTATTTATCTGGGTGACTCAGGATAAGTCCCTTCCCTTCTCTGTACATCATTTTTTTAAAAAAATCACAATTAATATACAGTGAGATTGAGCTCTATGACTTCTTGTTCTTTCCTTTACTAAAATTCAAAGACTAAGGTAAATAAAGAAAATCTGTAATGTCAAGATGTTTATTAAAAGTATTTGACATTTTTTGAGTGCTTACAAAGTCTCACTTTTGGGGCAGCTTGGTGGGAAGATTGCAATTTTCTACTGAGATTGGTTCTTCTAATAATAGAGTTAGGCAGCAAGCGCCTCAGTATATGCCTTATATCCTTGACATATGTTAACTATTCATTTGAGAAGACAGGAGAATTACAATGTGGACAGGAGGTAGTGGAAGAAGTCTTAAAGAGGAAACTAGTTATGTTCCCAATATGGAAATGTACTTTTTTGATGCCTTCAGGCTTAGACATCTCATCAAGAAGTGTGCCCAGCAGTTCCTTGGCTGAGAAGTTTCTGCTGCATAGACGCGTGTATGAACTCCAGGGCATTCTCATTAATACTAATTCCACAGATGTCTGGAAAAAGTTCTTACCTCTGAAGTTTTCCAATAAAGAATTCTCATTTAGTGCAGTTTGGCTCAGTGGGAATGACTTGCTTTGTGACATGAGAGTATTCTCTTTGAGGCAGATTGGGGTCGAGGACCCTTGGTTTTGGCAATATTGCAGACACCCACTCCTCCTGTTACCTATCAGTCAGTAATAGAACAGTTCCTGAGATTGCAGTGGCTTGTTGGAATCTAGAGTCTTTCTCCTTTACCCTTCTTATTTCTTTCTTTTGAAATAAAAAATTTTAATGACAGTAATTTGACAGGAGTAGTATTAAAAGAAAGTGTTCAAGAAAAAGGAAACTATTACCCTAATCCTATAAATATTTTCAGATTCCCAGAGGACTTTTGTGTTTTTCATGACTATTGCCATTGTATATATACTGTTTTGTGTTCTATGTTTTAACATTGCTAGAAATATTTTGTGTTTCTGCATGTTATTTTTAATGTCTGCAAACTTTTTTTTTTTTCCTCAAGTCATAGGCCAACCATTTTCTCCTAAATTGTTCTTCTATAGTCGAGTACTTAGGTAGTTTCCAGGTTTTGTTCTTGGAGATAATATTGCTGTGAACTTCTTTATTCAGGTAACATTTCCCCCTCACATCTGCTGTAGTAATTATCAAATGATTGGATATGCCTGGAGAGGGGATGCTGGAAATGGATTTGGTTTGGTTGTTGAGGAAAAGGAGAAGATATTGGAATCTCAGCCCTGATGAATGAATAGAAATTCTGTGGGTAATGAAGGGGGCTAAGGAGTCATTCTTGACTATGGTTAGGGAGTACAGAAGCCCTGAGTGAAATGTACAGAGCACTGAGCGAGTGAAGAATGGCGGGAAATGACAGGTTTGCCTCAGCTGCAGAAGTGTCAAGCAGTGCACAGTGCTCACGTGGGATTAATCCCTTATCAGTTGACAGGGCTAACAGTGGTGTGTGTTCCAGTTTTCCTGCAATCCTGATGATACTACTGCTGCTGCTGCTGCCGCTGCAAAGTCGCTTCAGTTGTGTCCGACTCTGTGCGACCTCATAGACGGCAGCCCACCAGTTGTCATAATTTATTTTTTTCTCATTAATCTAGTAAGTATATAAAGTGTTAGTTCATTTGCTTTAATAAGCATTTTTTCCCTTTGTTTATTGTTTGTACTTCTTACCATCTGCTTCTTTTTCCTGGAGTTGTAGTTTATAACTGTGCTTTTCTGTTGTGTTTTTTGTTGATGAAAAATTTTCAGAAGACTGGACACTGTGCTCAAATATATCTTTTCTTTAGTAGCCCCTTTTACCCAAGAACTCTGAGAATATTATCCTAATCGTGATGTCTCTTACAGCATCATGAAATAGGCTCTTTTTGCATGACGGTTTAAACTAGTGCTTTTCAAAGTTACTCATTGTTAGTGGGACTATAAATAACAAATTGCTATTCGTATTGATATTCCCATTTCAGGGTGTTTTCTGTTTCATCTTCTGGGTCACTTTTTTGTTAATGTTCTCTCCCTCCCTTTGTGATCTTACCTTCTCTCTTTCCCCTGGTGAGTTCCTTTTGTACTCGTAAAATACACTGTTTTTCTGTGCCTCCTTGCACTGGTCAGTGAACTGAGAGGCAGGGACCAGCACCAGAGTGTCTCACTCATAATTGACACCTAATAAATGATTGTCTAATGATTGAGTGAATGAACTAGTACGTGGCTTTAAATATGCCTTTGGAAAGCTTTTGTTCTAATATCTTGTCTGCTTGCTGGCTTGTGTCTCTTTGCTTTCATGTTAGACTTCAAGGAAGTTTGTTTCAAATCCATTACTTCAGTTACTAAATTGTCCTCTGCTTCCTTATCATGTCTTGCTCCTCTTGCTACAAAACCTACATTCTTTAAAAAAAAAAAACAAAAAACTTTTAATTTTGATCTAACTTTAAACTTACAGAAGTTTTGCAAAAATAGTATGGAGAGTTCCCATATGCTCCTCAAATAGCTTCCCTTAAAGTTATACAACCAGAGTACAGTGGTCAAAATCAGGAAATTAACATTGATATACTGATAACGTCACCAGTTTTGTTTGTTTTCCAACATATATTGTAAATGCTTTCTTTTTTAATTAATTTTTTATTGAAGTATTGTGGATTTACAATATTGTTTTAGTTTCTGGTTTACAGCAAAGTGATTCAGTTAAAACATGTGTATATGTACATGGATATATTTTCCATCATGGTTTATTATGGGACCCTGAATATAGTTCCCTGTGCAATATAGTAGAACCTTGTTGTTTATCTATTTTATGTATAGTAGTTTGTATCTGCGAATCCCAAACTTCTAATTTATCTCTTCCCACCCCCTTTCCCCTTTGGTAACCTTAAATTTGTTTTCTATGTCTGTGAGTCTGTTTTGTAAATGGTCCATTTGTATCGTATTTGAGATTCCACATGTAAGTGGTGTCATGTGGTATTTATCTCTCCCCTTCTGACTTACTTCACTTAGTGTGATAACCTCTACAGCCTCATTATTCCTGACTCTTCACTAGAATTTGATTCTGTAACCCGGTTCCTCAGCTTAGAGGAACTCATCCATCCTTTCGTCCTTCAGCAGCTTTATATAAACTCTTGGCGCACTAGCCCTGATTTAGCTTTCAAGTGTCTACTGAACCTTTTTTTTTTTTTTTTGAACCTTCTAACCAGATGCTCTGGTATCACATAATCCCCTGCGTCTCTCCACCAGCCCCCTTATCACCTACCCCCGGTTCTGCATTTCAGTCAAGGGTGTAGCTGCCTCCGCTGACTTGAGAAAAACCCTGGACCTATTTCTCAAAGATGAGAGACAAGGTTCTTTTCTGTATGGAAAATACGAAGTTTCAAGTGGAGGGCTAGCTCCTCTCTCAGGAGTCAGGAGAGTGCTAGGATCTGAAAATGCTCAAGCCCCCGTTCTGGCTGTCAAGGAGCTTATAGTCGAAAGGGAAGTGCCTCACAGATTTGAGAATTGATAACAGAGGTGTCTGGTGGGCTGCAGTCCGTGGGGTCACAGAGAATTGGACATGACTGAGTACCTGAACAACAGCAAACAGTACACAGTACCACTGAGTGAACAGGAAGTCGGGCAAAGAGGCAGGAGCAGTCCTGCCCTTGGGAAGCTGGGAAGGCTTTGCAAGGGAGTTGTGGCTTCTTTAGGAGCCTCCTCTCTATCCTTTCTATTCCAGTCACCACCATCTTAGTTTACACTCTTGGGACTTTGTCAAATAAGTAGTTTTCTAGTAGATCTTATACTGGCATGATAAATGTTGGTTCATTTCCTCCATGAGCCCACCCTGATCATAGCCGCCGGCCCTACCTATTTCCGCTTCCTTGGAGATAGGTCTTATTGAGATGCCTAATTTTGGAGGTGAACTTAAGGAAGCCATAGCTTTCTGCAGTCTTTCACTAGATGTCACTGTTTAAATTGGGGGATTGCATTTATAAGACCCCGATAGAGAAGTTGTCACATGTGAAAATGACTGCTTTGGAGAATGTGGATGGTTTAAAATAGCTCTGTTGGAGAAAATAGTTCAAACACATGCCCTTCTGAATGTGCTCATTTTAGACATCTTTTAATGTTTAGTGTAGTGGGTGAACCTTCACTCTGGGTTAGACAGACTGCCTGTGTTTGAATTCCACCCTTGCTACTTGACTTTAATTAATCTCGTTAAGCCTCAGGTCTTCATCTTTAAAATACAGATTGTATAATAGAGTCTGTCTCTGCCCCACCATCTTTTAAAAAAGCTCCACTTTACCATCTTTTTTGAAGATACAGGATCAAATGAGACAGTGTGGGAAGTGCTAAGTGGTATAGTGCCTGACATATGGTAAGTGTCCAGTACATGCTAGCTGTTAATTTTATTATTGATATAATTATAAACAACACCGATGGTATAGCAGAAGGAAAAAATGTTTTTCTCGAATTCTGCAAAGCTGCCTTAGAATTCCCAAGGTCACCAGTCCCTTGGAGATTAAGGTTTAGAATGCTATAAAAGGAAATGAGAACAGTTTATCACCCACACATGCCAACATGTAGAACTGTTCTCAATAGATTAAAGTATAACCCTATTCTACCACAGTTAGCAGCCACTGATATCAAGAATTATATCATCAACACAGTAATTCTTTTTCCCATGTCTCTCTAATATTACTAAGATATCTCAGCTTTCCTCTTTTCTAGTGCCAGGAATCCATTTACAAATTATTCCTTTCTTTTTCTTTTTTCCCCTTAATGTTCCTGAAGGAAGTAATTGGTTTTGGTCTGAGTCTTGTACAGCTGTAGGGAAAATGGAATCAGGAGGAGATACAGCAGGAATTCTCTTACCTTCTCCAAGACCAGCCATTTGATTCTAGTATTTCAGCTGAATAGATAAAGAACATTTTCTTTTCCACAGAGTTCCTGGAGCCTGTTGGCCTAAACTTTGGAATCCCAGATCCAATGTGGGTTGGTAAATAGAAACTGGATTACCTTCCTTGTGAGTTCAGTGAAAGGTCTAGTAAGACTGCCGCAGCGCAGTTTCATCTCTTAACTCATTTTACATGATCAGTTGCCTGTAAGCAGATTGTCTACTTGGCTCCTTAGACTTTGCTTCAAGCACCCATCAGTGTCCAAAGTCAGGGACTGAACTGAGAAGGATTTGAAATAGAGCACTCTTTATGATGCTTCTCTCTGACTGTGTCTGACTGTATTCCAAAGACAGGTGTGATCAATTATTGAACACTTTGGCATTATTCATGGGCTCATTCTGTTAGTACACAATATTGAGGATTGATTACATTTTTATTTGACACCCCTGCTCCAGTTAAGAGCAACTAAGTTTAGAATCACTTTTAGAATCTTCAATAGACTTAACCATTAACAGTCCATCAGCCCTCTGCCAGTGTATCGTATGTTTTTAGGGTATTATGACACATGTTCACAGTCAGGCTGTGAGCCAATCCAGATTTTTGAGGGCTGGTAAATTTCATTGGGGCTTCCCAGGTGGCGCTAGTGGTAAAGAACTTGCCTGCCAACATAAGAGATGCAAGAGACTCAGGTTCAATCCCTGGGTCGGGAAGATCCCCTGGAGGAGGAAATGGCAACCCACTCCAGTACTCTTGCCTAGAGAATCCCATGGACAGAGGAGCCTGGCAGGCTACAGGCCATAGGGTCACAAAGAGTCGGACACGACTGAAGTGATTTAATACCTAAATTTTGTTTGAATTGGTAATCCGTATTGAGCCTTTCATCTTTGAATTCTTCAGCACAGTTATGAAATGCCTGCTAAATGCAGGATGTTTTTGTAGACACCAGGAATAGAGTGATACACGAGACAGTTGCAGTCCCTAGTCTTTAGAGAACTTATACCCAGGGGACCAAGACAGAAAATAAAGAAAAACAAATGTAAGTAAGAGCACCTAAACATGCAAACAAATAAAGCTAGAGAAATAAAAACAAGATAACTTTAAATAGAGATGTGAAGGGGGAAAAGGGCTGATGTAATGGAGTGATGGGGTACTGTCGTGAGTTCCAGAAGGGCTCTCTGAGGAGATAACGCTGAGACTGATAATGAATAACGAGCAGGATCCGACCACATGAAGAGCTGTGGGAACAGCCACATAAGCCAAGGGGAAAACCACTACAAAAGCCCTAAGGTGGGAACAAGCTGGTCATGTTTGAGGCAGTATAGGTAGAGCACGGTGAGTGAGGAGGCTAAGGACGGAGCGGCCTGCTCTGGGGAGGATCAGTTCAGTTCATACGCTCAGTCCTGTCAGACTCTTTGTGACTCCAGGGACTGCAGCACACCAGGCCTTCCTGTCCGTCACCAACTCCCGGAGCTTGCTCAAACTCACATGCATTGAGTCGGTGACACCATCCAACCATCTCATCCTCTGTCGTCCCTTTCTCCTCCTGCCGTCAATCTTTCCCAGCATCAGGGTCTTTTCCAATGAGTCAGCTCTTCGCATCAGGTGGCCAAAAGATTGGAGTTTCAGCTTCAGCGTCAGTCCTTCCAATGAGAATATTCAGGACTAATTTCCTTCAGGATTGACTGGTTTGATCTCCTTGCAGTCCAAGAGTCTTCTCCAACACCACAGTTCAAAAGCAGGGGAGGATGGGAAACCCTAAAATGTTCAGATGTTATTGTCAGTACATCGGGAAGCGATTGAGGGATTGAAGGTGTGGAGTGACACAATATGATTATGTTTTAAAAGACCATTACATCTGTGGCATGGAGGCTGGATTGTTGGGGAGCAATCTGGCTGGCTTCATTGTTCAAAGAGGGTGGAATTCACCTTTGTGCTACAGAGGGCCGCAGCTGAAGCTGTGCTCTCCCTAGAATAATTGCTTTCCCGCCTAGGTTGTTTTCAGAATCTCCCAGTTCTAAACATTTAATCTGTGTTCTGGCTTAATCAAGAAGCAGCACTTTTCCTAGTGCCAGGCTTGGCAGGGAAAATGTGGGCATGGTGCCTTGTGTTGAGCACCCTGGCCTGGAGAGAATGAAGAAAGCAGCCTCTGGTGGACCTGAGGACAATGCAAGTGACCCTCGGCACCTGGTAACTTGCAGGAAGCTTTGGAATCCATAAACTTTATGTGCCTCTGCAAAACAGTTGCAGATGGTCTGGACTGATGATTAAATATCACCACTGTTTTGCCCAGATCTGCTCTGCTGTGGCCATCCTCTCCATGTCTGGTTTTACATTACAGTGAGTAATTAAAGGGGCACTGCCTTTCTGGTTACTTCCAGGACATCTTTTTCAGTTGGCTTGAGGGGAATTTCAGTTTCTGCCAGTTTTATGAGTGACTGCTGTGAGCAGTTGTTGTGAATGGCTACTCTTTGTTTTCAAAAAAAAAAAAAAAACAACAAACAAACACCCAAAAAACAAAACTGAAAACACAACAACTTGAAAAGAACTCTTTCTAACGAGAGGGAATAATTGCCTGCCTTTGCCATCTCTGCTGATCCTTCCAGTGGGAGTTCTGCCATCAGACTTGTCACAGTTAGTTGGCAGGGACTTTTTTTCCTGAGTTAGCATGTAGAGATCTGAACGGGCAGAGATAACACAAATTAGCAATGGTACAGGCCTATCTGCAGAGGAACAGATTTCCTTCTGACCAGAGGTGCTGTTGGTGGGCACCATCTAATTTTCTGTGCATCTCTTAACACTGATGACAGGACTTTTCTGCAAATAAAAAGAATTGCTTAAGCACCGCCCGAGCTGGGCAGTTTTTACAAGACTTGAGAGTTTCAAAGGCCCTCAGGCTGCTTAGCCTGCCAATGTAGTCCCTGAATATTATCTTTCTGGCTTCTCACTGGGGATCCTATACCTCATTCAGCATAATGAACTTAAGGAGACAGAAATTCTGATTCTTGTCCCTCATTTTTTTCTTTTTCCAAAGATTTATTCTTCCATCCCCACAGAACTTAAAAGGACACAGAAGGCTCAGTGGGGGGAAAAGAGATGGTGTCTGCCTTCTGGCTGATGTGACTTGTACGAGTGGTCGGATTCCATAATGAAGATTGCAAATCACTTTCCATCTTCTTGGTGCCTGCCCCATAATTAGAGGTTTAAACATTTTGTTTAAATGAGTAATTTTTCCCCCTACTTTTTCTGTGTGCTTAAAACCACCATTAGAGCAAGATGGAGACTGGTTAACAGTCTAATATCGGGCTCCATATTCTAGTTGTGCTGTTGGCAAGATGTTGATGAATTCTTATTTTAATTGAAAAAAAAAAGAAGGAGTTTTTAGCTGTGGTTCATTTTGTGTGAGGTGGAGGCACTTTGATTACTGAGTATGGGGAGTATACCCTTTTTTAGGAGCTTGACACCAAATCTAACAGGATAATATCAGGAGGTAGATGTGCAGCTGGTCTGGAAGTATTGCCTCTGCATTAGAGGTAGATTTGCCTTCAATTGACAGATTATCTTTGTGTTTGTCAGAGAAGGGGGTCACCTAAAGGGTTAGTATGTTCCTGATTTGAAGCAAATGAAAAACAGCTCATAGAGGAGCTTGTAGAAATTGTCATACTTTCAATGAAATAAAAGAATGTGTGTTTTCTCCTTCCTGCGTCACCAAGGCAAAAGAACAAAATAGAAGGTTGGGAACTACAAGGTATTGAAGAGCCAGGCATTGAGCTATTTGATTTGTCATTCTGTCACATCCTAAAGGCAATTCCAGGAAGACAGTATTCTTATTTCTATTACATAGGTGAGGAAAGAAAGTTCACAGAGGTTTAGTAACTTGCTCAAAGATACCCAAGGCGTAGGTGGTAGAATCTTTTTCCTAATTGAGGGCTTCAGTGGATGAAGGTGAAGGTGAAGTCGCTCAGTTGTGTCCGACTCTTTGCGACCCCATGGACTGTAGCCTACCAGGCTCCTCCAGGCAAGAATATTGGAGTGGGTTGCCATTTCCTTCTCCAGGGGATCTTCCCGACCCAGGGATCGAACCCAGGTCTCCTGCATTGGAGGCAGACGCTTTAACCTCTGAGCCACCAGGGAAGCTGGGTGAAGGTAGCTTAAAAAAAGAAACACCCTAAAGAGGAGAATGCAGCAGAATGCTGCCATCATCCTGCCTTGTATTCACCTGTGCTCTGCCACGTGTATCATTCTTGTCCAGTAGAGCGCCACGCACTGGTTATCAAATCCAGGGCAGCCGAACACCGTGCATCAGTTACCAGTCCCTGGGGAAGACTTCAAATGCTGCCCTGGCATCTTGGTATTGGAGCTGCCAAGGAAAGCACAACATAGGCAAGCACTGGATGGAGCAATGCTTTGCTCACAAAGAGAAGAGACAGAGAAAGATCAGCTCCAGCAGTGTGTGCCAGTCCCTGGTGGCCTCCCCGCTCCAGTGATGGATGGTCAGCCTGTGTGCACCTCTCTTTCTTATAGCAGCAGAAGGACCCAGACCTGAAAGTTGTGGTATGACTCAGGGCCGTTGACAGACATACTTAAGCAGAACAAAGGAACACTTGCTGAGCCTCAGACAGGGAAAGATATTCCTGTACAAAGTGATAAACCAGGCATAGGCCATATGGGTTCCTTATCTCTTGTAAAGAAGTATTCCAGGCCCAAGGCCCATTTTTATGTGACTGAGTGGGATTTGAAATACTGCATGCATGAAGCTGCCTTTCCCAACAATTCTTTATTGAAATTACTTGATTACCTCTCTTTCTTCCCACTGTACTTTGATTTCCTCTAGGGCAGCGACTATACTCTACCTACTGTATGCTCAGTGAATGTGTCTTGACTGAAGAACAAAAAGAATGAAGGTGAATGAATGAAGCAGTGAATCAGTGATCAGGTGGCTGAATTTGGGTTTCTTCCAGATATCTTTTTATGTGAAGACTTGGCACCCTCTCAGTTGCCTTCTCTTTCTTGTCTCTTATTTCTTGATGGAGAGAAGATTAAGCTGAGTTTGTGATTGTTAGTGGCCCTGGTCATAGAACTCACTTGGTTGGGTGAAATTTAACAGTTGATGATCTTGATAAAAGTCTGATTTCAATACTGTAATAACCCGAGAGTTGGCTGGAATTTTTTTTTTTTTCAAAGATCAGCACTGTCTCTGACTCCAAAACAAGAGATTAATCATTTGTTTCAGTTCAGTTGCTCATTCATGTCCGACTCTTTGCGACCCCGTGAACTGCAGCACCCCAGACCTCCCTGTCCATCACCAACTCCCGGAGTCCACCCAAACCCATGTCCATCGAGTCAGTGATGCCATCTAACCGTCTCATCCTTGGTCGTCCCCTTCTCCTCCTCAATCTTTCCCAGCATCAGGGTCTTTTCAAATGAGTTAGCTCCTCACGTCAGGTGGCCAAAGTATTGGAGTTTCAGCTTCAACATCAGTCCTTCCAATGAACACCCAGGACTGATCTCCTTTAGAATGGATTGGTCGGATCTCCTTGCAGCCCTAGGGACTCTCAAGAGTCTTCTCCAACACCACAATTCAAAAGCATCAATTCTTTGGTGCTCAGCTTTCTTTATAGTCCAACTCTCACATCCATACATGACCACTGGAAAAACCATAGCCTTGACTAGACGGACCTTTGTTGGCAAAGGAATGTCTCTGCTTTTGAATGTGCTATCTAGGTTGGTCATAACTTTCCTTCCAAGGAGTAAGCGTCTTTTAATTTCATGGCTTCAATCACCATCTGCAGTAATTTTGGAGCCCCCCCAAATAAAGTCAGCCACTGTTTCCACTGTTTCCCCATCTATTTCCCGTGAAGTGATGGGACCAGATGCCATGATCTTCGTTTTCTGAATGTTGAGCTTTAAGCCAACCCTTTCACTCTCCTCTTTCACTTTCATCAAGAGGCTCTTTAGTTCTTCTTCACTTTCTGCCATAAGGGTGGTGTCATCTGCATATCTGAGGTTATTGATATTTCTCCCGGCAATCTTGATTCCAGCTTGTGTTTCTTCCAGCCCAGCGTTTCTCACGATGTACTCTGCATATAAGTTAAATAAGCAGGGTGACAATATACAGCCTTGACGTCCTCCTTTTTCTATTTGGAACCAGTCTGTTGTTCCATGTCCAGTTCTAACTGGTGCTTCCTGACCTGCATACAGGTTTCTGAAGAGGCAGGTCAGGCGGTCTGGTATTCCCATCTCTTTCAGAATTTTCTGCAGTTTATTGTGATCCACACAAAGGCTTTGGCATAGTCAATAAAGCAGAAATAGATGTTTTTTTGGAACTTTTTTGCTTTTTCCATGATCTAGCGGATGTTGGCAATTTGATCTCTGGTTCCTCTGCCTTTTCTAAACCCAGCTTGAACATCTGGAATTTCACAGTTCACGTATTGCTGAAGCCTGGCTTGGAGAATTTTGAGTGTTACTTTACTAGCTTGTGAGATGAGTGCAATTATGCGGTAGTTTGAGCATTTTTTGGCATTGGCTTTCTTTAGGATTGGAATGAAAACTGACCTTTTCCATCCGAATATTTATACCAATGCTACTTTGGGTTGTAATTGCTGTTTTCTCTTTACCCAGCCTTATAGGCAAAAGATAAGAAACAATACATCAAGGTTAATTTTTATTTCGTGTTGGTTATATCTGGCACATCCATTTCCATTTGATTTTTTTTCCTTAAACATTTATTATTTTCCTGGATTAGGCACTTTCTTGCTGTGGGAGCTTTTTCCAAGGATGAGACATAGTGATTTGCCCAAGCAAGGTCACACACTAGTAACAACAAAGTTAGGTGTCCGACCAGTAGAATCCATTCTCTTCTACCTGCACTATTCCCCCTCTGTAAATTGGACTACTTTGGCAAATCCCATGGATGGAGGAACCTGGTAGGCTGCAGTCCACGGGGTCGCTAGGAGTCGGACATGACTGAGAGACTTCACTTTCACTTTTCACTTTCATGCATCGGAGAAGGAAATGGCAGCCCACTCCAGTGTTCTTGCCTGGAGAATCCCAGGGCCGGGGGAGCCTGGTGGGCTGCTGTCTATGGGGTCGCACAGAGTCGGAAGCGACTTAGCAGCAGCAGCAGCATCATTTCGAATGTACTGTATATTTTATACAGGCTGAAGACACACATGGGTTTCTGAAACAGGAGGTGATAGAGCTGCTAAAAGTTCACTTAAGCTTAAGTAGCCTTGGGACACAGATCTGTAGCAAGCGCAGAAGTCAGTTAAGGTGGGATAATTTCCCCATCACATGGTAGGAGTGTGGTGTCCTGGCAAGAGTGAGAGCTTGGGGCTTAGATTGACTGCTTGAATCCTGTGTCCACTATTTTCCAGCTCCTTGACCTTGGGCAGCTTGTTAAGCAAGCCATCCCCTGAGCTTTGCTTTCCTCACTTGAAGAAACAGGGAGTGGTCTTAACCTACCTGGCAGGGTTGTGTGAGGATTGAAAAAATAATGAAATGTCAAGTTCTGGGTATATAATAAGCACACAGTTAATGGTCACTGTTCTGTAGCTTGGATAACCACTTGGTGAGGAGTCTGGAGAAGGAATTCTTTATGATTTCTTTAAACCCTGCGATTCTCTGACCTCAGTGGCTCCTGAGAAGCTCTTGGTAAGGTTTATATCCACCTTGGCCTATTGAGGCCTGTCCTGGCTTACTTAGGCAGCTTTGTTTAAAAGAGGTGGCCAAATTCCCTTGTGTATAGGGTTTCTCAGCCACTGTCTCTGTTTTTTTGGATATGTTTACTGGAATTCTCAAGTTTCTAAGTAATTTCAGTCTGAGACAAGAGAGTAGGATTGATGCCAGGCTGCTTTAACACAGGTGTTATAAACAAGATTAAGAGGTTGTTGAAAGGATATCAGTGGAGCTCCGGGGCTAGCTTCCTGGAGTCATTCTAAATTGACAGCTAATGGGTAGTTTGCCTTGATAGCTCTCTCTGAGTTGGTTGTAACCAGCTAGAGATTCACCCACAGAGGAAACCTTCTTATGAAAATTCACTTTACTTTCATTTATAAAAAAATAAAGCTATTATAACTTGTAATGATGTCTTTGCATGATACAAAAAATAAACACACACACACACAAACAAAAACAGTGTCTTTGCACTGTTTTAAGGTAAAGCTTTTTTCAAAGACTTCCCTGATAGCTCAGTTGGTAAAGAATCTGCCTGCACACTGGAGACCCCGGTTTGATTCCGGGGTTGGGAAGATTCGCTGGAGAAGGGATAGGCTACCCACTCCAGTATTCTTGGGCTTCCCTTGTGCCTTAGCTGGTAAAGAATCCTCCTGTAATGCGGGAGACCTGGGTTGGAAAGATTTCCTGGAGAAGGGAAAGGCTACCCACTCCAGTATTCTGGCCTAGAGAATTCCATGGACTGAATAAATAGTCCATGGGGTTGCAAAGAGTTGGATACGACTGAGTGACTTTCACTTTTTTTAAAAGGCGATCAATTAACTTTTTTTTTTTTAACGCTAAAAGCCTACCAAGCTTCCAAAAAAAACTTTAAAAAGGAGAGAGACGGTTCAAAACAGTTATTTTATTCTACCATGTATTTTTTTTTTCTGTATAAAACATTATTTAATTATCTTGATCCTTGGTGGAGTTTCTTCCTGCCCAATAAGGTATGCATTTTGTCTTATCTAGTTTACTAGTCAGTACTGCTAGGAAACTTGAGTATCCTAAAATGTTTTTGAGGTGAGCAGTTATTAGTTTAAAATCACCTTGAAGCCACTTTTATATTCTTCCTGAGAGCATTGTGCTCGTGGGGATAGAGCTTGTAGGGGGAATTTGTAGGTTCCCAGGAGGCATTCACCCAGGTTACCAAAGAATTCCTTTTGGTCATTTTCCACATGGTCATTGGTTCCCTCTGTTTTCTGGGTAGAAGAAATGTTTCTGACTCGAACTCACTTACCAACCTTGTCTTTATTGGGAATGGAGGTATTTTGCTAACTTTAGTGGTTTGTAAAGCTTCTAAAAATAGTAAAACCTTTGAGTTGAGGAAAATAAAGTGCATCCTAGACAAAAGCAGACACGAAGCCATCTCTTTTCGTTGTTTTTGATGGACTCATCAACAGGCATGTGTTGAGGCCATAACACCAGATACTTCATTCAAGCCCAGAGTGAAAGGTAAATCGGCACTCCAGTGCTGGAAAGTACATTGTAAAATCGTGCTACATTTGCAGACTTTAAAATGTTATTTGTAATGTTGAAAAATACTCTTTGACAAGATAGTTCAGTCGCTCAGTCGTGTCCAACTCTTTGTGACCCCGTGGACTGCAGCACGCCAGGCCTCCCTGTCCATCACCAACTCCCAGAGCTTGCTCAAACTCATGTTCATTGAGTTGGTCATGCTATCCAACCATCTCATCGTCTGTCGTCCCCTTCTCCTCCTGCCCTCAGTCTTTCCCAGCATCAGGATCTTTTGCAATGAGTTAGTTCTTCTCATCAGGGGGCCAAAGTATTGGAGCTTCAGCTTCAGCCTCAGTCCTTCCAATGAATATTCAGTACTGATTTCCTTGAGGATTGACTGATTTAATCTCCTTGCAGTCCAAGGGACTCTGAAGAGTCTTCCCCAATGCCACAGTTCAAAAGCATCAATTCTTCTGCGCTCAGCTTTCTTTATACTCCAACTCTCACATCCATACATGACTACTAGAAAAACCATAGCTTTTACTAGATGGACCTTTGTTGGCAAAGTAATGTCTCTGCTTTTTAGTATGCTGTCTAGGTTGGTCATAGCTTTTCTTCTAAGGAGCAAATGTCTTTTAATTTCATGGCTGCAGTCACCATCTGCAGTGATTATGGAGCCCAAGAAAATAAAATCTGTCACTGTTTCCATTGTTTCCCCATCTATTTGCCATGAAGTGATGGGACCAGATGCCATGATCTTATTTTGAATGTTGAGTTTTAAGCCGGTGTCTTTCACAAGATGTTCAGGGTAAAGTTTCATATGAGTTCTATCTTCCTTCAAATAATTGTGGCAGCCATTGTGTAACAGATTTGTGTGGATAAGTTTTAAGCTTTAAAAGAAATAATGGTAATATCTGATGTCTTGGACTCCAGAGATCAAAATCATGTCAAAACCCTTAAGGAAATCATAAGCAGTTGTGAAAGAGCTAGGCTTTGTGAATGAATAACATGGCATTTCTCACTTATGATCTGGTTCTCACTCAGTCAGTCTCAGTCCATTCAGTATACTCTGCATATTTCCCCCTCTCCGTTTTCTAAAAATATCTTCACTTTTTCATTCCTATCTGTCTTTCTGCTAGTATATCCTCTCCCCCCACATCGCAACCACTCTTTCTGTTTGAAAGAGGAATGCAGTTTTGAGTCTTATATCTGAGCCTTGGGTCTAAAACTATGAATAATTTGAACATTGCTATATTAATTTGTTATTTAATGTTTAAAGATTAAGAGTGGACTGGTGTTCATGGTAGGTACCCACTGGGCTCAGTGTGGGTTGCCCAGATGATCTAGGGGAAGGAGTTTTACAGAATTCTCCGTATAGACAGATGACAGTAAGCTCTTCTGGTCAGTGAGCTTTCAAACAGGCAAGGAGCAACTATAGAAAAGAGCTTGCCTGGCTAGCGGCATGGGCAGAAAAGGGACAGAAGAGATCTTAGTGTTAGTTGAATGATGATGGCAGCAGGGAAAGATGATGCAAATTACTACCTTTGAGGTAATAGTTTCTGAAGTTGTGACCAAGGAAAGTGGATTAGGGGTTTGTGTATACTGCTGCTGTCAAAGTGGGAGTTAGAGTCCAGACCCAGCTCTATGGCTTCAGGCTCAAGTCTTGTCACTTCCTTGAGTCATAGTTTATTCATCTGTAAGTTATGAGGTTACACAGACACTTTACTATTCTTACCCTCTGAATACCACTTGGTGCTACCATGAGAAAATTTGCTAAGCTGTGGCCCAGAGGGGCATAAAATGATTAAAGATGTAAATACAGAATAGATGAATTCTGCCTGGTTGCTGTTATCTAAAGATCCAGGTAATTCTGAGAATATGCATACATTGTATACATTTGCTAATTATTGTTGTTCAGTTGCTCAGTCCTGTCTGACTCTTTGTGACCTCATGGACTGCATGCAGCACCCCAGGCTCTTCCATGTCCTTCACCATCTCCCAGAGCTTGCTCAGACTCAACGTGGATCGAGTCAGTGATGCCATCCAACCGTCTCATCCTCTGTCATCCCCTTCTGCCTTCAATCTTTCCCAGCATCAGGCTCTTTTCTAATGAGTCAGCTCTTTGCATCAGGTGCCCAAGATATTAGAGCTTCAATTTCAGCATCAGTCCTTCTCACGAATATTCAGGATTGATTTCCTTTAGGATTGCTAGTAGTGAATTATGATTTTGAGTAGTACATTGGTTTAGGTCTCCTCTTCCTTTGTCATCTCTCATTGATTTAGCAACATGGGTTAAGTACCTGCCTATGAGCTGGATGCTGTTGGATGCTGAGTGTGTTAGCAGCAAGGTTAGATCTCAGGACACCTACCCTAGAGGACCTAGCCTATGATTTAGTGGTGGAGATGGAGATTTATTAATGCACATGTTGTGTACTGATAGAGGTATGATTTGATACAGTGCTGAGGAAGCTCAGAGGTCTTCCTGGGCAGCATTTGGATGACTCTTAGAGAGGGTGACCTTTGAGTTGGAGTTTAAGGCTGAGTAGGATTTCTCTAGCTGGAATGAAAGGAGAAAGGAGGGTGATCTGTTCTTCATGGTAGCACTATGTATTCACTCCATTCCAAGGCATCATTTGAATAACTGAAGGTGACTCCTGGGTCCCTTCCAGATTCTTCTCTCATTCCCTTATTGGTTGTTTTTCTGTAGCAAGGGTTCAGACCCTGTGTTACCCTGCTCATGCAATATTGAGATTACAGTGCCTCTTTTAAAATGTGGTGGCTAACTCTGTTCCATGGGACTATAGCCAAATTGGATATTTTGCTTCTAATAGTGCACCGTTAATGTGCATTCAGTTTTTAAAAAATTTAAGTTGGCCATCCTGTTGAAAAAGATGTTTGCTAAAACTGTCAGCTCTGAAGTCATATCTCCCCTGGCAGGGACAGGACTTTATGTATTACTATTTTGAATTTAAACAGAGGACTTGACCCTGCTCATACTCTTTCGGTTCAACCAGTTAGGATTCTACCTGTCTGTACTACCATTCACCCAGTTTAGGATAGTGATCACTTCTAAGAAGGGCGATAAAGAAACTGGATTAAGGAGGGGTACACAGTGACATGGGATTAGAGAAGAGCACATAGGACACTTCAGCTGTATAATATTTTATGCTAAAAAAAAAAAGATATGAAATAAATTTGGCAAAATTGTACAACGGGGAGGGGAGAAGGAGAAGCTAGTAGGGAATCATGCAAAACAAGTCATGCCCAGCTGGTTGTAGTCCCTTGATATTGTTACTCCTGACTAAGGCTAAGGGTTTACAATACCTACAGAGTATCTTTTATCTCAACAAAACCTTTCACAAAGTCACTCAAGTGGGAGACAGAGAAATATAATTGTGATTATATTCTGCGTCAAAAGTTATTGTGAAAGTCTGTTGTATATGTAAGACTTTGCGGTTAGCTGTCATGAAAAGAAATTGAATCCTAGGCTCTGTTTTCTTTTCAAAGTGCTGTATCTTTGTTTTACTTACTCTTACTCTCCCTTGCCTGATTAAAGACAATCCTGTGAGGTAACAGAGCAAGGGCAGAGCATTTTTATAAATGCAGGGCTAGTAGGTTCAATGACTAGTCTAAAGTCATGTGACTTTTAAGTGGTTCACTAGCACTCAGATTTTCCGGATTGTTGGTCTCCTCTCTTTGCATTGTACTCTGTTGCTTCTTTCAGACCAGTGTAGTTCTATTGTGGTGGTGGGTCTTGGTTTGATATCTGATATTCCCTCCAGTACCTAATAGAGTGATATTCAGGTTCTATTAGCTCAGTAAATACTTCCTGAGTGAATGAATGAATGATCATGGTTCTGGTGTAGCTAACAAAACATTCATATTGTCTGTTAAAATGGAGGTGGTTTACCTTACAATGATTTTACAAGTATCTGCCTCTGTTAGGCTTGATAAATAAAGAAACCAAATCAACATTCGGCTTTCTGATGCAACTGCAGAATTAATCAGAGAAGATGTCAAAGTAAATCACAAACGCTAAAGAATAGTTTGTACTTCCAAAAAAGAAATTATGCACATTCTTTGGAAGCGAGATGAACATATATTCAGGCTTTAATAAGGAGTAAAGATTCTTTTGGTAGGAAAAATTGTTAAGTAGGGTGTTCATGACTGGTGATTTAAATCATAAATCACATCCATGTTGCTTGTCAGCCAATCAGATTCCAGATCATACGTGAGATCTTTGGTGATGTTTCTTTCTGATACATTGATTTTCCCCCCACCCCCATCCCTTGTGGACATTGTTAAAACCCACATTCTCGAGCAATTACTGTGCTCTTAGTATCTGTAATCTTTTAAATTGGGAGTTAAATAAATGAGGGTTCTGTTTCATATTTGCATTGACTTTGCTTTGAGATTTTGAGTTTTTGTTACCTGGTTTTTCTTCAGAAGAAAAGGTGGCATATTGCCATGATTCTTGCAAAGGCATAATATATAATTATAGGTGAATATCTGGAATTGCCACTGAGATATTTCTTGAAAATGTGATTATGATAATCCTTTATGTTGATAATAGTGCTTTATAGTTTACACAAAGCCCCTTTGTAAGATGTTTTAATCATCACAACAACCCTTTGAGTGGGTAGAATTTTCTGTCTCTGATGACTTTGATCCCTAATTATGAACTCTGGCTGATGATACTTGCAGCATTAGAGACTGTGAGCTTTTCCAGTTCTGGTGCCTCAGGCAAATTTGCAAGGGAGCAGTGATGTTAACTTTGGCATGTTTCATGCCTGCAAATATTGATTGAGCCAGAAGCCCTAGTTGTAAAATGTCACCAGTGAATGTGCAGCCAGCAAAGGCAAGGGAAAACTCATTACCGCAGCTCATCTGTAACTTCTGGGTCAGGCCACTCACTACCATCTGGTCAAAATGAATGTTTGAAAAACTCTTTTTATTCTGACAAAGTGTAATCAGGCGAGGTTAACAGCAGATGATTTCTGAGCACTTCGAATTGGTTAGAGCAATCCGTCCACAATCTTGGGTTTGTGGCATCCCATATGTCTAATCATCTGAAGAGGTATCTGAAAGCTTTAAAATTATGAAATCCCAAAATAAAGGTAGGAAGGAATTTAATTATGTATATACCTCCCTTAACTGTGTTGCATATACTCTTCCCCTCTCATATTGAAAGTGTTTATTTTGAAAAGAAAAGGCAATGGGAGAGGCAGAATGAAATAGGATTACTGTCTTAAAATTTAAGATTTTTTTTTTTAATGCGAGAGTGAGACTAAACCAATTTTATATTGCTTTAAGGAGAAAGATTATGGACTGGGGAAGAAAATTATAAGTTGAAAGGTTTCTCCTTAATTGAATGAACTCTCTGAGTGATCCGGAGATGGAGAGGGTGCAGTTTAGGGAGAAGGTGAAGTTTCTGGCCGCCAGAAGTGTTGGGAAAGCCCCAACCTATACCACAGTGTTTTAAAGGGTCTTCACACCTCAGAAAGATAATCCGGTTAGATGAAGGGTTCCTGAAGTCTGGATTGTCTCTAGCACTTCAGAATTATTGCACAAGGTTTCGAATCCAGATGTACACAAGCATTTTCTGTAGAAAGAATCTCAGTCTCGCAAAATCTCTCTGAAAATTGATCAATCTCTTCTCTATTTCTGTCAGCTCTGCTCTTCTCTCTCTCAGAAATGTGGGAATTAAAAACACAAATTCAATGGAAAAGTATTACCAAATACATAGAAACTATTTGTTGTCATTGTGCATTTTCTTACTCACTGGATACTAAAAAATGCAGCTGGGTATGGGGTCTGTCAAATATGTTGACATTAAAAATGGGATTCTTATTTTAAAAACTGATAATGGGCAATACCCTTTCCAACCTTGAATTTCTTTGATTTTGAGTCAGGTGTGTCCAAGAGAGATACATGTATTGTCTTCTATGGGCTAAACTGTGATCAGCACTTTAGAAAGACTAGCCTTTATGTGTATACATACATATATACACAAATGTCTGTGTGAAAGCGGTTGTTGTTCCTAGTTTGTAGATTGAAAAAACTCAAACCTGGAATGAGTAAGTTACTTTCCAGGGCTGCTAAGTAAAGGGACCAGGATCTGAATTTAGGAGAATCTGACTCCAAAATTCCGTCTCCAAACAGGATATCACCACTGCACACAGGTTAGAAATGACTGATTAGTATGGCAAAGGAGGAAACAAACTATATTGGGAATTAGAAGCCTTATGTTATTACCTACCACAGACAAGGTGCTTAAACACACTGAGCTCAGATTTCCCTATTTCTATAAAAAGAGGGACAAACTAGATTATCTCTTTCAGCTCAGATTTCTGAGTCTTTCCTATTGTTTGATATTTAGGAAACGGCCCTTTGTGCCCCCACTTGGAAGGCCCATATTCTGAAGATATGTGACCTGCTTGGTGCTAGGTGAAGAATTCCTGGTTTATTATAAAGTTAACAGATTTCCTTTGAGTTTTTCCATTTCCTTAATAAAATCGAACATATTTTTTCTGCCATTAACATCAAAGTACATTTTGTGAAAATGACTCCATTTCTTAGCCAGGTAGCTCGGAATATTGAGCTACATTTAAATGTTCCCCCCACAAACGCACGTCTACATTATATGCTAGTACAAATGTGCTCTTCACATTAATAATTGCACTGTGTTTTCATAATTTATCATAATGGTACCATTATTGCTTATTATAGAAGTCCCCTTTCTTCCCCCCATCCCCAAGTCTAATTGAGGTCGAGACAGACCATAAATGCGATAATATAGATTGCATGCTCAGAGGAAATGGAGTTGGTTTCCTAGTGGAGTTTTAATTTAGGATTCGTTCTGGTGAGGTAGCCTCTTCCTATGGTACATTACTTTGAGCCCAATATAACTGCATTTTCCCACAGCCCCTCATTATAGCTACAGCTTCTCATTGCTTTTTAATTAAAAAGAGAGAGAGAGACAGAGAAAGAGAGAGAGGGGGAAAAATGAAACCTAAAGCTCTAGGTTGGATATTGTCTGGGTATGCAGGGAGTATTCTAGGCATATTGTTTATTTAACTTTTTAATGCTTCAAAGCTTTCATGGAGATGTCTAGATTTTTATTTCTAGTCAGATGGGTGTATATATATATATATATATATATATATATATATATATCTCATCCATCATACACAAACACAAGGCTTCAAGATTTTTGGAAAGTTAAAAATATATATTTATATATGCATATATATATATACACACACACATATAATATATATGTAATATGTATTCTTGGAGCTTCCTATTGGCTTTGAGCATGTGGGAACCCTTTGTGTAGACTAGAAAGGATACCAGCTGTATCCTGCAGTTGGCTGGTGGCAAACTCTTAGTGAGCATTTATTCCACTCACCACCTATTGGGAGTAAGGCAGGGAATTGTAAAAGACGGTAAAAATCCTTAAAGGCTGATGTTCTAGTACATCATAAGTTAGAAGTTAATCATTTTTTTGCTGTGGGCAACAGCAGCTGAGAAATGACTTTATTAAGAACAGTTTCTTTTGTCATTCCTTCATCTTGAGGGATTCCAAACACCTTTCAGATACCCAAACAAATTAATCTCCAAAGGTGACTGGTAAGAATGACTTAATCCTCTTGGGACTGGTTGTGTGAGACACAAGGAGACCTCAGGCCTGAGCTGCTGACCTCTCTCTGACAGGTTGTGAGTGTTCTGTTTCCTTTCTGGATCCAGAGCCCTTTGGCTCTTCCATAGTGAATTCAGTTTGACAGCTCCTTGGTTCTTCCCGGCCTGCATAGTCTTGCTTTGTTTTATGCAACTGAGCACTCCCTCAGTGGTGAATATGGGTAAATATAATCTAGAAGTTTATTTCTGGGTCAGGATGTTGTTAGCTTCATAGGTTTTAATGGGTGATCTTTCATAAATAGGACTTCAGCTTTGTATGAGTGCCTATTTCATTCAGTGTTGCCAGAAACCCAATTTTATTTTGACATTATCAGGGAACAGGAACCCCTCAGATGAAAATTCCTTAGACCTGGGATGTCAGTAAGGTAGCCACTAGCTGCATATGTCTGTTGGGCACTGAAATGGGGCACTGAATAGGCCTGTGTTGAGATGCATCACGAGGGTAAAATACATCCACCAAATTCCAAAGATTTAGTATTAAAAAAAAAAAGTGAAATACATCATGAGTAACTTTTTATATTCATTGCATGTTAAAATGATAATATTTTAGATATATTGGATTAGATAAAATAAAATTAATTTTGCATATTTCTTTTTACTTTTTAAAGTTCGGCAGCTAAAAAAATCTTAAATTACATCTTTGGCTTACAGTGTATTTTGACGGACTGCTGTGGCCTAGACTTTCAAGCCCCTTGAGAGCAGAGCAGTGTTTGTCTATTTTCACATGTGTCCCTAGTCCCCAGCACAGTGCCTTGCATGAAGTTGGCGTTTACTATATCTTTGTTAAAGAAATGAATTTTTAACCTTTATTACTTAGAGTGGTCAGATTTCAGAAATGAATAGAAATTTCTCTATTTGGAGGGTTATTTGTATCTCAAAGAATTGAGAGTTGAGAAGTGAAGGACAGAAATTCTTAAAATTTTGCCTTGGGAGAGAAAAATGCTGAAATAAAACATATCCAAGCCTTTGAACAACTTATCCGTCTGTTGGAGGGTGGGATGGGAAGCTGGTATGTTGGTGAAGGAGCCATGCTGAACTATCCCAGTGGGTATCCCTGTGTTTGTTTCTGTCATAGAGTTGTCCTCCATGAGAGGAGGTAAAGCTGAATACCCTGTGTGAAGAGGAAGGAAATTGGAGATGCAGTGGGTAAACCTAAAGGTTGCCCTCTTAGGAATGTGCTTAAAACTCTTCATGAAGATTAGCAAAGCTATTCTTGTCTCCAAAATCCATTCTCGCGGTCTATCCCAGGTCCCCATTTAGACATTACCCTAATGGAAGCCTGGGACTGGTACTAGGCCAGGCTGATGACTCGAGGGTCCTTCAAGCTTTGGAGTTCTTTAATAAGTTATTTGTTGAATGAATGGCCTAGCAAATGCTACTTTAACTTGGCCTAGGTCTTGTATGACTTAGGTTCATGGGTATTTGTTCTAGCCTGAAAGTCCCTCAAATCTGTCTCAGTTAGAGTTCTGGAATCATGGAAATTGGCAAACTTGCCAGAGATCGGTTTCAACTTTTAGAAGGCACTGGGTTGTCTTTACAAGAGTTTATTAAAGGATCTCAGGCATCCTGTCTCCCTGCTTATAAAATAGAACTGTTAATTACTTCTTGTCCCCAGAGATGGGGTGAAGATGAAAAGGAGCGCTTTAAGTTCTGCAGAAGGAAAGTGCTATTTCATTGGAAATTATTATTATCAGTGGTAAAAATGAAACTCCTCCCTGACCTCTGAAACGTTTGTTTTATGGAAGTAGATTAGAAGATGTGTTCAAAAGAGCCATTGCCAGTATTCTTTTTTGCATTTTTAAACTGTGGCTGAATTTAGCTTTCCACTTTAACTGTGGTCCACTGCCTTTTCTCTCTGCTCTGAGATAAACAATCCAGAAATCTCCTCTCCGTGGAAAACTATGGAGTTCATACTTTGACTTGGCTGCTGCAATAGGCTCACACTAATCAGAACCACAGCAGGGCTTATTTTATGAGCCCGAAAGAATTAGTGCTCCCGGGAGGGCTGAAGTTCCTTACCTGCTGGGGAGCTACGGATTTCTAGTTTAGAGCCTGCCCTCCTTTCAGAGCTAACTACCTCCTTCTCCTTCTCACGTGAAAACCACCACCTCCTTTTCCTTGTGCTCTGTGGTTACTGCCATGTTGATTTCCTTTTTCTTCTTCTCCTTTTTAAAATGTCGACGGGTAATAATGGCAGCAGTTTCGGTAATTTTTATATTTATGGAAATAGAGTGTGATCATATGAAAATAATCTATCCCAGGGAGACTCAGGAGCAGAGCGAAAAATAGCAGGTGGTACCCCACAAACCAAGTTGTCTACCGTGAGTTTTCTAAGCGGTGTCGTATGCTGAGACTTACTGAAGCACCTGGTGTGTGGACCCAGCAGGGAACTTGAATATAGAGGGAATGACTTTGCACCACTGGGGTGGTGGAGTTCAGTAACAGTGTGGCTTATAAGGCACAAGATGAGATGTGTAACATGTAGAAGAGAAATTTGTCTGTTATCACCAAACAACTTAGCAGGATGGCAGTGAATGCAGCGTTTTCTTCACTTTGCTAATAACATACCACGTTGCACCTAGCATACTGTTGGTGTGTGCAGTTAGTATACCAGATAAAGAAAAGCTCACTGAAGAGTCTAACACAAGTGTTTTGGGTTGCAGAAGACACAATCATTTGATGAATTCACTCACAGAAATAATTTTATATGCTTCCCAGGTGGCTCAGCGGTAAAGAATCCACCTGCCAAGCAGGAGACATGGGTTCGATCCCTGGGTTGGGAAGATTTCCTGGAGAAGGAAATGGCAACCCTGTTCAGTATTCTTGCCTGGGAAGTCCCATGGACAGAGGAGCCTGGCAGGCTACAGTCCATGGGGTCTCAAAAGCGTCTTACATGACTTAGAAACTAAATAACAAAAATAATTTTAATTTGTCTAGTACTGTTATATGAATAATTTAGAGTTCTTTCACTAATGTTTGCAGCCATTTGGTACAAACTTGAGATAAATAAGTTCTTGTAATCTAATGTATAACAGAATGACTATAGTTAATAATACTATATTATGTACTTGAAAGTTACTAAGATCTTAAATGTCCTTACCATCGAGGGTGGGGGGGAAGTGTAATTATGTGAGGTGATGGAGTTGTTAACTCACCTTATTGTGCTGTTATTCGCAATATGTGTGTGAATCACATCATGTTGTCATGTGTACACTTTAAACTTGCACAGTGATTAAGTTTTTAATGTCAGTTTATATTAACTGACATAATGTCAGTTATATTTCAATAAAGCTGAAAAAAATGGTTCAGATACACAAAGAAACATTTTCTTTTTTAACTACACAGGGAGAAAAGTGTTGTAATCTCCATTTTCAGATGCGAAAACTAAAGGTTAGAGACATTAAACGAGGTGCCCGAAGCTGCACAGTAGCACTCGGAGCTGAAGGGAGGCATCGGGCTGTTGGGTGTCTACTGCAGTGCTCTTCCTCCTCAGTTCTGAAGGCACTGAGTTCAGAAGTGCTCCGGTTTAGGCCAATTGAATGGCAAGCAGTTGTAAAAACTGCTGGTTTGTGACCGTGGGTAATCATTGACCTTTGACCTTACTGTACTTGCCTGTAAAGTAGGAATTTAAAGTGTTGTAGACCCTTGGAAGTTGTATATGTAGTATTCTTTGTTTGAGCTGCTTGTGAGTGACTGTAATCTGTCTCAGACCTGAATTAAAACCATGTGCTAAGGGATTGGTATTGCAGACTGAATCCTAACTCTTCAGTTCAGTTCAGCCGCTCAGTCATGTCCAACTCTTTGCAACCCCATGAATCGCAGCATGCCAGGCCTCCCTGTCCATCACCAACTCCCGGAGTTCACTCAAACTCACGTCCATCAAGTCGGTGGTGCCATCCAGCCATCTCATCCTCTGTCGTCCCCTTCTCCTCCTGCCCCAGGCCCCTCCCAGCATCAGAGTCTTTTCCAATGAGTCAACTCTTTGCATGAGGTGGCCAAAGTACTGGAGTTTCAGCTTTAGCATCATTCCTTCCAAAGAACACGCAGTACCGATCTCCTAACTATTAAATTGAGCTTAATTAGCTCAAAGTGACTTTGTTCCCTGTGGTTTCTGTATAAACGAGAACTTTTGTGAAGGGCTAACCTTTGTGTCTTGAAAAATTCTGTAACAAATAAAAGCCAACTATCTTGTAGGTCGGAGAAGGCAATGGCACCCCACTCCAGTACTCTTGCCTGGAAATCCCATGGATGGAGGAGCCTGGTGGGCTGCAGTCAGTGAGGTCGCTAAGAGTTGGACATGACTGGGTGATGTCACTTTCACATTTCACTTTCATGCATTGGAGAAGGAAATGGCAACCCACTCCAGTGTTCTCGCCTGGAGAATCCCAGGGATGGGGAGCCTGGTGGGCTGCCATCTATGGGGTCGCACAGAGTCAGACACGACTGAAGTGACTTAGCAGCAGCAGCATCTTGTAGGTGACTGTAACCCTGTATGTATAGAATCACTAAGGGCCTGAAAAATAATGACTTAGAGCTTTACTTCCTTTTGTAGTAGAAATTGTGCGCTATGGTGCTTTTTGGTCGGGGAATTTTTGCACACTTTTGGAATATTTGGTGTGTACTCCCTTCTACGTATTTTCCAGCTCTGAAATCCTGTGTTTCTTTTTTGTCTTTCTTAGCCCAACAGGGGCACAAAACGTCCCCGGGATGATGAAGAGGAAGAGCTGAAGATGCGTCGGAGACAAGCTGGTACTCGAGAGCGTGGCCGCTATCGGGAGGAGGAGATGACTGTGGTAGAAGAAGCAGATGATGACAAAAAACGGCTGCTTCAAATTATCGACAGAGAGGGTGAGGAGGAAGAGGAAGAGGTAAGGTGGCAGAGATGGGCTGGGGGCTGAGATGCTCAGCCTTGATGCAGTATCTGTAGAGCGTAATTTGGGATTAAATGCTTAGTTTCTCTGAGCTTCCCAGCTTAGTCTGTAAAATGGGGTTAAGAATATTCATTTCACAGTGTTGGTATGAAGGTTAAGTGGAGTTTGGAAGGCATTTTGCAAAGTGTGAAGAACATTACAGATAGAGTTTTTAAATTATTTTGGATTATGTATTGTAACAGAGGCCCAAACACTGAACTGTGAGGCCATTGGTATGGACTGAGGAGGATCACAGTGGTTTCCTAGCCCATACTGAGGGCACATAGAAGGCATTCATTTTTAAGCACAGTCAATAGTCTTTGAAAGAGGAATAGAATTTTATCAAACAAGTGGAAGAAGGGCCTTTCAGGCAGTTAAAACGGCCTTACCAAAGCAACCAAGTTGAAAAAATTACAGGAGGAGGTAAGGGATTGGGTGTTTATATGTGACTGAAAAAATGCTGTTTAGGGAAGGAGCTGGCCAAGCCTTTCTATTTGCTGTTCCTTAGGTGGCCTCAGGGCCTTTGCACTCGCTGCTGCCTCTGAACCTTTTCCCTTCTGTGCCCTCTTGAGAGTAATCATTCTCTTACTCTTGCACCACTTAATTCTGCATACTGTCTTCACAGCTCTTGCCATGATCTGAAATTCCTATCTGTTATTTTACTCATTTGTTGTCCTTTCCCCAACCTCCTCTGAAAACGGGGACTGGCTGGGTTTTGTTCACAGCTGTATCTCTAGCATTCCGAGCAATGCCTAGCTCTTGGTATAAGCCCTTAACTAATATTTATTGAATGAGTAAACGAATGAAGCTGAAAAGAATAGAGGTAAAATATCAGCGATTAAAAATCAAATGACCTTGCCTTTGTGTCTTTTGAAATCCTGAAGTGTTAACTTGTATATTATTTCACCCTGGCATTTTGTTCAATATGAATTATGGAAATAGATTCTTAAGAGCCAGCTGTTTTTTGGTTGCCTCAAAGACATGATGCTAAGTTTGGATTTAAAAAAATGAAGCTGGAGTGTGAATCTGAGAAGAAAAAAAAATTGATTCATATTCTGAAAAAGGTCTTTACTGTTATGACAGTAGCGCTCTCCTCATTAGGATTTGTACCAGTGCTAATCTGGGGGTCTGCCCCTAAAAGGTGGTGACACTTTGGAACTCTGTGGCGGGAGACAGTCCTGAATTTCCTCTCTGAGGACAGCAGTCCTGCCAGCCTTAGACAAACAGTGTGTGTAGCACATTTTCCCTCTCACCCTCCCTCCTCACTAGCTTCTGCTCAATCTGTTAGCCCTGCAGCAGCAGTTAATTGGCAGGTATAATTCCCGTGTCGGGCACTGCTGGTACTGGGGGATTAGGCTAGTAGCTGTCATGGGTAAATGGTTTCTAGCCTGGGAGACAGAAATGCAGTGTGGGACCAGCGCTTCCGTGAAGGGACAGGGAAAGAGAGATCGCTTTGTAAAAATGACACATGGAAGGCTGCAAGTCCAAGAGTTATTTTCTCTCTGCCACCGAAGTCCCATTTGATGAAAAACAAGTGATGTTTGCCCCTGTAAAGTCACGTGAACTTGTAAAATATGACTGTCCTTTTTGTGCTATATCACCAGCATTCATCTTTCTGAAATCTCCCTCTGGTTTCTGACGTTGAGCTATTGGAGATACTGCTGTGGCCGATGACTAAGACTGATAATTCAGTTTTCCCCCAGTGTTGGAGACAGATTAAAGGAGGGAAGGCCAAACCCTGGAGAGGCTAAGACTTTGGGAACCCTATGAGAGCTGTGTTATTAACACAAATAAAGTTTTCTTCTACAGGGTGGGCAGGATGTTAGCTAAGGGAAAGAAGAGCCATGGGTATTGAAGTTGCTTAAAAGTGATTTAACCCTTTCCTAGAAATTTAAATTATTTTTTTAGTTAAATCACAGTGATAAGTTGGGTACATTAACAGTTATGCTAAGAGTTACAGTAAGGGCCTCCCAGGTCATTCAATGATAAAGAATTCACCTGCAAAGCAGGTGACACAGGTTCAATCCCTGGGTCAGGAAGATCCCCTGGAGAGGGAAATGGCAACCCACTCCAGTATTCTTGCCTGGGAAGTCCCAGGGCTAGGGGAACCTGGCGGGGTACAGTCCATGGGGCCACTAAAGAGTCAGACATGACTTAACGACTAACCAAGCTACAACGGGTTGCAGTAATAGCTTACATTAGTATAGTAGTTTATAAAACAGATTTATGTGCTTCATGTCTTTAGGTCATCTGTATGACCTTGAAAGATACAGGTAATAGTTTCCCCCTCTCTGCTTGCCTTCCTTCCTTCCTTGGATGCCTCCTGTATGCCAGGCCCTATCCTGGGCACTGGAGAGTCAACAGTGAACAAGCGGACACGGGCCACCAACGGGGACTTGGGGTTGGTGAGATTACTAGGCCGAATCCTGCCAGACCATCCCTATATAGGTCATGTGAACAATTTGGAATTTTATTCAAAATGCAAGTGGATGAACTCACATATGAGGTAGAATCAATGAGACTTGGTGAGGGTTTGAAGATAATAAATTCAGCAAAGTAACATTGCTACGTGGGTAGTAAGTAGTGAAGCTACAGCTCTGAGTCCTGACTGGGCCAGAGCACTGACTTCAGTTTTTACCAAGTCAGGGAACTTCTCTTTAAAGCCATAGACACTGGGGAGCAGGTTGTGGGTGGGGAGGGTGGTTCCAACAGAGTACCTCAGGGTCCAGAAGTCATTGATTAAAAATCTAAGAAATGTGTCATGCCCAAATGAATGTTACAGGAATTTCCCATTTAAAAGTCAATATGTTAGAATCTAAATTTAATAAAATAATAGCTAACATTTTTGGGAACTTAAAAGAATTAGGAGATGATTCAGTGCTTTCCAAAAGGATCTATTTCTGGTTCTCTTAATGGCAGTTTCTTTCGGTGTGAGTTACGGTCAGTGACTACATAGCTGTGAAGCTAGGGGTTGGGAGAGTGTTAGAGAGGCAGAGTGAACTGCAGCACATTAAACTGGGAAATAAACTGAAGAAAAAGCATTTCCGAAATTTTAGTGTAGATTTTTTTTTTTTTTTGGAGGAAATGATTCTGTTGTCAAAAACTCATTTTATTTGCCTTTGTAGGTATTATTCCAGTATATGAGAAGTGAGAAATCTCTGTGGCCTGCTGGGGTTCTTTTATGCTTACTCTGAGCGAGGTTACTAAATTATTGTTGCTGTATCAGGATTCCAGGTCCCTGTTTGATTCCCTTCTCAGCAGCTAGGATGGGCTAGACACAGTAATGTATAAGAAATGTAATATAATGTATAAGAAACACAAAGCAGTGACTGTTGCTACTTAACAACCATTCTTATATTGTGTGTGTATGTGTGTGCTTAGTCACTCAGTTATGACCGACTCTTTGTGACACCATGGACAGTAGCCCACCAGGCTCCTCTCTCCAATACTGGAGTGGGTTGCCATTTCCTCCTCCAGGGGATCTTCCCAACCCAGGGATTGAACCCAGGTCTCCCACATTGCAGGCAGGTATACAAAAACAGGCTCTAAGTTGAATTTGACATGTGGACCACAGTTTGCTGATGCCTGGTGTGGGGAAAAGTTTGAGGGTCACTGTCACTGAATCAGGGTTTGACCTTGAACAAGTTCTTTTAAACCTCTGAAGGTTATCTTACTTGTATGAAAGAAGAGAACGATGAGATAAATATTAGGTAATATTCATTTACTACTGTTGCTTACTCCAAGGCCATACAGTATGCTCAAGAAGTATTTGTTGAATGAGTGAGTCTTTAACACCTTAAGCTGAACTTCCTGGGCTAAATGTGAGACACATAGAGTAATGATACTAAGTAGCACATGATGTAGACCCTTAACCCTCATTCTAATGGGGGTGGAGGGGAGTATGTGTGTATTGTACACTTAATCCAGAAAGGTGAGTGGCAGGTGGCATAGTAAAAGCCACGGGAAGGAAGTAGTGATTAGTGAATAAGAAACAATCCCTTTGGACTGAAATTGTTGTCTCTTTATACCAGGAGGAACCATTGGATGAAAGCTCAGTGAAGAAAATGATTCTGACATTTGAGAAAAGATCATACAAAAACCAAGAGTTGCGAATCAAGTTTCCAGACAATCCAGAGAAGTAAGGCTCCGATTTGCTGTTTTCTGCCTCTTCTCCTCTGAGATGTTCTGTTTGCTATTTTTTGTTTTGCTCTTTGTGTGTTTTGTCTGGTTTGCTTTCTGTGCTTTGGGTCGGGAGTCCCAGGATGACTCTCTGTTCGAGAAATCACTAGAAGTTCTCTCGGGACTCAGAATCAGTGGTACTCTCGGGTACACAGTAGGATCAGCAAGGGGAAAAGACACATCAGGCAGTTTGGAGACATTCATATACAGGCTTCCTGTGTTTTCTCCCGCGCCCGTGGGAGGGGTCAGCAGACAGGCTCCTTCTTCCAGAAATGCAATACATCATCGCGTGTGCCCTGTTTCTGTTAGGGAAGCCCATCTGGGACTGAGACCAGGATGTTTATTGAAGACAGACCATGGCATTCTCTGCCAGCAACAACTACTAAAATTGCAGACTCACAGACGGAAAGCAGATGTTCAGTGCCCCACATGAGCGAAGTAAGCTTATCACTTAGGAACTGTTTCAAAAGCCAGGTTCCCTGATGGAGCCTGGGACCTGTGTCCTCTTTTTTGCATTTCTCTTCAAGGTCCCTAGAAAACTGACCATGGCTGCCAGTAGTGATGGCTTTACTACTGAAAAAATGTCAAAGGCTTTGGGGTTAGATATGGGTGTGACTCCCACATGACCTCCAGTAAGTCAGGTCTTCTTTCTTAGCCGCAGGTGTCTCATCCGTATAAAGAAATTGTACCTACTTCACAGGGTTGTTGTGAGAAATAAATGAGAATAATGACAAGGGTTTAGCTCAGTATCCGGCGCATAGTAAGTGCTCATGAAATGATAGTTACCTGATTGCTCCTCAGTGCACTATGAAGTACTGTTATGAAGACTCTGATAACTTTCAATCAGTTTTGAATCCTAAGTAAGTAGATTTTCATATTTATACAGATTTTAATATCCTAAATCTCTCTTTCTCTCCCTTCCTCCCTTCCAGGACATATACTTTTAATGAATCTTAATATTGTCCCTAGGCAATGAGGAGTTGGGAGAAGGCAGTGGCAACCCACTCCAGTACTCTTGCCTGGAAAATCCCATGGACAGAGGAGCCTGCCAGGCTGCATTCCATGGGGTCACTAAGAGTCGGACACGACTGAGCGACTTCACTTTCACTTTTTACTTTCATGCATTGGAGAAGGAAATGGCCTGTTCTTGCCTGGAGAATCCCAGGGATGGGGGAGCCTGGTGGGCTGCCATCTATGGGGTCGCACAGAGTCAGACACAACTGGAGCGACTTAGCAGCAGCAGCAGTAGCAATGAGGAATTGAATAGTATAGTCTTTGCACTTAAGTTTAAAGGTTACTAGGGGACAAAGAACTCTGCTCAATGTTATGTGGCAGCCTGAATGGGAGGAGAGATTGGGGAGAATGGATACATGTATATGTATGGCTGAGTCCCTTTGCTGCCCCTTGAATCTGTGACATTGTTAATTGGCTATCAGTTCAGTTCAGTTCAGTCACTCAGTCGTGTCCAGCTGTTTGTGACCCCATGAATCACAGCACGCCAGCCATCCCTGTCCATCACCAACTCCCGGAGTTCACCCAAACTCATGTCCATCAGGTCAGTGATGCCATCCAGCCATCTCATCCTCTGTCATCCCCTTCTCCTCCTGCCCCCAATCCCTCCCAGCATCAGGGTCTTTTCCAATGAGTCAACTCTTCACATGAGGTGGCCAAAGTATTGGAGTTTCAGCCTCAGCATCAGTCCTTCCAATGAACACCCAGGACTGGTCTCCTTTAGGATGGACTGGTTGGATCTCCTTGCAGTCCAAGGGACTCTCAAGAGTCTTTTCAAACACGACAGTTCAAAAGCATCAGTTCTTCAGCGCTCAGCTTTCTTCACAGTCCAACTCTCACATTCATACATGAGAAACCATAGCCTTGACTAGATGGACCTTTGCTGGCAAAGTAATATCTCTGCTTTTCAATATGCTATCTAAGTTGGTGATAACTTTTCTTCCAAGGAGTAAGCATTTTTTAATTTCATGGCTGCAGTCACCATCTGCAGTGATTTTGGAGCCCAAAAAACAAAGTCTGACAGTGTTTCCACTGTTTCCCCATCTATTTCCCATGAAGTGATGGGACCAGATGCCATGATCTTCGTTTTCTGAATGTTGAGCTTTAAGCCAACTTTTTCACTCGCCTCTTTCACTTTCATCAAGAAGGTCTTTAGTTCTTCTTCACTTTCTGCCATAAGGATGGTGTCATCTGCATATCTGAGGTTATTGATATTTCTCCCGGCAATCTTGATTCCAGCTTGTGCTTCTTCCAGCCTAGCGTTTCTCATGATGTACTCTGCATATAAGTTAAATAAGCAGGGTGACAATATACAGCCTTGACATCCTCCTTTTTCTATTTGGAACCAGTCTGTTGTTCCATGTCCAGTGCTAACTGTTGCTTCCTGACCTGCATATAGGTTTCTGAAGAGGCAGGTCAGGTGGTCTGGTATTCCCATCTCTTTCAGGATTTTCCACTGTTTATTGTGATCCACACAGTGAATAGTTGGGGCTTATTGAGAGCTTCACAGAAGAAGTGGTATTTGAGCAGATTTTTATTTTAGTTAGGCCAAAAAGAACGGGGAAAGGCATGCCCGGCAGTGTGACCAGCAGGAACAGAGGCACAGGGGTATCAGAGGGCCTTCTATCCTCACGTCAACCTGGAAAGGCTGGTATCCACTGCATTCTCTCTGTACGGTAGATGAGGGGGTGGAGAGAGGAGAACCTGGTTACTGGACCTCAGGCCACAGCCCCCTTTGATGGTGGGAGTGGCTAGATCAGAGCTCAGCTTTCCCAGCGCCAGAGTCCCGTCAGGTTTTGTGCTGACCTCCACCATACGACATGGGCTTCCCTGATGGCTCAGTGGGAAAGAATCCACCTGCCAATGCAGAAGATGCAAGAGGTGCAGATTCGATCCCTGGATTGGGAAGATCCCCTGGAGGAGGAAATGGCAACCCACTCCAGTATTCTTGCCTGGAAAAATCCATGGACAACAGGCTACAGTCCCTAGGGTTGCAAAGAGTCGGATACGACTGAGCAACTAAGCACCCCCAGCACTACCATACAGCAGGAGTTATGCTTGTCATAGCACCATGTGTGTGTGTTTGATTATATAAGTAATATGCAAATAGGCTGTCATCATAAAAAATACCAACAGTGCATAAGTAGAATGAAAAATATGAAAAATGAAAGCTTTCTCTCCCTGCACTGACCCCCTTTCTATTCCCCTACTTAGAGAGAGCACCTGTGAACACGTCTGTGAGTATCCTTTTTCATTATTTTCTGTACACTAATTTACATATATATATAAGTATGCAAAAATTTTTTTCCCACCTAAGTCATACTATACTTATCTTGCACCTTTACTTTTTGGTCATGAAACAGAATATCTTTCAATGTTACTATATGCATATTTACCTTATGTTTTGTGGCTGTTTGCATAGTATTTTGTAGTTTGGAGATAACCATGATTTATTTGTTATGTTTTTATAGATGGACATTTGGTTATTTAATTTATTTTTTTTTTAGTCTGCCTTTTTTATTGAAGCATAGTTGATTTACAGTGTTATTTGTAGTACTGACTTTTATAAGTAATACCGTAGCGAACCTCTGTGTACATTTGTCTTGGTATCCGTGTGTTTCTCTGGGATACATATCTAAATATTGAATTCGCAGATTGAAGGCATGAGCATTTTAAACTTTGATGTGTGTGTGCGTGTGTGCTCAGTCGTGTCTAACTCTTTGTGATGCCATGGGCTGTAGCCCGCCAGGCTCTGTCCATGGGATTCTCCAGGCAAGAAGACGGGAGACAGTCCCTCCCCCAGGGGTTCATCCCAAGCCGGGGATCAAACCGGCATCTCCTGCATTTCCAGCACTGCAGGCAGGTCCGTTCCCACTGAGCCACCTGGGTGAGAGCTGCTGCCGAATTCTCCACTGTCTCCTTTAGTTCTTCCATCAGCAGCTCTCCTTCCCTGCACTCTGGCCCATAATGAATTTGATCTGCCTTCGCGTCTTTGCCGTTTGTTTCATTGTTATTTCTTTACTCAGTGGTCTTTCTGCATTCAGCTCTGTGCTCCTTTTAGGTGGCCTGTGTGCTGCTTGTCTCTGTAGTACCTAGCACGGCGCCCACCATACCGTAGGTACTCAGTAAGCATGAGAGGTCTTCCGTAGCTGATGTCATCTTTACTGTATCCCCTCTTCTTGGAACTTAAGGCTACATTATGAGGCAGCTATGCCGTAGATGGATGACATAGTAAACTGGAAATCTAAGAGCCTCAGTTTACTTCTTGAAATGCCAGTATTGCCTTTGCCCATTTGGTGGGTATACTTTAAAGCAATGGGTTTCTGCAGCTTTTGTTCACCATCTACATCTCAGGTACTACATGAATTCATTGTTACAATTCATGAACTGGTTTTAAGGAAATGTTATTTTATTTAAAAATATCAACAGTGTTTGTCATTCAGACACTATATATACTATTTTAGTTTTTAAATCTGAACATTTGCAAATTGAAATCATGCATAAAGAACTTTTTTTTTTTTTAATGTCCAAAAGCAGTCAGGAAACTACATTGTGTTTTAACCTTGAGTTCTTGAATTCTTACTGGTGCAGTGTCTTTTATAATTCTCCAGACCAGCGAGGTGCAATTAAGATGAAAATTGCTAGAGCATATTTGAATGAAACTTTCCGGTTGAGATCAGAAACATTCAAATTTATTTTCCCATATATGCAATTGTCATTTTGATTGCATACCAAAAAATGCCTCTCTTCATTTGGCTGCGTTTCAGATTCAATTGACAATTCTCCTTACGCAGCCTCTCCTCTGCTCTGCTCTGTGTGATCTTTCTCCCAAACATCACATAGAGTAGAGTGTGCTATTTCCCCAGTAAGTCCTTTAGTAGTTTTTCTCTTCATTTTTGCAGGGGCAGAATTATTTAGTTTAGTGGCCCTCAAATTTTTTAGTCTCAGGCATCTTTTGTACACATAAATTGTTGAGTACCCCAAAGTGCTTATCTTAGAAGATTCTAGAATATTTAAGCACACATATCATTAGCCATTAGAGCAGTGGTAGCATCACATGTTGTACAGTCCTCTGAAAAACTCCACTGTACACTCCCGAGAGAAAGAGAGTAAAAGAAGCAAATAATGTTTTGGAGTTATTCTAAAAATAGTTTTGATGTTATAGACCCCTGAAAAGATCCCCAGCCACCACCTACACTGACCCTGCAGTCTCAGGACCATGCTTTTAACCAAGTGAAGAAAGTACCGTGTTCTCTGTGCACTTATAGTTGGTTTTGTGATTGCAGGAGCATGCACTGGTTTCTGGTGCTTTTATAGTGTTTTTGAACACTGCTGGTCACTTGCTAAAATTCACTTTTGTGGTTGAAGGAGGACATCCTGCTGATATGAAGCAAATGTACATGAGCAGGCTAGTGGAATATTCTCTATCATACCAGATGGAATCAGTGACCCCATCTCAGCCTGGGGTACTGTTTTAATATGTTGCTCTATTGCTTTCCCATTGACCTCTAACTTGATCCTCTCCCCCAGCTGTGAGTCATCTGTTGCTGAAGGTATGCCTAATCCCTAGACAGCCGTCTGCAAATACTGTAGCGTGTGCTTAAAAATGAGTCAGCTTGTACTTCTGTCAGCAAAAAGAGAATTTTCTTTGTTATAGCATAGCAAACTTGATGGAATCTAGATTCTTTGATTGCCTACTATCTACCAACAATTGTTAGGAACTTTTTAAAATCTCTGTTAATCCTCACTTTAACTCAGAGAGAAAGATGAAGGAAGTTGAGTTTTAGAAGTAGGTTAGTCGCTAAGAGTTGGACACAACTGAGCGACTTCACTTTCACTTTTCACTTTCATGCATTGGAGAAAGAAATGGCAACCCACTCCAGTGTTCTTGCCTGGAGAATCCCAGGGACGGGGGAGCCTGGTGGGCTGCCGTCTATGGGGTCTCACAGAGTCGGACACGACTGAAGTGACTTAGCAGCAGTAGCAGCAGTTAATATTCTGTCTCCCCTGACAAGGTTGGAGTCTGGTGCTCTGCGTTCCAGGGGCAGTTTTCTTGGGCAGTGCTGGATATTCTTGCTACTAATTGGATGCAATAGATTATTTATATTTGTGCTAGGGTAGGAGTTCAGCGAGGACAGCAACTGGGATTATTATCTGTTATATGGACACCTAGTATGTGCCCATAAATACTTAGTCAGTCAGTCAGTTCAGTCGCTCAGTCGTGTCCAACTCTTTGCGACCCCATGAATCGCAGCACGCCAGGCCTCCCTGTCCATCACCAACTCCCGGAGTTCACTCAAATTCACGTCCATCGAGTCAGTGATGCCATCCAGCCATCTCATCCTCTGTCGGCCCCTTCTCCTCCTGCCCCCAATCCCTTCCAGCATCAAAGTTTTTTCCAGTGAGTCAACTCTTCGCATGAGGTGGCCAAAGTACTGGAGTTTCAGCTTTAGCATCATTCCTTCCAAAGAAGTAACAAACTGCTAATGGTTACACAGGCTGGATGTGACCCAGGTCAATCTCATTCCCAAGTCCAGGCATGTCTCACCGTATCATGCTACTCTTGTAACATGGGACCCCAGTGGTATTTTTATGCTATATCCCTGTTCACAGTTGACTTTCTGCTGGTTTTATTTTGTTTTGATAATTTTCTGTTTCTAAACTTAAAGATACTTGGTTAGGATTGCATATTTGAAAGAGGAATTTCAAAGTTGGAAGGGACTGGAAAGTACAAGTCTATTTCTCCCTTCTAATGTTTGATTTTTTAAAATATCACCCTTTATTAATTACCCCCAGTGACAAGGGTATAACTTTACAAAGAAACCTATTTCATCATTTGGCAGCTCTGACTCTTAAGATTTCAACTCAGAATGAAAAACAGTTTCAACAGATCCCACTCCTTATGATTTCAGTTGCTCCCCCAAGTTATTTAGTTTCCGTAACTCCACTCCAGTATTCTGGCCTGGAGAATCCCATGGACTGTGTAGTCCATGGGGTCGCAAAGAATTGGATATGACTGAGCGACTTTCACTTTCACTTTCATCCCTCACAAAGTAGATTCCCATAACAGATGTAACAAACTTTTAGGCCATCTAGTCAGCATAACTCTTTCTTGTTGTCTTCTTTTAAGCAGCCTAAAACCACGGTAGCATTTGAGGCAGCAATTTTCCACTTCTCCCTTTGACAGGCACCTTCGGAATTTCTGCAGTGGACAGGGAGTGTGTCTAGTGCTAGGTGTCCAGAGAGGACTGAGAAGTAGTCTGTGTCCTGGCAGAGCTGTCTCGTGGTCAGATTTGTATTGTGATTACTGTTGACCTAAAATCATCAAGTCCTTTCCACACATGTCCACTTACTATCAACAGAGGCGCCTGGTGGACTACAATCCATGGGATTGCAGAGTCGGACACGACTGAGTGACTTTCACTTTTTTCCACTTTTTATACTGTCTTTCCTGATCCATGTATCCTTGCCTTCTTGGTTCAGTGCATTCTCCATGTGGATCCTAGGTAATTTTCCTCCTATGAGATTTGGCCCGTCATCATTGCCTGTCAGGAACTTTCTGAATTGATTCTGTCAGCTGCTGTGTTCACTGTAAGCTTTGTGTTATATGACATTTGTTAAGTTTGCCTTTTATGTATCTTCACCTGAGTCGTGGGTCAAAAAATAACAGTAAAATACTTAAACAGACTTAAGGATGGAGCCCTGAAGGGTACCACCAGAAGCCTCTCTCCAGGCTGACATTCAATCATTGATTATCACTCAAGTCCCCCGATCACTTCCTTGTATTCAGCATGATTTGTTTATTACTAGTTGCTGCCCAGTCTCCCTTGCTAATCCTTCCTGGTGAGCTGTAAAAATCTTTTGTCAAGTTACTCTCAAGAAATCGGATTTTTTAAAAAAAATTATCCACGTAAGGCAAAGAAGCCTTAGAGGTTTGCTGAGCCCATTAGATTCAAAGATTATATAGATCTACTGCCCTATAGAACATTTGAATTCTGCACCAGCTCTTCCAAGTCATGATTCTGATTTGGCTTCCACACTTGAAGTGATGGGGAGCTAGTGATTTAAAAGGTAATCTGTTTGTAAGCACTGTGGAAGGAGACTTTTTTAGAAAAAGTGGTATCGGGGGGCCTTGACAAAAATAATTTTAAAATTTACTTGGAATAATAAACAGTTGAGGACAGACAGGGAGCATTTAAAAAGAAGGCTAGTATGGGAGTGTTTTGCAGTAACAGACATGAAATATACTGTAACACTATGGAAGTGTGGTCCTGGCTCAGGAATTTGCAGACAAATCAATGAAATGGAGTGAAAAGCCCATAAACAGATTAGAGTATGCATTAAAATTTAGTGTATGATAGAGGTGGCATTTCTTCAAATCTGTGGATAAAAGATAGATTATGGTACTGGGGCAATGGGCCAGACATTTGCAGAAATAAAGTTAGATCTTTGCCCTATATTATGCTCTGAAATAAATCTTAGTTTTATTACTCTTAAACATTTAAAAATGTATAAATATAAAAGTACACCATAAAATATATCTGATCTTAGCATAGAGAAAACCTTGCTCAGAATACATGTAAAATAGAATTCGTGAGGCAAAAATTTCCCTAATTAAAAACCTTTATGTCTAAAAGCACAATATACAAATTAAAGGGCAAATATTTTTCTCTCTTTTTTTTTGCAATGTATGACAGAGGTTAATTTCTTTAATATATAGAGTACTTATAAATCAATAAATAAGATGAACACCCTGATAGAAAAATGGGCAAAGAAGAAATACAGTAGCTAGTAAACAGTAATTGAATTTTAACCATTGTGGTATCAGAAATGTAAAATATTAAAAAGCTGCATTTCCCATCTCAAATTGGAGATTTTAAATAGATGATACTTTTTTTGAAGAGGATGAGGGGGAACAAACTTATACACTGTTGGTGCCTTTCTGGCAGGATATATCAAAACCTGTTAAGTTATACATACTCTTTGACTTGGTACTTTTCCTTCCTGGGAGTTATCTTAACACAAAACTATGAACACATGTGTCTTAGTATCATTTGGTGTCATTGAAACTCTGTGTTGAGAAGGATTCTGAAGTCTTGTCTGGGCTCAGTAGAGGCGATGCTGTGCTCAGTGTGGGATTTTGCCCTGGGAGAAGAAGGACTGGGAGGTGTGCTGGACACTGACTTGTCCTGTTGTGGAATATTTAACGATAAGAGGAATTGTTCAGCCTCTGCTGACAACAATAAGCAAAAATTGTACTTAGAACTGTATACTGTGTAGGCTACTTTTGGGTAGGGGGAAGGCCAAGAGTTGAGAACAATGACTTAAACTTACCAGAGTATTATCAGTGGTTATTTCTGGTTAATAAGGTTATAAATATTTACTTTTACTTTTCTTTATTTTTGCCCTTTTTAAGATCTCTGTTTACTTTTTGAGTGCTTATCTTTCCCCAGTTTTTTATGAAAAGCAATGTTTTATCGTCAGAAAAAATATATATATATAAATGTTATGGTTAAAAATAGTAATGGAGAGAATCAGTGGTAAGATACTGTATAAAATATGGACATGTTTTTAAAAATGATAGTCTCTAGATTTTGTCCTTGCACAGTCTCCCGAGTTCTGGAGAGATGGTGTTTGCCCAGCTCCTTGGTATCTTTTAGTTGATGAGTCGAATGACTTCAAGAATCCCTGCTTGTGTTCCTTTTCTTTAGCAGGCATCTATGGATATGTAGAGGCAAAAGATCTAATTTCTGATTTATTTGGTGTGTTGTATTTATTTTTTATTAAACTCTTTATTTTGTATTGGAGGATAGCTGAATAACAATGTTGTGGTGGTTTCAGGTGAACAACAAAGGGACTCAGCCATACATATACATGTATCCATTCTTATAATTCCTGTTTTTAAGCAGCGTACATCCTAGAAGGGAAGGTAGACATATTATAAATAATAATTGTAGTAATGGACATGAGAGCAAACATTTTAAAGTGCTTTGTGTGTGTTTTTTCGTTAACTTTTTACAGTAGCCTGTGAGATAGGTAACTTTATTATTCCATTTATTATACAGATAAAGAAACTGAGGCATAGAGAGGCTAAGTAAGTGGGTTAGTGAGGTTCAGAGCCAGGCTGTCTGGCTCCAGAGTCTGTTTAACCACTGATTCCTCTCAGTCAGGTGTTGTTCAGTTGCTCTACATGGATTCCTCATTGTCTTCTCAGAACAAACTTTCCTGTCCTGCTCATCAAAGGCTTAGTGGGCGTTTCTTCAATGTCAGACACTTGGGAAGGGCATGCAGGGCTGAATGCAAAGCAGTTCTGTCTTAGTGCCGTGGGGTTGGTTGGCCGAAAGGTACAGGTGTGGAAATGTGAGTGAAGTATTATGCTACTTAAGGTATGGGGTTATGGAATGCCAGACTTTACCTGCTTTACTTTGGGATGTTCTTCTTCATCAGCTCATTGGAAAGGGGGTGGGGAGGGGAAGGTATTTCTGGATGGCAGCAGAATCTGTATTTTCCTTTGGATAAGGGGGATAATTGGACCTTGATCTGAAGTGACAGGAAAGAGAAGTCCTTTTTAGATTAGCAAGATGACTACCTTCAGGGCAACAAAGTGAATTGCCATTCCAAGGAGTAATGGTAACTAATCTACAGAACTGGTGGGCAGATAGATCACTGAATGCGGCAGAATGCTTTCAGAGCCTCTGAAAGGGATGTGACTGCAAGGGTAAGGGGAACCCTGTAACGAGATCTGAATCCAAAATTGATTTTTGTAATGAGGAAATCGATTTCCCAAGGAAATTGTGTGACACTATGATGTTTGGATGAGCATTCTTCTTGGTTGGTCTGTTGAAGATGCTTTGACAGATTGTCTCTCTGTCTGGATTATGTTGCTGTCTGTTCCTCACTACTGATTGTACCCCTTCCCCTGCAATGACACTGTCTTGTTTTTCCTTCCTAGGTTTATGGAATCCGAGCTGGACCTCAATGATATCATTCAGGAGATGCACGTGGTGGCCACCATGCCAGACCTATACCACCTTCTGGTAGAGCTGAACGCTGTTCAGTCTCTTCTCGGGCTGCTTGGGCATGATAATACAGATATCCTTTCAAATCTGTCCTCAGTAGGAAGGCGGACGGATGTGGTGGGGGAGTGCTGTTTACTCTCTTCTCCTGTTTGTCTCTGCTGATGTCTGCTGTCACGTCTGGTGGTCTATTTCCATTCTAATTATCTCCCTTCTTGTAACACACGCTGCTTTTTACTCATTTGGAAGTCTGGTTTTTAATCTACGAATAAATCTTGGGCAACCCTTAATTGTCCTATTTGCTGTTATTAGTATTAGAATTCATCGTGATGTATCTGTTCTTATATTAACAGCATTAATTTTTCAGGATCTTGATCTGGGGGCCCATTATATAGGCAAGACCAGACAGGATTTGCATCTGTTGATCTAGACATCATTTTGTTAACAGATGGTCCAGTGGAGCCGAGCCTAGAGGAGACCATGAACCTTCCTTTAGTTTCACATTTATTGTCCAGGAAGGCAGGGATTTTTATCTACTTTGTCAACTGCTATATTCCCAGTCCCTCTAAAAAGGACTGAGTGCACATAACATTTAATGTTTATTAACTGAGCATTAGACATAAATAGGCAATTTAGGTTTGACTCCCAGTTTTATTTCTAGTATGAAATTTGGTGCCATCCCCCCAACCCCCACCCTTAGTATTCTCGTCTGCAAAAGTAGATGAATTATGTCACTGGGACATAACCAGATTTGGGTGCCTTAAGGTCTAACAGTCTTAAGGGCATAGAACATTAAATCATTGAAGGATCTAAAAATTGTGAATTTAGTTTCTCAGTTTGTTTTCAAGACTTAAATGCTATAGACTGTTTTGTGGGTATGATACTGTGTATATTCATGGATGGCATTTAAAAAAATATATATGTGTGTGTGTGTGTGTGCTCACCCAGTCGTGTCTGAATCTTTGTGACCCCCCTGGGCTGTAGCCCACCAGGCTCCTCTGTGTTGTTGTTCAGTTGCTCAGTCTGTCTGACTGTTTGAGACCCCATGAACTGAGGCGCTCCAGGCTTCCCTATCCTTCATTGTTTCTCTGAGTTTGCTCAAACTCATGTCCTATCCTCTGTGTGTGTGTGTGTGTGTGTGTATAAACATTTGCCTTTCAGTGTTGAGAGGATTAAAGGAGTTCATATGAGTGCTAAGCAATTTCTGATACTTAGTAGGTATTTAGTAAATGTTGCTTTTAACTGAAGCTGAATCATGACTTCCAAAACCTTTCTATACTTTGTCTTTGTTATCAGATTCGAAACCGCTTTAGTGGAAAAGGTTTTTGATGTGCCTGTGGTCGTGGTCATGGTCATTAAAGCAAATTCTCTTCCAGGAGTTGTTCTGTTTGAATCCAGATTTCCGAAGGTAAGAGACAAATGTAGTTAGTCTGCTTGAGTGATATTCATGGGAGATCTGCTGCTGCTTCATGTTATTTTCATCTTTCTGGTAATCTCTCTCCTGAGAGCATGTCTGACTAGGTTCTTTCCTGCCTGATAATTCTCATAGAAATAAATCAGTGAATAATTTTAACTCAGGCTTCTTGAAGGGTGATCTTAAGCCGTTTCTGATACTTCATGTAATGTTAGACAGTCTGGAGAATCTCTCTGTCAGTATCCGGATTGATGCGATTATTCCCCAGGTTTCACTGGGCGGTTCTGGGTGGTATGAGAACCCCAGTCAGTTAGCTTATTTGGGGTGAGCTCGATATGGGTCTTGTGAATTCATTTGAGAAGCATGGCTCTGAGTGCTTATCAGGCACTGTGCTCAACCCCCTGGAACCGCAGGCTGCAGTGATGCTCAAGCAGCATCCATCAGTAAACATAGTGGATATCTAGCATAAGTCCTGTTTAGGATACTGGACTTCAGGATACCTATTTAAGGTAACTGGCCCTCCCAGAATTAGAAACCAAGAGTTCTAATTGTGACTTCACATTTCAGCTTAACTACAGAAGGGTAGATTTTCAGAATCCAAATGGACTTTAGAGATGACTTCGTCCAGAGCCTTATTTGTTTAGTTAGTAATATGCCTGAGGTCCAGATGTTGAACCACTGGCTGTTGCGGTAGAGGCTGGCACTCCAAGCCCCTGGTTTCCAGGCCAGGGTCCTCTTCTAGTGCACCCTGAGTCTTTCCCTGTGCAATTCACTACATCCCTGACAGAGTTGCAGTGTCACCCATTACCTTGGGTACTGATACAGCCATCACCTGTTTTGTTTCTGGAAATACAACTCTGATTTCTTTTTTCTGTTCCTGCCAACTCAAAATAATAGTGGCAGCTTTCTGAAAATACTGACATATTGCTGATTCACCAGCCTGGTTCCTGCTGGGGAGAAGACTGACGCAAGAAGTGTGCTCGACACGGCATACTTGGGAAAGGCAAGGGCACAGATGTTCCAAGTTGTTAAGTTCTGGTCTTTAAAAAGAAAAAAAAAAAAAAAAAAAACCAAGTCCCCCTGTAATAACTTTGACAGACTGCCATTTCCCTCCTGTTTTCTCAAAGCTAAACTGTTTTTTCCCTTCTTGCTGCTAACCTTCACCCTGCTGCCCTAATGATATTTTTTAAAATCTGATTTTTTAATTATGCCCTACATCAAATTTAAAGTGCACTTGAAATTTTTAAAATTACCTAATTTTAATCAGATGCAGCAACTAGGGTAAATGTCATCCTCCTCCTAGTACCATTTTTCTTGAGTGTGGTTTCAGGGAAGGGTCAGCCCTCTTGACTTGCATCTAACACATTCTCGATCTGTTGGAGCGTTGATCTCCCAGTGGCTTTGCACTCTGTTTCTTGTCTTATCTGTGATCTATAATGGAAATTTTTCTTCAGGAAACGGTTGTTAACAATTTACTGTTGTACAGCTGTAACTGCCCAAAACACCTTACCATGAATAAACAATTTCGTGGCAGTCGTGACTTAAATTTTTAATCTCTTTTAACTCTTCATTTATCAACCACAGCCATACATGGCTGGTTATGTTCCCAGCAAGCACAGGTCATTTTTGCTTTGTCCTTTTCTGCGAAAACATAAACTATAGGGATTTTAATTGGATCAGAGGCTGGTCTGTTGTAACCTTAAGAGGCAGAGGATGTGAGAAAACAGCTTGTGCCTCGTCCTTTCAACCGTGAGAAGCCGCTTCAGAGTTTATTCTGGCGCTCTGCATCACTGCTGCTGGGGAGGGCTTGTCAGTGCTTCTGGGCCTCATCTCCCCGCCTTGAGAGGCTGGAGCTCAGCCGTCAGTTGGCTGCGGAGAGGAATTCTGGTCTGTGAAGAGCACCTCTGGGGGTGCGGGGGAGAGGGAGGGCACACCCTTCACGCAATATTGAAGAGTCACTCTGAATGTATTAGGAGGGAACACGAGGTGGGATCCAACAGCTGTTGCCTTTCAGAAATCGGGCTTTTAAAAACAAATTTTCCTTTAAAGTAAATCATTTAAACATGTTTAGAGCCCTTTTTGGTGAACCTTTGGAGTGTTTCTACAGAAAAATGAAATCAAAGGTACATTTAAAGATATCAGTATTTTTTAATGTAGTGCTAAACAATCAGTTCTGTGGCCCAGGTTTACTCAATTTGCCTAAAGGAACGAGGAGGACTAAAACAAGAGGAAGATAGAACCCCAGATGATGGCTACCTCTGCTGCTATCACCAAAAGAAAAAAAAAATATCTAGGCACGAAATCCATAAATATCTGATTTTTGCATGTCATCTGCTGTGTTCTCAACTTGAGGGACGAGTCAGTGGAATCCTTTCTAAAGTCCTATGGCAGATCATGCCATTTACTGGGTTCCTCCTTTGTATGATAAGCCCTGTTGGGTGCTATTAGGGTGGCAAGAAATAATTACTCCAGTTGATAGCAAAAACACTCACCTTGCTGTGTGGTAAGTACCCTTGGAGTGTTTTGCACAGAAAATACCACTGGAGTTCTGAAAAACACACATCATCTCTGGCTTGGCAGTGATTAGAGAACTGGGCGTTGGAGATGCATAAGCTTTTGATAGATTAGGGATTAGGATGCGTTTCAAGTGTATTTTTACAGTGTCTTCCTTGGCAATGGAGATTGCCATTCCTCACGTGCTGGGAGCTGATGTACCCGTGTAGTCACCTCAGACTTACATGGATATCAGGTCCATGGCTTTATTTATTTTTAGAGTCATGGCAACTGCCCCCATCTAAATACCCTCTTCTTTAATTTAAAAACTATTGAGTAATCTAAATTTAAAAAAAAAAAATTTTTTTCAAATCTGCTTTCTCTTCACCAATTTGTGATTCAGAAAAATGAGGTCTCATTGTACTTCTGAGTGAACTTCTCAGGTGGTGCTAGTGGTTAAGAACCCACTTGCCAATGGAGAAGACATAGAGCTGTGGGTTCCATCCTTGAATCAGGAAGATCCCCTGGAGGAGGGCATGGCAACCCACTCCAGTATTCTTGCCTGGAGAATATCACCAACAGAGGAGCCTGGCAGGCTACGGCCCACTAGGTCGCAAAGAGTCAGACATGACTGCAGCCACGTAGCACTCAGCGCACATTGTACTGTTGACTCAGGGCATCAGTACAGTGGGTTGTGTGCTCCTGCGCAGGAAGGGGGGGTTTCGTTTTGTTAGTTGCAGCGTGGATTATTGGTGCTGATGGGGCAGTGCTACTTTGTCTGAAATAGGGAGTGGTTGTTAGCACTATTTTTTTCTAAATTACTGCTTAGTTTTCTCAGACCCTAGTAAGCCAGGAAACTTGCGTGAAGTTGTCCCGTTGGATTTTGTGAAAAATTGCTGTGGGAACTGGAAAATAAAGAGCAGGCGGGTTTTTTTTTTTTTTTTTTTTTAATAAAAAGACCAGCAGGGATTGTTGAACTTGAGCAATCTGAGTCTGTGACTGTGACATACCATATTATCCCAGAGGTTGTGTACAAGGAGTGCCTCGTGTTTGAGCCCCCATGCTGATGAGCAGGAATAGGGCTGGGAAGGGTTTGCACCTCCTCAGGACTTCTAGTTGGACTGGAAGGGAGTTGGTTATTGCTCCAGTACTATCCTGCAAGCAGTGTCTAACAAGACTTCTGTGTCTCAAGCTGTTGTTTTGCTGGGAGCTATTCTCATCTTGATATTTCTAGAATCAAAATTACGTGGAAAAGAATTTACTTCTTTTTCTCACTGATAGTCCAACTTCCCTGATAATCTGTACTGATAAACCGAACACTCATTTTTTGGAGCTGTTTCAATACACTCTGAAATAAATCAGATTAGATGAAAAGTATCAAAATGGCGGTCTAGGAAAAGCATCTCTTAATGTAACTTTTGATCTTCTTATGAGTTTTAGGTGAATTCCATGTCTTTGGAAGGTTAGGGTGGCTGTGGCCTGCTTGGGACATTTCCCCTGTGCTGTGGTAGTGCCCACTAACATTTATTGGGTACCTAGTAAATGTAGAATGAGAGCATTTCCCCCACTCATGTTATTTTGATTAAGGATTGGGATAAAATTAAGGGTCTAGATTCATTCTAGGTAGTTCTCTTTCAACTGCTAGAAAAGGAGGAAAAGACCATTTTGTCTGTTTAGAAATTCATCTGCATTAGCTGAGCTATATCTAAGCATTGTCCTAGGAATAAAATTTTAAAAAGACTTAAAAAAAAAAACCCACCCAGATTTGTTCCATTAAATCAGTTATATACTGTGACTCTAGACTGGTCATTTTCCTTAAGACACGTTTTTGAAATGACTTTTTTTTAAAAAGGCATCTGCGTAATATATTTTATTCCTCCTTATCTTTTTTTTAAAAAAATAATTTTGTTCCTATGGCCATATTTCATTGGAGATTAATGAAATTAATGCTCTGTTTCTGTCCTAAGACTCTCCATGAGATCAGGCCAAAAACAAGTATCTAGAACCAAAAACTAAAAACCAACACCCCTCTTTTTGTAAAAAGCCATTGGGTTGTGGACCATTTTGTGCCCAGCTGGTCTTTTCTACTTCACTTCTTATTATACTGGTTTATTGCCCCCCTAGTGGGCAGGTGCTGAGGGAGTGAATGGGGTGGCCTTTCTACCTGACTTGGCAGAATAGGCTGTCACAAACTGTGTTTTAGTAATTCACAGAGAGATAGGCTCTCTGTTTTCCTATTACACTTGGATGGGAGAGCCTTTTACCTTGTGAAATGAAATTGTAACTACAGAGGAAAAACCTATCACCCATGCCCAGAGTCTGCTTGTGAAAAAATGCTGGCTGGGTGGCAGACCATGCTGAATTTTCTCATCAGGATTGAGAGTTCATCTGTCTGTCTTTAGTTTTGCTTCTTATTCTTCTTTCTGGTCCTCAAATGACCTCCATCTATGGGTCATATTATATTACTCAGGAGTCGATTACAATTATGGACTCATTTACTGCCTTGCTGAAATGCTATTTGGTGAAAGTTGAGAATTTACATAAAATCAGTTAGTGCTAGAATTGCTGAGTTGTTTGCCAGACCTGGTAGCTGGTAACTTGTTTCTTGTTTGATTTCTCAACTGAGGCAGGAATGTAGGCAAGGAGATATCCACTGGACCATTATAAGAAATAGCTGCTCTTGATAAGAGTTAGACATTTATTCTGTTCCTATATAAAACCACCACCATTATCAAATTTTCTTTTCCTTTTTTCACCAGGTTTACTATGACCCATTTGTGAGCATGGTATAAGAATAATTAAAGAAAAATATGATATCTGCCTGTCCCATAAAACCTTAGAGGCTGAAAAAGGACTTGATCAATCTGAGCTTCTGTGGCATAGCTGAAATATAAAATTAGATTTTCAACCCAATGTAACCCAAAAAGGGAGGATCGTGTTGTTGTTAGCTTAAATTTTAGATTTTAGAAGTTTTAGAAAAAATGAAGGCAATAGTGAAGGTGTGACCATTCTGTGGGAAGAATTAACTAACAATGTTTATTATAGTGCTTCTTATTTTCTCAGTACTTTGATTTAATTGCCCTTTGACCTTCATGATGTCATTTATTCCTTATAGTTACTGGGTGAGATAGGCTGGGCAGAGATCATTACCACCTTATTCAGATGAGGCAAATAAGCTATACGGAAATAAAGAAGCTTGAGCAAGATTCCATAGTATTAATAATTTGGCGATAAGTTGATTCACTAAAGATAGGAAGCAAAGATAAATATGATATGGCCCCATCCTTGAGTTTGCTGTGACTCTTTGTCTGTTTTTTCACATATATCCCACATGTGTCTTGAGGTTAATGTTTAATTGATAATCGTCACATATCAGGTTAGTAAGTACTTAGTGGGGCATGATGTTGGGAATGTAAGGATAGTACCTGTGGCATGCCTGATTCACATCCTGGTCCTATAGACATTTGACTCCACCGAGGGTGGATGGACGGATGGATGAAATGTCGTCATGCTTATTAAATAAACAGATGGATAAATAATAATATTTTTACATCTCATATGTAAAAACTATTCAAGAGAATCAGTATGGGAGCTTTTTAGATGAGAATAATGACGGGGGTGTTGTCAGCATTTTGTCCTTTTTCCTGGAACTTTAATAATTTATGATGGAAATAAATGACAGTCCTTTTCTCTGTTATTATAGTAGGGTCATTAGCTAGAATTTAGTTGTAGTTAAAGCTGGTGTATATTCCCCTCTGCATTAATATGAAGAGTAGTGGCAGCGATACTGTTTTTGGAATCATGTGAACCTAACATTCTCCCTTACTGTTGCAGTGACTTTTAGGTAAGTTACTTAACCACTCTGAGCTTTCACTTTCCTGTCTGTAAGATAGGGATCATGCCGTTGTGAGAACTGAGCAGCACAGTGCTTGGCATAATGATGACTTTTAAAAAATGCTAGTGATTATGATGGTGTCTCCTGCAGTGTTTAGAAAGGGAGAACTACTAATTCCTAACGCTCAGCATTTCTAGAGGTTAGTTTGATTAGGCCATTTAAAAAAAAAATTAATTCAGTTTATGTATTTTGGTTTACTATATGTCAGTTATGATACCTGGTCTTTTAAGTCAAAAGCTTTCTAGTTACTTTGTTAGTAAAGACTGTATAAGCATGAAGGAATTTTGTCCAGAGACCTTTTCTCTTTTCATACACATTGAGTTTCATAGCACACCCATGTTTTTGCACAAATATTACTTTAAAGTGCGAGAGAATAAAACACAGAAAGCTTATTCATGATGGCCAATTTGTCAGTTATAGATAAAAACAAACAAAGCTTTGAATAATTTTTCTTTTAGCAAAAGGTGTCATAAAATATCTGTAGCATCAGTTGGCAGTGACAAGTCCTGTCATTCTTGTTAATGGGTCCTGTATCTTTCTTATTATCTTTTTCTTTTCCAGTTTATATTGAAACTGCCCTGCCCTGATAAGACCTTCATCGTCTTCTGGACTCTTGTGTGTGTGGTAGCTTCAGAACAGGTTTTGCTCCTTCAGACTTGACTTTGCCCCACACCCCACATCTGCCCACTCCCAACCCTCACAGTGCTATTTAGTGCTTCCTGCACATAGCTACTAAGTTATTCTTCCAAGACATTATTTTCTTCCTATGATTCTAAAGTTCTAATTTTCTCCCCTCCCTGCTTCCCTAATCCTCTTTCTTCTCCCCTTCATATACCCTCTTACATTCTAATCTCTCTGCCTGTATTCCTGATATTTTGCTTTCCAGTTTACCTGCCCTCATCTTTTTAGTTGCCTCTTTTCTGACCAGTCTTCTTCTAGCAAATCTGTCCCAGTTCAATTTGATTGCTCCATTTTTTTAGGATGTCTGCAGTTCCATTTGTCTGTGTTCCTCATTTTTTACACATTGATAATCGCCTATGGTGTATAATTGTGTGAAAGTGTTAGTCACTCAGTTGTGCCCAACTCTTTGTGATCCCATGGACTGTAGCTTGCCAGGCTCCTCTGTCCATGAAGTTCTCCAGGCAAGGATACTGGAGTGGGTAGCTATTCCTTTCTCCAGGGGATCTTCCCAGCCCAGGGATTGAATCCAGGGCTCCCACACTGCAGGCAGATTCTTTACCATATCAGACACTAGAGAAGCCTGTATAATTGTTTAAATATCTTTAATTACCTTAACTTCCTCGTTTTATTGATGAGGAAACTGAGGGCCAGAGTGAATGGATTTGCCTTTGTCTCTATCACAATGCTTAAGCATTCAGGAGATGCTGACTGACAGCAAGTGGGGTGTGTGTGTGTGTGTGTGTGTGTGTGTATGTCTGTATGTATGGGAAACTTAGTTTAGTTCAGGCTTCTTTTTGTTGTTTAGTCACGAAGTCGTTTACAACTCTTTGAGACCCCATGGACTGTAGCTGCCAGGATCCTCTGTCCATGGGATTTCCCAGGCAAGAATATTGGAGTGTGTTGCCATTTCCTCCTCCAGGGGATCTTCCTGACCTAGGGATGAAACTCATGTCTCTCTTCAGGTGGATTCTTTACCACTGAGCTACTAGGGAAGCCCTTAGGTCAGGCTACCAGTTTACCAGTTTACTTTCCTTTTGTGTTCAAAGCAGAAGCGTATTTAAGGGGAAGGGAGGTTGGTGGAGTCTAGCACAGTCCAACATAAATCCTTCCCTCTACAATCTAAATCTGTTTGTCATGCCCTGATTTCTGAAGACTCCTTGGTGAACACCAGTCATCTAATCTCAGAAAAAATCATTACTGTCTTTGAAGTTAAAGTGTACAAGGTAGTTAAGATTTTACTTACTCAGTTCCAAGGATTTAAATTATGAGGTGAGGTTAAGGGTGTTGGCCTATTTCTCCCTGGAAAAGTGACCACCCAAGTGATCTACTTGAAGCTGTGAAATGTATGAAGATGTAGTGAACCTATGGAATAAGTTGCCAGGAAGGCAGCATAAGGGAAATAGCCTACGTGAAGCAGTTACCAATATTTATTGAATAGCCACTGTGATTAGAATCTTGTTGAAGAGATGTTTATAAAACTAGAGTATATTAAAGGTAAACGGTGATGAAGCAATTGACCAGGAAGTGGCCGGGAGCCAAATATTTTAATAAAATGTCACTAGGGTTTTCATATGTGCGTGTTACCCTTAACGTTCTTCACATGTGTCCATAGCGGTGGTTGATTTGCTTCAGGAATTAACAGACATAGACACCCTCCACGAGAGTGAAGAAGGAGCGGAAGTGCTCACTGATGCTCTGGTAAGTTGTGCGGCCCTCTGGGGTTTTTCAGGTGGGTGAATGGTGTCCACACCACCCCCACCATTGTCTCTGTGAGTGGTATCAGGGAGAGAGAGGGCTCTGTGGCAAGGCTGGACTGAATAAGACTATGAAAGGAGAATGCAACCTTGGGATACCTTATTCTTTGGAACTGTATTAGGGCAGGGGGTATAGAGTCCTAGCATTTATTGACTATCTGCTGTAGGCAGGCCTTTATACTTTATTTGATCTTCACCGTGTCCCCTCAGGAGGGTGTTACTGCTACTCTTCCCACTAACAGCCATGGAGCTGAGACTGTGAGAGGCAAACAAACCTGCCTGTGGCCACACGGCTGGATTTGAACCTCTGCTCTCTTTGACTCCAGTTCTGGCTCGCCCACCCTCACCGTGCTGCTTCTGATCTCTTTTACAAGGATTTTTTGAGGAAAAGAGTTTCTTTCCTGCTCTCAGCTCTAGGCTTTGTACTCCCAAGCGCTGGTGAGCACAGGTATCATTATTACTTGTTTTGCAGATAGGGGATCAGAGAATGTTAAAAGCAAGAACAAACTTTCTAGCTTACCCCAGCCCGAGTAGCAGCCCTTGACTGCAAAAGTCAGGGTCAGCTGATCTCTGTGTCCCGTTTTTTTGAACCTAGGCAAGGCTTCAGAGCCTTCCTCAGTTGTTATTCCAGGCAGCAGCCACTTGCAAGAGTTTATATGTGAGGTGAACCGATGTAGTCTCATCAGCCCACTCTACCCATGAGGAAACCCGGCTGCAGAAGTGAAGCCTTCCCCCGCGTCACTCAGCTAGCCCCTGTAATAGCAGAGATGACCCTCGCTGACCAGAGGGCCAGTGGCAGGGCCAGTCCAGCCTCTTACCCTGATACCACCTATGGACCTCTTATCTAACCCATCAAGCTATCTCTCTCCTCAAGTTTCCGTCATTTCTCTTGTCTTCTTCTGTCTGATCTTTTCTCTCTGGTTAAGAACGTTAGTAAGTACAGAGTTTTTGGTTTTGTTTTGGGGGTGTTTTTTTTTATAATAAGTTTATTTATCTACTTCTTTTTTACTGTGCTGGGTTCTCCATTGCGGCGCAGGCTTTTCTCTAGTTGTGGAGAGAGGGGGCTACGCTCTAGTTGGGGTGCTCAGGCTTCTCATTGCAGTGACTTCTCTTGTTTTGGGTTCCCTAAGCCCATGGGGTCAGCAGTTGCAGTTCCTGGGCTCTAGAGCTCAGGAGTTCTGGCACACAGACTTAGTTGCTCTGGGTCACGTGGGATCCTCTTAGATCAGGGATCAAAACCCACATCTCCTGCATTGGCAGACGTATTCTTTACCACTGAGCCTCCAGGGAAGCCCTAAGCACTGGTTTTGTTGCAGTGTGCAGAGTTCATCAAAGATCGGTATAATTCCTTGGATTAGAAGCACCTGGGGTGCTTGGTTAGGCTACTTTCTGGCCCCATCCAAGACCTGCTGAATTAGAATGGCTGGGGCTGGGATCCCAAATGATTCTGAGACCCCCATTGCTACACTGCCCAGCCCCTCCTCACCCTTCTTTTTCAAGCTTCTTGACACGAGAAATTTCCCATGTGCCATGCTCGCAGCTGGCATTTGGTGTGAATGAAGGGGTTGTGAACCCACTGGATATGGAGGACTGTCTCTTACAGAGAGAGAGGCTGGAGTCCAGCAGGGCCATTTGTGACTGAGTATGATGAAAATTTCTATGGCCATTTTTCTTTCAAGCTCCTTCCTGGAGTGAACTGCCACTTTTGTCGAATCCAGGACCTTTATTTTTCCTTTGAACCGCCGTGCAGAAAGAAAAGGATGGCGTCAGGGTGTCTTTTGTTTGGAGGAGCATCTGAAGGAAGGCTGTGGCACCTGCTCCTTCTCCATGTCCCCACAGTGTCATTTGTGTAGTCTTGCCTTCCAGAGGTTAATTGCAGTGGCCCTGAATGAGCCTTCCTGCCTGGTCCCTGGACCGATTTTAATTATCATCCTTTGCCTGTGTGAATAGAGGAGACGAAAGAGGATCAGCTAGCTGGTCTGCTGCCTGTAAAACGGACCTAGAAACAGCAGTTCACACAAAAGCCCCCTTTGTGTCTTCTGTGTTGCCAGGCCCACCAACAAAAGCTGGATCTTGCAGATTTTATTGTTTGTTTCGGAAGAAACAGTTCATCCTCAGTCTGGGGAACCATTAAGTAGCTGCTGTACGGGGTTTTCTGTTTGTTTTGTTTAGTTTCTGTTTTATTATATTATTTTAAAGTTTTGACTCTTACAGCTTTATACTGGTGGGACTGGCATGAATCACAAACAAGTGAACATTTCTAGACTCCCATATATTATTTGCTGATCTGCAGCCAGTCAGGAGCCATCAGTAAATGTCAGACAGCAGAACTGGTAGGTGGTCTTCATCTGTGTTTTCCTACCCTTGTGCTGCATTCAGGAAGAAGTTTGATAAATATTCTCATATTATAAGGGTTGAGTTGTCCTCGTAGTTTTAATTTGGGGCCAATATCGGAGGCCTGGAATTGCATGAGCGGAGGCTAGAGGGCATATAGCAGAATTTATTGTGATGTGCAGTTTGCAGTTATTGCCTTGGTCTTTTTCCCAGCTGGAGGTCCTAGGCAATAGAACAGCACATTTGTAGGGAGAGAGTGCGGTCCTGGCATTCTCAGGGATCTTCGGGGTTTAAAATTTGGTTTACATCCACTGCTATTACTTACACAGAGGCGAATATTTGTGCTTTGTAACAAGTTGACTTGGTAGCCTGGAAAACAGATTCTTTTCTGAAGAGTGGAAACACAAGACTACTTTGATGGCAGTTCTTCTGGCATGCCTCTCTAAAGAAGACTCCTTGAGAGTCGTGATTAAATTACAGTCATTTCCCCACTTACTCGTCCCCAAAATTTCCCATGCACTTGGCAATCCCATGTCTTTGCTCACATCTGCCTTCAGCTTGGCAAGCCCGGCTTCCCCTGGGCTATTTGGAATACTCCTATTCATCCTTTAAAGCCTCACTTAAATCTCATCTCTCCTGAGTCATATTTCAGACTCATCACCTCAGCAGAATTTGTGTTCCTCTACTACTTGGTACATCCTGGCACTCGTCACATTGGCTTGTTATAAGCTTGTCTTTCCTGAGATGTACTTCCCAGCAGGGGAGGGGCCAGAGTGGTGCTTTGTCACTTACCAGCTATGTAACCTTAGAAAAGTTACCTAACCTCTCTGTACTCAGCTCCTTCTTCTGTAAAGTGGGAATAACAGTAGTAGGTCTGTATATGAGATAGGTTGCAGTAGGCCTAAGTTTTGCATTATAACCATATTACCATGTGCATTTTCAAAACTTATTGCTTGGTCAAGATTCAGTGGGTGTGTATGTAGGGGTCGGGGAGAGGGTTTATTATTGTTTTTTAAAAATGAAATTTCCAGAACTCATAGTAGGTAGAAAAACCCCAGTCAAACTCAAGAAACCTTGTTGGCAGATTGTGGAAGATAGAAAAAGAATCCTTCAAACCCTCTCATCTCCGCTCATCTGTCCTTTTCTTATTCCCTCCTTTTCTCTTGTATCTACCATCTCTACACAAGCGGAAAAATACGACTGATTTTGCCCCTGAACTTTGTCTCGGTAGAATCTGGTGGAATATTGTTTGGCAGATATGCTAACAAGCGGAAATACCCAATGACTTATCAGAAAACATCAGACTTAAGACAGTCACGATTTCCAAGGCTAGTGTTGCTGTAGCTGATGCTTTAATCCCTAAGAAGAATTTGTTTTTAGTTTCAGAGTTAGTCACAGGTCCAAAAAAATAGTCATGAAGGCGGTAGACCCAAGAGTGTAGAGGGACAGAATGCTAATTTGTGCTTCTTACTAGATGATATCCGGAGCTATGCATAATATAAATATTTTTCTGAGGGTTTTCTCAGCTAAATGTATTTTGACTGCTTTGACCCTCCTGCAATCAGATAAAATTGCATTTAACCCAGCTAAACATAAAGTTTTTCACAGTTTGCAAGCTTGATAAGGCTGTTTGTTAGAAGTTAGATTTTTGTAGCAAGGAAAAAAGATTTTCTCCAGCCAGACCCATTACCAATAACCATCTAGTTCAGGAATGTGAGTGTGTTGCTTACTACCTGGCTCAGTGGTAAAGAATCCACCTGCCGGTGCAGGAAACGCAGGGGGCAACAGGTTTGACCCCTGGGTCGGGAAGATCCCCCGGAGGAGGAAATGGCACCCCACTCCAGTATTCTTGCCTGGAAACTCCCACAGACAGAAGAGCCTGGTGGGCTACAGTCCATGGTGTTGCAAAGAGTCAGATACGACTGAGCAACTGAGCATGCATGCATTGTCCCCACCACCTTCCAGACAGCCGACTCTGGTAACAGAACTAAGAATCGAGGAAGGGGAGGGAAGATAATGCAGACACGGCGACGGTAAGCAACTGAGAGTGGCGAGGCAGTTCACAGAACTGACAAGCAGTGTGATACCCGGCGGAGTTGCAGTGTCTGCTGCTGTAGGATTCAGGGAGATTACAAGTCAATCAGGGCGATTTAGGGGAAAACAAACAGTGACATGGTTCATGTTTTCCCCCAGATGTTTTTCTGTTTTCTCTCACACACCCAAATTGTCCAATTAATTAAAGAAACACTGCAGTGGATTTCTTTGAAGCTTTTGCTGGCTGTGAGATTTGAGAGGAAGATTGTATATCTCCTTGATATGTAAGAGGGGGAAACAGCTCTTTCTCCTATTTATAGGAGCTCTCAATTCTGGCATCAGTATCTCCTCCAATCTGCAGCTAGGGTCCTCACAGCGGGGTAGAAAGGAGAGCCTAGCAAATCTGCTTCCTTGGTGATGCAGGTATCCCCAATTAGTCAACAGTTTCAACTTCTCCCCCATCTGGATGCATCCCTCAAGTCTCACCCGGAAAGAGTAAAGAGGCCTTATTTCAAGATGTGTCTGTCTTGCTATTGTTCCATCCTCAGGCTCAGTTTGAGTTGTCTGTAGAGTGCCTTGTGCAGAAGTCTTCAGGAAGTATCAGTTGATGAGATCATTTCTTCCCCGTCCTTTCTCTCCTGTCCTTTTCCCCTCACTCACAGTGACAGGATGTGATGGGAAAAAATAGTCTTGGAGTTGGTCACTTTTGCCACAAGCTCTGTGACTTTGACCAGGCTAATTAACCCTTCTGGACCTTTGTATTCTCACATGTAAAAGCTGTGAGGGATACTTGAGAGTAAATGAAGCAGTGTATGTAGAAATACGATTACAGTACACAAAGTAAATGTTTTGTCAGTTTATTTAAATTTAGCAAAATTACCGAATGTCTGGTATGTGTAGTGTTGCCCTTGACTCTGAAGAGTGTACCAAGATAAATGAGGGTGCAGCGTCTGCCTTCACAAAATTTGAGTTTTTCTTAGCCCGTGCAAGAGATGGAACAGTGATAACCAGGTATCAGAAGAAGGAAAGGGCTATCTGCTTAATTTTTGAACCAGACCCGGGGTAAGGCATGCCGTATAGTTTTATTTAATCTTTACAACTCATTCCCATTTCCTAAGTGAAGAAGCTGGGGCAGTGAGAGACAGGATGCACCATGGGTATGTAGCAGATCTTGTCGACTGGGATAGGTTTACTTATTGGCTGTGACTTGGAAATTTATCACCAGGTAGATAATCACTTCTTGATTATTAGGTGTTTCTGTTTCCTTACTTATCTTCCTCGGGGTGCTCCTGGGTTCCCCAGTGGCAGTCTCTGTGTAAGGGCACACATTGTGTCAGAAGGTAGCATGAAGTGGTGTAAACATTGTTTCATCTAAGAAGGAAGCTTGGTTTTTGCTTCTGCTGCAACTGCTTAGTAAACGTGTGGTCTTGGCCAGGTCACTAATCTCTTGAATATCATCTGTATGACATGGCTACTGAAAATTTCTTGTAAGTGGTATGTGGTTATATGAATCAAATGAGAGAAATAAAATTGCTTTTTAGGCATTATATGTAATAAAACATAAGGCATTTTATTATGTTAAGATTCTTTTTGAGAAGGTGTCAGAGGTTCATCAAAGGTAATAGTTTCATAAAAGCCTGTTTATGGAAGCTTAGAAATGGTTTGAGTTTAACCTGAAGTTTTGAGATCAGTGTCAAATACGGTAAGTAAACTTCCCAGCTGAATATCTCTTGGTGCTGTAGTCGAGAAATGTGCTTCTCACTTGAATGACTTGTGACTTGAGAAGGCATTTTCTTAAGGTGTTTCAATACTCTCTAGCAGTAGAAGGAGCACACGACTTGATTTCAGAAGGCCTAGGTTCAAGTGCTAGCATGTAACTCACTCACTGGTACCTTGGATTTTACCTTGGCCCTTAAGCTTCAATCTAAAGTTAGGGATAATGAGGCCTGCTGTTTCTTTGCCTCCAGGTCAAAGAGATCTTGGGATGGGAAAGCACCCTGCAGACCACAAGTGGAGGCTGTTTACTTTGCTTGTTCTGTAGAGAAGGGGGTACAGGAGTGGGAACGTTTTGGGGACCATCCTGTGACATGTACCCCTTTCTCTTGCTTCCCTGATGCACAGGTGGACGGGCAGGTGGTCGCATTGCTCGTGCAGAATCTGGAGCGTCTGGACGAGTCTGTGAAGGAAGAGGCGGACGGCGTCCACAACACTCTGGGTAAGGGGGAGAGTGGCCAGCACTTCCTGAGGTTTTGTTTGTTTTGGAGGTTGGCACTCATTTCCTTCTTCCTTTGTAACAGAGTTAACAGCCAGAGGCTTTTCCTTTTTTCTGCTCCCAAACTGCCTGTTCAGAAATGAAGACCCTTGTGTAAATTTCATATAATTGCTGCTTTGGTTGGGCTTGCAGGTAATAAAAGCAGAAATCCACTAAGGTGACCTTCCTGGACAAAAACCGCTGGCTTCTCTGAATAGGCCTTTGCCTCTGCCTCTAAGTCAGGATGAAGTCTATGCAGGATGGATTCTTTTTTTTTTTTTTTCTCCTTTGGAAAGTATATATTTTAGGATTTTTGAATCCCCTTCTATTGGTTTTTCTTCCCATTTCTCTTCAGTGGAACTACAAACTTTTGAACCACTGTGTATAGTGGACATACCTCATTTTGTGTCCTTTACAGATGTTACATTTTTACAAATTGAAAATTTGTGGCAACCCTGCATTATCAGATGATAGATAGCATTATTTACTAATACGATACTTTTTAAATTAAGGTATGCATATTGTTTTTTAGACATAATGCTATTGTACACTTAGTAGATTACAGTATAGTGTAAGTATAACTTTTATATGCACTTGGAAACCAAAAAATTCATGTGATTCTCACTTTATTTTGATATTCACTTTATTGCAATGGTCTGGAACCAAACCCACAATATCTCAAAGGTACACCTGTGCCTTTATAGGACATTTTATTTGAAAAAGAGTTAATATTTCCTTCCCTTCTTCTGTGTACTTTGCCGTGTAAACTGTGAGTTGCAATATTACTGTTAACTTGGCTGTCCCTTTATCATATGTTCATTTAAGTAGATTCTTCTGCAATATTTCCCCTCCCCCTCCTCAAGTCTCCCCAGTCTTTCCCTCTGCAAAGTTGATTAACCAATAGTCTGTTTAAAATTATAGTTTGGAGTAGTGCTGTTTATCACCATTTGCTGTCTTATAAAACCAAAGGTGACGTATCTGTAAGCAGAGCTTAAGAAATGAACAAGGCCCAGCAGAAGTAGAAATTTTGATGAGGTTAGATTTTCTCCCAGCTCCTTTGTGTCTACCACATATTTCTGTTGTAGTTTTATACTCTCTACTGGGAAATTATCATAAAGAAGGAGGAAGACATAGCACCTAGGGAGTAAGAGAAGAGAGAACACAACAGTCTGTGATCTGGGGGTTGGCTGTAGTCTAGAGCCAGAATTTGGCATTGCCATCTGTTAGCCTAATGCTGAATTTCGCTGAATAGAAGGCTTATCAGAAGTCTTAACGGACTGTTTATAAAAAGAGCCTGATGTAATGGGAAAAGCACCAGCCTGTCAATCTGCGAAGATCTGTATAGTTTCAACTTGGTCCCTTACCAGCAGCTCAGGAGATTCACCCCTGTCTTCCCTGCTAAGCATGTGATGTTCATCAGGCACTGTTCTAGGCCACTGGGTACATTAAAGATGAATTAGGCACAGTTCCTCTTAAGAATCAGACTGATGGGAAAATCTTGAACAGAAAGGAGAGATAATACAGGGTATTGTAATAGGAGTATAATAGGAGTCAGTGGGGAGCCCTACGGAAGAGAAGAGGAAGGGTCTCCAAATGGCTGGGTAGGAGCAGGTAGCTGATTGAGGCTGAATATGAAGAGAGGTGCATTTTGATGGAGAAATGTGAGCCAGACCCTCAGGCAGGGCAATATCCTTTGTCAAGTCAGGAGTGGTTAAGGGCTTTGGGGAAAGACTAGAGATGTGCTGTGGCAGAGAGGTAAAGATGGTAGGAGATGGGACCAGAGGAGTAGGTTCGTCCAGACTATGAAAGACCTTCTAAACCTTGGCAAGATGTTTGGATTTTATTCTAGTGTTCAATAGAAAGCCACCTAAAGTATAAGCAGAATAAGATAAAAGCATTGGAGATTAAAAAGAATGAGCGAATTTCTTAGAAAACGTCAAAAGTAATCTAAGGTATTCAAATGACCTCCATCTCCCAGCGGTCTCGTTGCTACTCTGCTCTCACAGCTTCGTGTCTGCTCCCCCGGGGGCTGCCTGGACATCCTTTAAGTAGCCATTGGCGAGGCCGACATGGGCTGAAGAGTGAGGAGGAAAGAGATGTATTGCTTCCTTCAGCTGTTTCTCCTGAAGACTGTGGGCATTGTGCTTAGAGAGCTCAGAGCTCCATGTGCTCTCTGGTAGAAACATATCCTGGCATGGGGAGCAGCAGGGACCTGAAGGAAAGAAAGGCGCTGAATGTATTAGAATGAGGGTTTGGTTTGTGTAGTTTGCATTTGTTTTTGGCTGTGCTAGGTCTTAGTAGTGGCATGTGGGCTCTTCTCGACGGTGCAAAGGTGCTTCCCTAGCTGCAGCACAGACTCTCGTTGCAGTGCATGGGCTCTCTAGTTGCAGCAAGCAGGCTTAGTTGCCCTGTGACATGTGGAGGTCTTAGTTCCCCAGCCAAGGATTGAACCTGCATCCCCTGCATTAGAAGGTCAACTCCTAACCACTGGACCACCAGGGAAGTCTGTAATTTTTTTTTTTTTAATGGCCTTTTTTTTAGTCTCATAATCATACACTTTTTTTTTTTTTTTTGCCTCCTTATTTAAAATTTTTCTATTAAACAGCAATGTGCTTGTGGTAGGAGGTAGCAGGACCGATTATATTTGCTTCTGAGTACCTGACAGTTACCTCTGCCAGCATGGCCTTTCCTGTCTATGCACCTTGTTTTGTTCAATTAAGAAGATCATGCTTGCTTCCCTTGTAGTATCTGAAGAAAGAGATCTGAAAGTGGGTGAATCAGGAGAGGAAGAGGCTCTGAACTCGTCCACTGATTTTTCCCTATAAGGCTTCTGCCTAGCCCCCTGTCTCTTCCATCACAGGTCTTGGGGACTGTAGTACTGTGACGGCAAGAGGGCCTTCTGAGGCAGATACTGACACTTTGTGGATTCTGCTGTAGTGTTCTACACAGCAGAAAACCTTTCACTATTCCTTTAGTGAATTCTGACAGGTTCAGTTATGAGTTTTACTTGTAACATAACTTGAAGGGGGAAAAAAAAAAACATAGCATGTCCCTAGTTAATCTAAGAATGACAACACAGCATCTGGCTGGGAGGAATATAGGCAAGCGGGAAGAGGAATATAATGTCTGGCATGAGAAGCAGGCTGCAGATGGAAACAAAGTTGCCCTCCCGAAATGACTGGTGTCTGTCTCTTTGCAGCTATTGTGGAAAACATGGCCGAGTTCCGGCCGGAGATGTGCACAGAGGCCGCCCAGCAGGGTCTTCTGCAGTGGCTGTTGAAGAGGCTGAAGGTAAATCTTTCCTGTGTGCATGGCTCATGCTGGGTCATTGGCACAGGTTGTTATTCCTGTGCTGTGTGATCTCGTTTGGGAATCTTTTGGCAAGTGTTACCTCTTTCTTTGCTTCTCTTCTTCCATTTGTTTTAAAAATAGCCTTTAATAGCCCCAGAAATAATATAAACATATTGTCAACACAAATTCACGTAGTACAGAAGGTTTATACTGGAAATAGAAGTTCCCCTCTGCTGATTCCTTCTAGTTCCACTTCTCAGAGACAGCCACTGTTAACAATATTTTATCTATCCTTCCAGAAATTGTCTGTGTAAATAGGAGTGTATGTGTGTGTTTATGTGTTTCACAAATAGAATTATACATTATTTTCTTTTGCAAGTTGATTTTTTTCACTGAACTAGTGGCTGCCTAGTATTCCATTTTATGGTTGTGCCAAATTAATGTAACCATCCTCTGTTCATAAGTTTTTTTGCTGTTAAAACAGCATAATAATAGTGAGTATCCCCATGTACACACACACTTTTTTTTTTTGCACACTTGTGTCTGTTTATCTGTAGGATAAATTTCTAGAAATAGAATTGTCACATTAAAAGGTATGCACATTAACATTTTTGGTAAATTTTGCAGAATTGTCCTCTATCAGTTGCTCCACTGAGTTGAGATGTCTATTTCCTCTAGCAATATTGGGCATTGTCAAACTTAAAATTTTGTTAATTTGATAAGTGAAAACTGGCATTTTATTTTATTTTGGAATTTTAAGATCAAGGACAAATATTGGCTTTCACCTGCTTATTAGCAAGTTGTATTCATCTCTTTTAGCTTCCTATTTATGTCCTTTGTTCCTATTTCTGCTGGCTCATTCTTTGATCTGTTGAGCTGTTGGATCTTTCATTCGCTTTCCTTGTTAGCATGGTCCTTTGACCATCTTTTGACCATTTAGTGCCTGTACCATAGAGTGAATGAGGAAAGGGAGGGGTAAGGGCTTCTCTCAGGATAGTATTAACCAAAGACGTGATGGGAGGAGGTTTGGAACTACATAACACTGTAGTACTGAAATATTCTGGGCAAGCAAGGATTCCCAGCTTTTCAGTGAGAAAGAGGCACTTGTTTGTGGCTGGAATGATTCTTTAGGTAGTCTTGGCCTTGCTGAGCTCCAGAGGGTCATAGAGATGCAGAAAGTCTGAGGTGCATCAGGTCCAATTTATCCACACCCCCCGACCACCACCACCACTGTCTTGGCAGCGGTGAGGAGGAAGATTCTGCTTAAGATATCATATGTCCACATGGTTCCCTCTCTTTCTGACAATTTAGGTCTTCCCAAATACTTCTCATTTAACCCTTTGTTGCCATTAAATCTGTAACATAGACTTACATAACATGACTTGAGGACATTCAGCTAGCCTGTATGTTCTCATCAGTGGGTAGGGGCACGCTTGCTGGTATAAGCATAAACTTGGTACGTAGTTCAGTAGACTGCACCTGCCTATCCACACACACACGTCCTCACCTTTCCTTTCAGGAAAGAGTCAAGTCTGGTTAATTCACTCATTTTCATGTTTGCAGCTTCCTTTTGACCTCCTCTCGTGAATCTATGTCCTTTGGTTTCCCCATGTAATTACAGTCACATCCCCCTCAGTTTCTTCGTTCCTCGATATTCAACAAAACTTTATTCTCCTAAGCTGTGAGACATTTTGGGGGTGAGGAGTAGGGGAGAGGAAAGTAAAACATAGAGTCAAGGTGATGGGCTAGATGGCAGGGACCTGAGTCTTAATGGGATGGCCACAGGTTGAGGCTGCAACTTTATACAAAATAATCCAATAATTTTAGTCTTTGTGAGGTCAGGACCAATTTTTCCCAGTTGCTTGAGGCTTGGTACTGAATCAGGGATCTTTGTTAAATTAGAATATCCGGCTTCTTCTGCCTTTTGAAAGTTGTTGAAACTTGACGGTCTTTTTATGAGTTGGTAACAGGAGGGGAAATTGAGACCTTTGGGTGTTTGGTTGGATTCCATTACTCTTATGAGAGTAATAAAGAGGCCCATTTGGCCGTCTTGCAAGCTTTTGACTCTTGCCTTTCAGGTGTAGTGTTTATGCAATCCTCGGGGCACAAATAGCCATGTTGTTATCTCTAAAACAGTTTTTCAAAATTTGGGGGTATCTAACCATTAAAATGCAATTTGGTTATTTTACTAGTAAGCGAAAATTCTTAGAAAATTCTGTGCTGACCTGAACATTAATCAAAGTTCTGTTTCAGGGTGAGGCCAGCAAGAAGGCATGTCTTTAAAAGCAATGCCTTGCTCTTATTTCTCATAATCTGGACAAGTGCTTACTGTAATCTTCATCATCATAACCATCTTGGTGAATCAGAGTGAATGATGGACCCAGATCGTTACTTTCACAAGTAGAACTTTAAAAAATACAAATTCCCAGACGTACTTTCTTAGTCTCTGTGTCTTCAGTGTATTTTAGACATGTTCCACGTGTGGTTATAAATGTACAATGAATTATAAGATCCGCTGGTCTCTAGAAATGTGAGCATTTTTGTTACCTCTTTTTGTTCAGTATACTCCAAGACTAATTTAAAACTTCATTTTCATTATACCATTCCCTGTTCTAGAACCTTCCTACAGTGATACTAATGCCCTCTGCATCAGATTCCACCATCTCTGCCTACTTTTTAAGGCCCTTTAACCTGGCCTGATCTGACCCTTCCATTTCTCAGTCTTGAAACATTGGCCTTTTAGTTTTCAGACATGCCTCTCTTTACCTGCCCCCTTTGCAAAGGTCAACATTGTTGACGTCTATGTCTTTGTTCCTGTTCCTCCCTCCACCAGGAATGACTACTGCCTTATATGTTTCTAAATTGTACATAACCTTCTTAAACCAACTTAAACCCCTACTCTTCCATATTGCCACCACCATTTTTTGAACTGGAAGGAATCTTATAAGTTCTATAAAAAATTAAAAATCAAGACCTATAGAGATTAAGGCAATTAAGATTGCCCAAATTCATGTAGCTAGGTAGAGATAGAACTAGAATTAAAACCTAAGCTTCCAGACTTTCTTCATGTACTCTTTGCATAGCACTACTTTGCCCATACTGCCCTCTTTCTTTTCTGAGTATCAATCTTTTTTTTTCTTTTCTTGTTGGTTCTCTTCTGGGAGTTAGCAGATCTGGGTTCTAACATATGCCTATAGCTGTATGAAACATACCCTCATGGAGTATCTTTACTTCATCACCTGGAAGACTTTCATATTATTACGTGTGCTCCTGGTCTTTCTCCAAATACCCTTAAACTCCTTAACAACAAGGACTAGGACTCCATCATATGTGCATCTCTTCCCCGTTGTTCTCTGGGTGTGATTCCCAATGAGGAACGTCAAAATTACTTGGCTGCTTGTTGGAAGTGTACATTCTTGAACCCACCCCAGACTCACTAAATCTGCCCGGCTTGGAGTGGAGCCAGCAATCTGTGTTTTAACAAGCACTCCGGGAGATTCTGATGCATGCTGAAGTCTGAGAACCCCTTTTATGTTTACATTGCTTTATAAAACCTTTCGACCTAACTGTTTATTCCCATTGTTTATTCAGTAGTCCTTGAGTAACCCCTAAGTGAATGGCACATTAGTGAGTCTCCTTTTGGTACTAGTAGCCTAGCTAGCAGTATAGAGAGATGCTGCTGCTGCTGCTAAGTCGCTTCAGTCGTGTCCAACTCTGTGCGACCCCATAGGCAGCAGCCCACCAGGCTCCCCAGTCCCTGGGATTCTCCAGGCAAGAACACTGGATGGGTTGCCATTTCCTTCTCCAATGCATGAAAGTGAAAAGTGAAAGTGAAGTCACTCAGTCGTGTCCGACTCTTGGCGACCCCATGGACTGCAGCCTACCAGGCTCCTCCATCCATGGGATTTTCCAGGCAAGAGTATGGATTTTTTTCGTTGACTAAATGAAACCTTACTAATTTGTGCTGCTAATGAGGATAAAACCCATTTCATAAGATTGCATTAAAAGGTTTAACAAGTAAGCAGTTCAGTTTTTAATGGGGAATACAAACTTAGTAGGATATTGTGTACTATGGAAAATAATACCAAATAATACCACTTTTTTCTTTTTTAAAGAAACAAAATTAAGATTCCTTTTTGTTTCCCTATGAAATCATTGCTTCAGAAACAGTTGCAATATTCAGCATTGAGCTCATGAGTTGAGAATTGGCTACAGTATACTACATGTACAACTGGTTGATGTTAAGTCCTTGGCCTCTTATTACCAGGAATTGGGATTTTTGTAGGGCACAGATTGCTTTGACGATTGTACAGGGCTGAAGCCATGTCTGAACCTGCCCCAGGTACCAGAGGTGAGCTGCAGAAATAATTTGCAGCTTTTGGCTGCAGGTGGTAGCATAATTGTCTTGTACTTTCCAAAAAAGCAGCAGCTCCCCAAAAGGTGAAGTTTAATTTTATTCAGGGCTGGCGTGTGCCGAGTACAAACCTATGCTCGACTCTGTAATTACTCTGACAGCTGAAAGATTTAGAATCACCAGGCTCCTGGATGGAGGAGAGCCCCAGAAGCTCCAACTCCCATTGGGTAACTTTGCAAAATCCAAGAGAAGGTACCTGGTAAATGAATTCTCCCTCCTCCAGATTTTGACTAAATGTCCTTGTAATTTGGCAGTTTGGTATTTTGCAGGCTTGGAGACTGTCATCGCTGAGTGAGATTTAAACAGAAATAAAACTTCCTTGGTGACTTTTGTCTTTGGCTAGACATGAAGGATTAGTCTCCTTTTTTCCCATAAAGCCCACAGTTTCACTCAGCGTAGGAGATGTCAGGCAGGTTAGAGAGGCAGAGTAATTTTGCCAAGATCACATGGCTAGTAACTAATGTGTAGAACTGAGATTCTAGCCTGGATATTTCTGATCCTGGTCATCTGAAAAACGTGTAGCACCCACTATGTGTTCAGTTCAGTTCAGTCTCTCAGTCATGTCCGACTCTTTGCAACCCCATGGACTGCAGCACGCCAGGCCTCCCTGTCCATAACCAACTCCTGGAGTTTACTTTGACTCATGTCCATTGATTTGGTGATGCCATCCAACCATCTCATCCTCTGTCGTCCCCTTCTCCTCCCACCTTCAATCTTTCCCAGCATCAGGGTCTTTTCCAATAAGTCAGTTTTTTGCAACAGGTGGCCAAAGTATTGGAGTTTCAGCTTCAGCATCAGTCCTTCCAATGAATATTCAGGACTGGTCTCCTTTAGGATGGACTGGTTGGATCTCCTTGCAGTCGAAGGAACTCTCAAGAGTCTTCTCCAACACCACAGTTCAAAAGCATCAATTCTTTGGTGCTCAGCTTTCTTTATAGTCTAACTCTCATATCCATACATGACTACTGGAAAAACCATAGCCTTGACTAGACAGACCTTTGTTGACAAAGTAGTTTCTCTGCTTTTTAATGTGCTGTCTAGGTTAGTCATAACTTTCCTTCCCAGGAGTAAGTGTCTTTTAATTTCATGGCTGCAGTCACCATCTGCAGTGATTTTGGAGCCCAGAAAAATAAAGTCTCTCACAGTTTCCACTGTTTCCCCATCTATTTGCCATGAAGTGATGGGACCAGATGCCATGATCTTAGCTTTCTGAATGTTGAGTTTTAAGCTAACTTTTCACTTTGCTCTTTCGTTTTGATCAAGAGGCTCCTTAGTTCTTCACTTTCTGCCATAAGGGTGGTGTCATCTGCATATCTGAGGTTATTAATACTTCCATATTGTGTTAGGTACTTCCATATTGGGCTTCCCTGTTGGCTCAGTGATAAAGAATCTGCCTGCCAGTGCAGGAGACCTGGGTTCAATCCCTGGGTTGGGAAGATTCCCTGGATTAGGAAATGGCAACCTACTCTAGTATTCTTGCCTGGGAAATCCCATGGACAGAGGAGCCTGGCAGGCTATAATCGATGGGGCTGCAAAAGAGTCAGACACAACTTAGTGACTAAACAACAGCAACTTCCATATTATTTAATTCTTATAGTAACCCTCCAGAGAAGATGTTATTTTATTGTCTCCATTTTACAGGTAAAGAAACTTGAGACCAGGAATATTACTTCAGTCATAGATGACCATTTTTAATTTATGGTGCCATCAATATCTCAGTAATTTTTTTATAAGGTCCTATGCCAAAAAGGACCTAATAGTCCCATTTAAGGTAGTTAGATTAGATGCTTGGATTAAAATATATTTTTTATTTCATTCTTAAATACCACAACTACTTACCGATAGATGTGTGTTCATTTTGAGTACTGCCCGACTTCTAAAACTTTGGAATCAGATCGAACACCACCATCTTTGTTTCTTCTCCACGTTGATTTTCACACAGGTCTTTTATCATAGTAACCACCCACAGCCAGCCTGTCAAAGAAAGGATGTCATCAAAAGAAAACAGTGCCTGGAGCTAATGGTTAATGCATTCACTATTCCACAGATGTCAGATCTCACTGTGCTTTTCTTGGAAATACTGTGAATCCTTGGAATCCCCTGTGGATTCAATGTGGTGTCCGATGACGCATGGTTTGGGAACTGCAGACTTTGGGTTACATACATAGTGCATGCTTATGAGTGAAACCTAGGTGTGTCTGATCCTAGATTTATGTCCTTTTTTTAAATATACATGTATTACTTGATAAAATTAATTTTAATTCAGTGTAATCTTTTAAATGATCTAAGTGGATCTGGTTCATGCAAATTCACCTGTTTGCTGTCATGTTTAATTTTTTGTCTTACATTTAGCAAGTGCCTAATAAATAACTTGTTGGGAAAAGAGGGAAACCTTCCCCCCAACCTTGGAGATAGAATTTTATACAATCAAGTAAAAGTCCAAGAGTCATTGGAACCACAGAAAGCCTATTGCTCCAGGGGCCTGATATCTTTTGGCTTCTTTCAGTTGAGTGTATCCTGTTTGAACCAAGAACCTTGACCCTTGAAAAGCTGCATATAAGTTGGTATGGCTTAAATCATTTCAACTAGCAGTAAATATATAAATCCATTGCTCAGTCATGTCTGATTCTTTGTAAACCCATGGACTTCAGTGCACCAGGCTTCCCTGTCCACCATGAACACCCAGAGCTTGCTCAAACTCGTGTCCATTGAGTCAGTGATGCCATCCAACCATCTCATCCTCTGTCATCCCCTTTTCCTTCTGCCTTCAATCTTTCCCAGCATCAGGGTCTTTTCCAATGAGTCAGTTCTTTGCATCAGGTGGCCAGAATACTGGAACTTCAGCTTCAGCCTCAGTCCTTTCACTGAATATTCAGGACTGATTTCCTTGAGGATTGACTGGTTGGATCTCCTTACAGTCCAAGGGACTCTCAAGAGTCTTCTCCACCACCACAGTTCAAAAGCATCAATTCTTCCGTGCTCAGCTTTCTTTATTGTCCAACTCTCACATCCATACGTGACTGCTGGAAAAACCATAGCTTTGACTTGACAGACTTTTGTCTGCAAACTAGCAGTATTCATAACTTAAATAATTTGAGTGATTTTATTAGCAGATTCTTCATTCTGATAGAGATACTCACCCCTTGGCTTTTCACTTTTGTGTTTTGATTTGTATAAAACTGTTTTTCTTAAAGTGGAAAATACCACAGTTTGCATTTAAACACTGGCTGTTGTACTGAATTTCTTGAAACAAGACCTTAAGCTTGCCCAGGGAGCATACCTTGCAGTCAGCACACGTAAGACCTTGTATCTACAGATCTTTTCACCTGAGATGGTTCATACCTGGTCAGCCTCCTGAAGCCCTGTGGGGTGCACTTAGGCTTGATGAGGAAGACGTGCAGAGAGAACTGAAAAGATGCTGGGTATTGCTTCATTAGGGGCCAGTCTTCCTTCTTAAGTCCAAAATCAGTGTCCAAACAGAACTGTGAATAGTGCTAAGGGGATGGCGGTATTAGCTTCAAGATAAACACCTCCCTTGTCCTTTTCAGGTACAGTAATTATTTCTCAGTTCAAAAACCTGGATAGGTAGCAGGGTTGCTGCTGATTAACAGCTGTTATTGTGCCTGCATTTTGAGGATCGAGGGTCCAGTAAATAAAAACACATCGATGAGGCTCATGCTCCTCTCTGTGTCCCTTTATCCACGGGGTATCGTTAATGGTGAGGCGCTCGAGGCTCGCTGCAGGAGCAACGATGTGGGTGACCGTGAAAGATGGGCTCTGCAGTGCGTGTGTCCCCTCTGCGACTCCAAGTAGCAGAGCATGCAGCAGGGAAAGAATTGTGGGTAGTAATTTGGGTGTTAAAATATTCACACATTTCTGCATATTTAATGTGGTTTCCTTTTTAAATAGTAGGCAGATTATGGCCCACGAGCAGATAGGTTTATGATTTCAAATTAAATTTTTAGCATTAAAAAAAATTAAAAATCCAAAAAGGAACTACTTTGTTACAAAGATATTCAGCTAATCTAAATAAGAACTGGCTTTCTTTTCAGCTTCTCTGATCATCTGTCCATAGGCTAATTTACAGCCTAATTTTATGACCGTCACTCGTGACTGAAGCTTCATGATAGATTTTAGTCTTAAAAACTTTCATTCATCTACTTTGCATTTGAGTACATATTATGTGCTCGACCATAGTCCCTAGACTCACAATGGGGAGTCTGGGACAGCTTCACAGAGGAGGTGACATTTGTATCTGGGCATTAGAAGTGTGAGGACCGCTGTGTACATAATGCTGTTTATGGTTTTACTACGTTGTACTTGAGTCTGGTCTCTTGAGAGCAGAGACAGACTTTTTTTTTACCCATAACCTACCTTTTCCTGTTCTCACTTCTCCATCTCTCTAACTCAGATCGTAATACTTGTGGAAAAAATTGTTGGGGAAAGAAACAAGGACCCTTAACATATTTCTCCTTTCTCCTGTTTTCCCACAGGCAAAGATGCCTTTCGATGCCAACAAACTGTATTGTAGTGAAGTGCTGGCCATATTGCTCCAGGACAACGATGGTGAGGCTCCCTCTCGGTATTGACATTCTGTTAGGATAGGAGCCAGGCTTGTTTCAGATCATGACAGCAAGCTCTCTTGCCTTTGGCATCCCCTTGCTCTCCCTCTCGCTCTCTGTGCAGCTTTTGTACTCTGTCAAGCTGTATTGATTTTGTTTGCTGATGTATCAGTGTTAGACGGCTGTAAAATCTGACAGTTAGCTTCATTTTTTTTTCTTCTTCTATTTTTTCCCCCTTTTAGAAAACAGGGAATTGCTTGGGGAGCTGGATGGAATCGATGTGCTTCTTCAGCAGTTATCCGTGAGTAATTCTTATGCTTCCTGTCTGCCATGAAGATACATGGCTTGTATCTTTAAATGGGAGGTGGAGCTGGAGATTGTGGGAAGGAATCAGCCATGTGATGCAAGCCATATGGGACGTGTTGGCAGGCTTCAGGTCACACTGGAGGCACATGGTTTGCCTCCTTTCTTAGTTCATTTGCTCTTTATGACCAGATAGCACCATGTATCTGGTATGGACTTTCTCAGTCTCCTGATGTTTGTCAGTCCCAAAGACGTGTGCTTCCCACTTAAGTATATATTTTTGAGCCAAGAATGCCACATTATTTTCAGTTGACCCACTCTCAAGATTATTCACTTTCTTTTCTGTCTGTTTACCACTAAATTAGAGTCTGTTCATTTAGGATCCAGCTAAGCTTCACATGTCAAGTTCCAGTGCCACAGGATAGAGGTCAGAGAGGAGGGTGGGGGAGGATGTGGCACTGGAGGCTGGACAAAGAAATTAGAAATTGCCATTTGCTCATGTAGGAAATGTAAATCCCGTCGAAATGTTCTGCTGGCATTCAGAAGATACTGTTAAGATTTTTTTTTCCTAACCAGTCTCATCTGTGCTATTCCAAAACCAAGACTGAAAATAGATCATTTGGATAAAATCTTTAGAGTGTTGGGAGTGTCTGAGATATCAGTTTGCATACAGCTTCCATCCTGGTGCCAGCAGCCTGAGTGGTTTGGCCTTCACCCCAAAAAATAGAGCTTTGAAATGTTAATCTCTTCCCAGTTCTGGGAAAGTGCTTAGTCCTGTTCCTATAAGATTGATCATTTTGTAGTAGACTGTATGGGTATGCATACACTGTTAAGAGCTTTTCCTCTTAACATGCCATGTATTTCTGGCAAAGATAAAAACTGCTTGAAGCCATTCCCACGACTTAGAGCCACTCGTTAGCCCTGGTGATTAGGAAACTGTTCCTTATTTTGGGCCAAGATTTGCCCTTCAGAACTGTGGTTTGTTTTAGAAGGGGAAGAAACGTGTTGTGGTTGGGTGGGCCAAATGGAGAGCTTTGGGGTGGGGGTAGCTGGCAAAGTTGTTTCTCGATCTGGGTGATGGTTTCAGGGGTGTTCACCTTACTCATTTATCTGTATATGTCTTTTATAGAGTTTTCTGTCAGTGAATATGTTTCATAATAAAAAGGTTTTGTTGGCTTTTGTTAAATCTGCCTCCTTGGAACTATGAATCACTCCTGAACCTAATGGTCAGTTGGGTGGTTTTCTGTTGTTACTGTTGTTGTGGGTTTTTTTGTTTGTTTTTTGTTTTTGCATGATAGCCATTTATTTAATACCTGTGAATCAGAAAGCCCAGTTTCTCTAAAATGGAAACAGATGAGAATTTTCTTTGATAGGGCTCTGCTTCTTCCGTTGTAGGGTTATTGGAGTAGACAGACTTCGGAAATTGTTGCTTGCTGGTTGATGAAAAGACCTCTTATGATTCTGTGCCCTCTGATATTTTTGTTTGACAGGTGTTTAAAAGACACAATCCTAGCACAGCTGAGGAGCAGGAGATGATGGAAAATCTGTTTGATTCCCTCTGTTCCTGCCTGATGCTGAGTTCTAATCGTGAGCGCTTCCTAAAAGGCGAGGGTCTTCAGCTGATGAATCTCATGCTAAGGTATGCTTCTCATCTCCTATCATGTCCTAGCTGTCCATCTCTTTTTGTCCAACTCTTCACTGTTAGCCTGGATTCAAGAACATGTAGCTGGCTGTGGTCTCTTATTCCATGGAGTTTCCTAGATATATAAAACAGTAGTCTTCAGGTGAGTGTATGGTCTTTTCTGAAGTTAGTTTGGATGAATATGGAGTATGTTTTTGTCTATTTGTACCCTATTATGTCATTTGGTAATAGGACCACTCCATTGAAGGGAAATTTTGTTGTTGTTGTTCCTTCTCATAGTGTGTTGGTTTGGGAAAATCTAGTCATTAATTTCTAAACATGCCCTATGTGAATTTCTAAACTTAGCCCAATTTTCTTATCTTATGTAGACTTATCTATGCCATATGTTTGTCCATATTTTTACTATTGATGAAAATCTGGTGGCTCAGATGGTAAAGAATCTGCCCACAATGCAGGAGGACCAGGTTCAATCCCTGGGTCAGAAAGATCCCCTGGAGAAGGAGATGACAACCCACTCCAGTATTCTTGCCTGGGGAATTTCATGGACAAAGGAGCCTGGCAGGCTACAGTCCATGGGATAGCAGAGTCAGACATGACTGAGCGACTAACATACTTTACTATTGACAGCAGAATGTAATTCTATTTTTCATTTATACATACTTTTCATTATATATTATTTTCAGTAATGAGTTGTACCTTGCCATGTGGCTAGCATAGGAGATACGAAAATGTCCAAGACAGTTCTAGAACTTTTCTTGATAATTCCTTCCTTGTATATCTAGGTCTAATTTAAAACTCAAACAGTAAACAATCTGCCTGCAGTGCGAGAGACCTTGGTTTGATCCCTGGGTCAGTAAGATCCCCTGGAGAAGGGAATGGCAACACACTCCAATATTCTTGCCTGGAGAATTCCATGGAAGAGGAGCCTGGCAGGCTCCAGTCCATGGGGTTGCAAAGAGTCGGACATGACTGAGTGACTGTCACTTTCACTTCACTTTCATATCTTATTATTTGTGCATTCATTTCTTAAAATACTTAAAGTAGGTTTCATATTAGTGTAATTCACAGAATCTGAAAGTAAATGGGAGATAGCTTGTAATTGATAATTCTTGAGAAATCTGGCTTGGAAGTGGATTAGAGATATAGGGTGAAGGGGTAACCAGAGTGGGGTGTTTAGTTGACAATGGTCAGTTTTTTAAATTGAGAGATATAAGAGCATGTTTGATTGGTTGGAGGACTGAGCATTATGGGATTATTCTTTATGAAACTGAGCCCAAGTCTGCTGTTTTGAAACATATCTGGATAGATTGAAAATTTCAGTGAAAAAATTTTTTAATAAATTTGATACATATCTATTAAATATAACTTAGAATATAGACATACAAAACTGTTAAAGCACTGATAAGGTAATGTGTGAAGTGCTTGGCTTGTACAGAAATTGTACATTTTTAACAGCTTTTTAGGCCTATCACACTTGTAATTTTCTGTACTGTTTATTTTTTTAACTTAACATTCTGTTTCCATGTTGTGACATAATCTTCATGACAGTTTTCAATAATTGAGTAATGATGACTCTAAGGGAATATAACTTACTTGGTCCTTCTTTGTTATTGATATTGTAGTTATTTCCAATGTTTTGTGTTATAAAAAATTCTCCAGTGACAGATTCTACAAATTTTTGTGCTTAAAGCTATTTTTGTACTTAAGATCATCAGGGTATGTGTTTCAAAAACATCTTCTTTTTATAGGCTTGTGTAGGCCCAGGGGCACAGTAGACCTCTTGGTTTGTCCAGTGTGTACCAGACCTTGGATTGATTGAAAAATCTTCCTTGGTGGAATTATTTTTAAAAATTTATTTTAAAGTACAGAGAGGGGCATTATAATTATTCAGAGGCCTTTAGTGTTCAACTGATTTTTGCTGGCTTTACTCTCTTGAGTCTTTTGTTTGTTTATCTCCTTTACCCTTCTAATTGCCTGTCCTTTTGTTGAAATGACCCACCTTCTCTCAAGCACATATAAAGAAGATGCATTTGGCTTCCTGGGCCTTTTAACCTTAAAACTATATTCTATAGGGACTTTCTTCTAAGTTTCTTAAAGGTCTGAACCACCAATGTCTTTGGATGTTTGAGTGCAAATATGAGGTGATGTATTCCTGTAGCATATGGCTTGGAAATGTGCAGCAGTGGGGAGCTGAATAAATAACCAGAAGTATGGATTATTCAAGCAGGAATGCTGAGGTTCTGGGAGCCTAATTTAAAAAGAAGCTCTAAAAGATGTAGAAATAGCACCTTTCTAGGATCTCCTAACTTTTCATTTTTGAATGCTGAAGTTACTATTATATTAATTCTTTTATATTAATTAGCTGTATCAGCAGATTCAGCATTTCTTTTTTTTTCTTTCCCATGCTCTTTGTTCTGTGTGATTTTTTTTTTTTTCTTCAGACTCCCAAATGAGAAGTTTAATTGGGAAGGAGTTGTTTCTCCCTAGCAGATCCATCCTTCCTGATCTTCTAGCAAGAGCTGCCAAGTTGCTCTCTGTCTCAAGGGAACCCATTTAAAAACTATGCAGCTATAACACTAGAAGTTCAGGAAAATTCCTCTGGTTCCATTGCCCCTAAATACTGATTTTTATTTGAATTCAAGCATTCATCAAACAGTTAATGAAATGCCCACCTGGAGAGGTAGCAATATGGTGTAGTGTTAAAGAATGGGGTTTAGAGTTAAGGGCGATGTGGATTTGGAACACAGCTCTTTCAATGACTAGTTCTGGATGTTTGTGAGTTATTCTAATCTTTCTGCCCTCTGATTCTCCCTTTTTTCATCTGAAAAATGGGAGGGAGTTCCATTTCCAAATTTCCAGGGATTTTGTTGGAATTAGACTCTATAAATTGTCTGGGACAGCTCTGCAGTTATTAAAACATTGACAAAGTGCTATGTTCACTTACTGTGTTCAGTGCTAGGCTTATCACAGACATGAACAAGACAGGATTCTTGCCTTCAAGAAACTTAATAGGTCGTGATGGAGGCTGACATTAAATAACTCTGATATAATTTAATGTATTGACTGTTAAGAGAAACAGTGAATTTTGCATGTCCACAGCCTATGAGTTTTTTTATGTTTCTGATTATTGATAAGAAATCATTACCAACAAGATAGTCACTTATACATTTATGTACACACATCATCACACATACATATATATGATTCAATTTTAATACTTTTATCATCTTTATAAAGGCATAAATGATATATAATCAGACACTCATTTTAAGTATATAGTTTTGATTTTGACAAATGTGTATACCTTTATTTTCACCACAAGGAAGATATAAGATACTGTATAAGATGGAAAAACACGCACAACATGAGAGCTGTGAGTTAAGTTTTATTTGGGGCAAAATGAGGACTGTAGCCTGGGAGACAGCCTCTCAGATAGCTCTGAGAACTGCTTTGAAGAGGAAGTGGGGAAGTCAGTTTACATGTAATTTTGGTGAAGGGAGATACGTGTACCATTTTGGCAGAGTGTTGCTGCTAATCACAAGGAGCAGATGTCTCCATTAATGATTTTATTGCTTTCCTAGATAGGAGAGGATGCAAGAAATTAGGCTCAGAAAATCTTCTCCTGTCCTCACACCATACACAAAAATAAACTCAGCATGGCTTAAAGACTTTGATAAAGACATGGCACCATAAAACTCCTAGGAGAGAATACAGGCAAAGCATTGTGACATAAATCATAGCAGTGTTTTCTTAGGTCAGTCTCCCAGTGCAAAAGAAACAAAAGCAGAAATAAACAAATGGGACCTAATCAAGCAAAAAAGCTTTTGCACAGCAAAGGAAATAAAACAAAGGGACAACCTCCAGAATGGGAGAAAATATTTGCAAATGATGTTGCAGACAAGGGCTTAATTTCCAAAATATACAAACAGCTCTTACTGCTCAATGTTAAAAAAAAACAAAAACAACCCAGTCAGAAACTGGGCAGAAGACCTATATAGGCACTTTTCCAAAGAAGACATATGGTACAGATAGCCAAGATAATCAACAGGTGCATGAAAAAATCTTCAACATTACTAATCATTATAGAAATGAAAGTCAAAACTGAAGTGAGGAATCACCTCACACCAGTCAGAATGGCCATTGTCTAAGAGTCTACAAGTAATAAATGCTGAGAAGGTGTGGAGAAAGGGAACCCTCCTACCATGCTAGTATGTGTGTGCTCAGTCGCTTCCGTTGTGCTCAGCTCTTTGTGACCCTGTGAACCGCAGCCTGCCAGCCTCCTCTGTCCATGGGACTCTTCAGGTAAGACTACTGCAGTGGGTTGCCATTTCCTTCTCTAGGGGATCTTCCTGACACAGGGATCAAAACCGCATCTCTTATGTCTCCTGCGTTGCAGTCAGGCTCTTTACCACTAATGCCCCCTGGGAAGCACAGTGGGAAGCTAGTGGGAATATAAATTGGTGCAGGCCCCACAAAAGAGAGGTTGCTTAAAAAACTAAACATAGAGTTAGCATATGATCCAGCAGTCCCACTTTTGGGCATATATCTGGAAAAGATGAAAACTGTAATCTGAAAAGATGCACGCAGCACGGTGTTTCTTAGCCACATTACTTAAACAATAACCAAGACATGGAAGCCACTTGTGTCCATCAACAGATGAATGGGTAAAGAAGATGTGGTTATATATACATACAATGGAGTATTACTCAGCCATAAAAATAATGAAAAAGCCATATTCTCTCTCATAAAAGAGAATAAAATATTGTCATTTGCAGCAACATGGCTGAACCTAGAGGTTATCATTCTAAGTGAAGTCAGTCAAAGACAGACAAATACATTAAGTCACTTATATGTAGAATCTTAAAAAAATGATACAAATGAACTTATTTACAACATAGAAATAGACTCACAGACATAGAAAATGAGCATATGGTTACCGAAGGGGAAAAGTAACCAATATTATTTATCAATAAAAAATATTATGAATCTATTTTACATTCATTTTTTTGTACTAACTCTTTAAAATCCAGGGTACGTTTTACATTTACATCTGAATTCAATGCTAGGTTTTCATTAAAGTACTTGGTTTTTATTTAGATTTCATACAATTTACAGTTGAAAAAAATAGATTCCCATATTTAAATATACTTATTCCAAACATACTTAAATATTTCCCAGTAACTGAATCAAGTATCAATTTTTAAACTTAAAGTAAATTTTAAGTTGTCTCAACTTAAATCTGAAATTTAGCTGTATTTCAAATACTCCATGGCTGTATATGGCTAGGGGCTACCATATTAGATAATGCATGTATAGATCATTTTTATCACCCTCTGAAATTTACTTGATCCCTTTTACAGTCAATTCCCATCAATCCAGCTTTGGCCCCAGTCAACCATTGTCTTTCTAGAATTTCATATAAATAGAATCATACAGTATGTGTTTTGTTTAGCTTATTTAACTCAATAGGTTGTTTTTGAGGTTCATTTACTCTGCATGTATCAGTAGTGTGTTTCTTGTTTATGCTTAGTTCAGTTCAGTTCAGTCGCTCAGTCATGTCTGACTCTTTGCAACCCCATGAACCGCAGCACGCCAGGCCTCCCTGTCCATCACCAACTCCCGGAATCCATCCAAACCCATGTCCATTGAGTCACTGATGCCATCCAACCATCTTATCCTCTGTCGTCCCCTTCTCCTCCTGCCCTCAATCTTTCCCAGCATCAGCGTTTTCAGATGAGTCTGCTCTTTACATCAGCTGGCCAGACTATTGGAATTTCAGCTTCAAAATCAGTCCTACCAATGAATACCCAGGACTGATCTCCTTTAGGGTGGACTGGTTGGATCTCTTTGCAGTCCTAGGGACTCTCAAGAGCCTTCTCCAACACCACAGGTCAATAGCATCAATTCTTCAGCCCTCTGTTTTCTTTATAGTCCAACTCTCATATCCATACATGACCACTGGAAAAACCATAGCCTTGACTAGACAGACCTTTGTTGACAAAGTAATGTCTCTGCTTTTTAATATGCTGTCTAGGTTGGTCATAATTTTCCTTCCTGGCTGCAATCACCATCTGCCGTAATTTCGGAGTCCCCCCAAATAAAGTCAGCCACTGTTTCCACTGTTTCCCCATCTATTTCCCATGAAGTGATGGGACCGGATGCCATGATTTTCGTTTTCTGAATGTTGAGCTTTAAGCCAACTTTTTCACTCTCCTCTTTCACTTTCATCAAGAAAGTCTTTAGTTCTTCTTCACTTTCTGCCATAAGGGTGGTGTCATCTGCATAGCTGAGGTTATTGATATTTCTCTCAGCAAGCTTGATTCCAGTTTTGCTTCCTCCAGCCCAGCATTTCTCATGATGTACTCTTCATATAAGTTAAATAAGCAGGGTGATAATATACAGCCTTGATGTACTCCTTTTCCTATTTGGAACCAGTCTGTTGTTCCATGTCCAGTTCTAACTGTTGCTTCCTGACCTACATATAGGTTTCTGAAGAGGCAGGTCAGGTGGTCTGGTATTCCCATCTCTTTCAGAATTTTCCAGTTTGTTGTGATCCACACAGTCAAAGGCTTTGGCATAGTCAATAAAGGAGAAGTAGATATTTTTCTGGAACTCTCTTCCTTTTTCGGTGATCCAGCGTATGTTGGCAATTTGATCTCTGGTTCCTCTGCCTTTTCTAAAACCAGCTTGAACATCTGGAAGTTCACAGTTCACGTATTGCTGAAGCCTGACTTGGAGAATTTTGAGCATTGCTTTACTAGCATGCGAGATGAGTGCAATTGTGAGGTAGTTTTAGCATTCTTTGGCATTGCCTTTCTTTGGGGTTGGAATGAAAATTGACCTTTTCCAGTCCTGTGGCCACTGCTGAGTTTTCCAAATTTGCTGGCATATTGAATGCAGCACTTTCACAGCATCATCTTCCAGGATTTGCAATAGCTCAACTGGAGTTCCATCACCTCCACTAGCTTTGTTCATAGTGATGCTTCCTAAAGCCCACTTGATGTAGTATATGTTTATTTATTCATTTGTTCATAGACATTGGTTTTTTCTGTTGTTTTGCTGTCGTGTATAAAGCTGCTTAAAAGTCTTAAGATAAACATATATTTTCATTTCTCTTGGGTAAAATACCTGGGAAATGAATGACTACATCATATGAAAGTGAAAGTGTTAGTCACTCAGTTGTGTCTGACTCTTTGTGATCCCACGGACTGTAGCCTGCCAGGCTTCTCTGTCCATGGTTCTCCAGTCAAGAATACTGGAATAGGTTGCCATTTCCTACTCCAGGGGATCTTCCCAACCCAAGAATCAAACCCAGGTCTCCTGCATTGCAGTTTCTTTACCATCTGAGCCACCAATGAGTAAGTCATATAGTAAATGTACATTTACTATTAGAAACTACCAAGCTGTTTCCAAACTGATCGTATCATTTTATATTCTTACCAGCAAGGCATGAGAATTCCAGTTGCTCTATCTTCCCTAATTCTTAGTGTAGTCAGATTTTAGTTTTAACCATTTGAATGAGTGTGTATAGTGGCTTTAATTTGCATATAACTGATGACTAATATTGTTAAGGGCTTCCCAGGTGGTGCTAGTGGTAAAGAATCCACCTGCCAATGCAGAAGACCTAAGAGACATGGGTTCAGTCCCTGAACCCTTGGGTTGGGGCATGGGTTGGGGAGATTCCCTGATGGAGGAAATGGCAACCAACTCCAGTATTCTTGCCTGGAGAATCCCATGGACAGAGGAGCCTGGTGAGCTACAGTCCATGGGGTCGCAAAGAGTCAGACACAGCTGCAGCAATTTAGCACATAGGCACGCACAAGGTTGTTAAACATCTTTTCATGTTGATGGTTCTCACATCTTTTGTTTAGTCAACCCTTTGTTCAGACTTATTGTCTAAATTTTATTTGGGTCGTGTTATTGAGTTTTAAGTGTTCTTTATTCTAGAAAGAAGTTTTGTCAGAGCCATGTTTTGGAAATATTTTTTTCCTAGTCTGTGGCTTGCCTTTTCATTTTTTAGCAGTGTCTTTTAAAGAGCAAAAGTTTTACTGATAAAGTCTAATTTTAAAATATATATATATTTTTTTTAATTGTACTTTTGGTATGTCATATAAACTATGTTTCGCTAACCAGGGTCTCAAAGTGTTTCTTTCATCTTTTTTTTTAGAATTTTCAGTTTTATGGTTTACATTTATAGATCTGTGATCAATTTAAAAATAATTTTCATATTTGGTGTTAGGTATGAATTGAGGTTCTTGGTTTTATTTATAATTTTTGCATCAGTTCAGTTCAGTCGCTCAGTTGTATTAGACTCTTTGCAACCCCATGAACCGCAGCACGCCAGGCCTCCCTGTCCATCACCAACTCCCGGAGTCCACTAGAACCCATATATGCAATTCTGGCACCATTTATTGCAAAGATTGTGCACTTTCCAGTTAATTGCCTTTACACTTTTTTCAGAAATTACTTATCTTACATGTGTGGGTCTATTTTTTGTGCTTTCTATTCTGCTTCATTGATCTATGTGTCTGTCTTTTTGGCAACACAACCCTGTTCTGACTGTACAGTTGAGTCTTGAAATAAATTATGTGATGTAATTGTCTTACTTAATGTCTTTCTAAAGACTTTTAACTATTCTAGTTCTATAGTTTCTTTGTATATAAATTTCTAGAAAAACTGCTGGGGTTCTGATTGGCTTTCTAATGATTCTGTAGATTCTTTTGGGGAGGATGCACATCTTTGCAACAGTGAGACTCCCAATCCATGAACATGGTATATTTCTCCATTTATTTAGGTCTTTGATTCTTTTATCAGTGTTCTGATTTTCAAAGACAACTTGATATTTTGTATTTTCCTAGAAATTTTCAATTTCATAGACTTCAAAGTTTATTGATATAAGTTGTCCTTGTATTTGTGTAATTCTGTTCTGTATCTTCCATTTCATCTTTTTCACTTTCTGCTCATTATGTCTTCTTTATAACTCTTAATGTTGTCTATTTACATTTCCCTGCTTTCTTGCTCAGTCAACTTTGTTAAAAGTGATTGAGCTTGTCTTTGCTTTTGGTTTGGCATTTTGTTTATTTGTATGCTTTTTGCCTTCTCACAAATTTGTTTGTCTTTAATTCCTTTTTTCTTCTTTCTTTCTGTTTATTCTGTTGCCCTTTCCTAAATACCTGAGTTGAATGGTTAATGCTTTTAAAAATAATCCTCTTATTCAAAAATAAAAACATTCAGGATTCCCTGGCAGTCCAGTGGTTAGGACTCTGTGCTCTCACTGCCAAGGGCCTGGGTTCAGTCCCTGGTCAGGGAATTAAGATCCCACAAGCCTTGTGGCACAGACAAAGGGGAAGACAACAACAACAAACAAACTTTAAGGTTAAAATTTTCCTCTTAAAATGGCTTAGCTTCATCACACAGTTTCAAGTGGTTAAGTCTTGTTTTCTTATTACCTTAATAGAAAATATAGGCTGATTAGTATCTGCTTTTCTAATTTGAGACTTTATCTGTGGCCTTGTAGATGGCTAGTTTTTGTGTATATTCCATGGACACTTACAGTTTGTGTTGCTAGAGTATAAAGTCCTGTACATAACTCCTAAATCAATTTTTGAAATATATTTTAACTCTTCCATATCCATTTTTTAAAAAACTAATCTGTCAAACTTTGAGAGTAATATTGGTATCTTAATATAACTGGCTTTTTTTTTTTCCTTTTATTCTTGACTCTTTTGCTTGTTATATTCTACATTGTTTATTCAGCAAGTAAATGCTAATTCTTTTATTTTAATCTTGAATTGTATATCTTTGTTAGTGTTAAATAGTCCTTTTTATTGCATGTAATGAATTGGTTTTGAATTCTTTTATAATTTTGTATTTATCTATCGTATCCCTTCCTATGGTTTTATTTTAACCTTTTATGTCATTTTATATTATATGTGACCCCTATTAAGAGCTTGCTGCTTTTTTGGATTTTTAGTCCAATGTGAGAGTTTATTTTTAAGCATATGAATTTAATGTACTTGTTTCTATTACAATGACTGTTGTGTTTGGCCCTTTCCTTCTCTTTAATTTGTTCTGATGGTTTTCTTGAAGATTTTATTTTGTTTTCTCTTTTAGTTCTTTCATTTTCCTTCTGTAGAAGTTAAGCAATTTATTCCATTTCTTTTCTGTTAGTGTAATTTGCTTTTTGAAAAATGAAGCTTGATTTATTTGTTTATGAACATTTGAAGTGGTACCAAGTCCCTTCAGGATCTGTCCTCTGCCTAATTCTCCTGTGGCCATCTCCACTCATTCTCCTATTCCCACACATGTACTTTCTGTTCTCTAAACCAAACTATTTTAGATTCCTTAACACATTTCTTTATTTTCTCTGGGTTCCTCACCCTTGATACTTAGGCTAAATTTCTTTTAAGAAGCCTCTGTCCCTATATCACTTCCCCTTGCCCTGTCCTTACATCCACACACCCCCTGTTGATTTTAGAGATTAGGTTCAGGCATCCCTTGCTCACCACTGTGGGAGCACTTACCATCCTGTGTGGCGAGCATCTCTTTGTCCCTGGCTGTACTATAAGACTCTTGAGAGCAGGAACCAGGTTTTCCTCTCTGTATTCCCAGAATCTAGCAATAACACATATTAGGCACTCAGTAAATATTTTCTAAATGAATAAGGAAAGTCTTGAGAAATATTTTTGCTTTTTAGAATCATTGGGTCATAGAATTGCTGGCAGATCCTGCAGATAGGCCCGAAGAATGAGGAATGATTTATTAAAAGCCATGTAGCTGAGAATGTAACCTCCCATCAAGAGATATTTAGTCCTGTTCGCCCATGTGAAATTTTTTAGTGTGCGAGGAATATAAAATAGGGTGGTGGTGAACCTGATCTTCAAGACTCCAGGAAAGCCAGGCATCAGCTGTAGTCCTGGGCTCACTGCTGTGTTTGGCTTGTGCCCATGCTGGGCTTCAGAGCAAAGCCAATGCAAGTGTCTACACTTGAGTTTATCCCCCCTTGAAACACTTGACCCTCTCAACTCTCCTCTTCCATCCTCCTCCTAGATATTTTAGGGTTATGGTTTAGGTATTTATTTCTTATAACCTTTCTACTCAAGGTTCAAAGAAGCCCTTCCTGTAGATTTGTAGCTGAGTTTCAGCTTTTGTTCCTGAGCACCGTTTGGAGGTCTGGGACCTCTCAGCCCCCGCCTCACAGGCCTTTCCCCTCTTCTTTCCCCTTCCCTCCCAGGGTTAGTTTAGTTGTCGGGTGACTTTTTTTCATTCCTGTGTTAAGAGTGTCTGGATTTCACAGTGCTTGACAGAATCAATAAGGGAAAAAAAGGCAATTTTTTTGTTTGTTTTTTTCTCTCTCTGCCAAAGAATAGATGAAGACATTTTGAAAAAGAAGAAAAACGGTTGCTGAGGTGATATTTTAAAATGGAACTCATGCTGTGAAAGAAACAGCAGGTAGCCATCCCAGAGTATAAGAACTCAAAAAAAAAAAAAAAAAAGGATTTCTCATTTTTGGTCGTTGTTTTTTGATAAGGAAAGAGAAAATATGAGGTATGGGTGGGACCCACAGAGCCTCTTGCGCGGTGGAGAACTCTTCTCCTGAAAGGAAGAGAAAACCAGAGGCCCTGCCTTTCGGGTATCTTGCCCTCATTCTTTTGGCTTGGTAGTCAAGAGTTAGGGTGGTTGTTGTCTAGTCACTAAGTCGCGTCTGACTCTTTTGTGACCCGCTGGACTGTAGCCCGCCAGGCTCTTCTGACCATGAGATTTTCCAGGGAAGAATACTAGAGTGGGTTGCCATTTCCCTTTTCCAGGGGATCTTCCTGAGCCTGGGATCAAACTCTCATCTCCTGCATTGGCAGGCAGATTCTTTACATCTGAGCCACCTGGGAAGAATTAGGGTACAAAGAGGATATTTGGATGATCCTTGGCTGGCAGCCAGAGAGTTAAGATATGAACATGAACCAAGTGGCATTTTGGTAGTCAGGAATAGTTGAGAGAAAAATAAAATTTGGGAGAATTACAGTTTATCTTGCAGTTTAACAAAGTGATGAGATTTATAGGGTCCAATTCACAGAAATAAGACTAAATTATACCTATGGGGCCATGGCCGTCTTAGAATTTAGCAGAAAATGAGGGTGGAGCCGTAAAGACGGCCTCATTGCCCCTGGATGGAGACTGGTTTGCCATTTCTTTGTGCTTGGTTACAGATGTCTATCTTTGGTAAGATGTTGCTGCAGATTTAAGATTTCAGTGTACCGGGTTAAATTACATACTGTGCTCGGAAGCGTTTGCTTCTTGCCTCCACAGAGCACTTTTTAACAGTATGTCCTTTTATCAAATGGTTCACTGTTCTCTGAGAAACAACAAAGCCAGTGGGAGACAGAAGAATTACGTTGTCAGTTTCCTTGAAAACGTTGACATGAAGCTTATTACTTCTGTTGTAAAACCCTGTTCCAGTTAGAAAAAGAAGAGACCCACGTGATCCCAAGGGATGTGTACAATTGCAGCTTGGGTTTGTGTAGCAGAAATACAGTGAACCCATGCTGATTATTAACTGTATAGGCCAAAAGGAAAAAAAAAAAAAGGAAAATGGGCAAACCTTTTGCCCATTTTGAACAGGGGTAAGAGTGGTGGTCTCATTATTAACGTTTCTTTCTGTGTCATAGATACACTCTTGTCAGATATATGTTTTACAGATATTTTCTTCCAGTCTGTAGCATTCATACGTCCGTTTTAGGAACCATCAGTTTTTACTCTTGAGGTTTTTTTTTTTTTTTCTTTCAGTTTAACTGTTTAACTCACTATAATTATTTTGAGATTCTGCCACATGTAACAATTGTTTGTCCCTTTTTCTTTGCTGGATAGTATTCCATTTAAAAGTATATCATAGTTTGTTTATTCATTTGTTGATGGACATTTAGATTTTCAGTTTTTTGCTTTTAAGAACAAAGCTGCTATTAATATTCATGTATAAAATCTTTGGGTGAACAATATTTTTCATCTCTTTTGGATAGATATCTATGAGTTGAATCCTATCTAGGATCAGAATGATAGTTGATCCTATCACATCTGGATCATATGATAGGTATACATAGTGTTTTGTATTTCAGTCATTCTAGTGGGTGTCTTTTGGTTTTAATTTGAATTTCCCTCATGGCTAATGATACTGAGTGTCTTTTCATGTGCTTATTTGCCATCTACATATCTTCTTTAGTAGTATATGGTCAAACCTTTTGCCCATTCTGAGCAGGGGTAAGAGTGGTTGTCTCATTATTAACGTTTCTTTCTGTGTCATAGATACACTCTTGTCAGATATATGTTTTACAGATATTTTCTTCCAGTCTGTAGCATACCTTTTCATTTTCAGAACATAGTCTTTTGAAAAGTTTTAATTGGGGATTGAGGGGGTGGCAGTCGCTGCACCACACATCTTACAGGATTTTAGTTCCCCAACCAGGAATTGAATCCAGGCCACCACAGTGAAATCCCCAAGTTCTAACCACTGGACTGCTGGGGAATTCCCAGAGAAGTTTTAAATTTTGATAAAGTAAAATTTTTTCACTTGTTCCAGTGATCTTTTTTCTTTTTCCTTTTTTTTTCTTTGAGTAAACTTGGGTAGTTTGTGTCTTTTAAGGAATTCATTTTATCCAAGTGGTAGAATTTTTTGGCATAAAGTTGTTCTTGAATATCCCCTTATTATCCTTTTAACTTATATAATCTGCAGGGATATATGCCTTCTGCTATTTCTAATGTTAGTCATTTGTGTCATCTTTTCAAAGAATCAGTTTTTGTTTTCATTGATTTCTACCAGTTTTTTGTTTGTTTTCTGTTTCAGTGATTTCTACTCTGATCTTCATTATTTCTTTCCTTCTGATTGCTTGGGGTTTAATATGCTATTCTTCTGATTCCTCAGGAAGGGAATTTGAGATCACTGACCTGACATCTTTCTTGAATTTTCTAATATATATTTAATGGTATAAATTTCCCTCTAATTGCTGCTTTAAACCATGTTATACACATTTTAATATATTGTATTTTCAGTTCAAAACACCTTCTAATTCTCTTTTGATTTCATCTTTGACCCATGATACATTTAGAAGTGTATTATTTAGTTTTAAAATATTTGGGAATTTCCTTCCTTTTTTTTTTTTCTTTTGGCCTTACCTTGTAGCATGGGGGGGGAATCTTAGTTCCCTGAGCAAGGATCAAACCCTCATCCCTTGTGTTGGAAGGGTAGAATCTTTGTATATATATATATATATATATGTGTGTGTGTGTGTGTGTGTGTGTGTGTGTGTGTGATTTTATTTGTTTATTTTTGGCTGTGCTGGGTCTTCATTGCTGTGCAGGGGGAGCGTGGAGTCTTAGTCACTGGACTGCCGGAGAAGTCTCCCACATGTCTTTCTTTCTGTTTCTGATTTTTACTGTGTTTTTATGTCTACTATAGTGCTAGAAACAAAAATCTTACCTTTGTTTTCTACATATTTGTTTCATTTTCTGGCACAGGCAGTCAAGAAATGGTTGGTACTAGTAGTTTATAAAAAATGAATGGGAATAGAAATGGAAAAAAATGAATCTAGCAATGTAGAAGACTGCCACTATTCTGTTTTAGAGGTGGAATATCTCTTAGCATCTGCCATAGCACTAGTGTTCTTTCGCACTGTACTTTGAGAGCACCTGTGAACTTAGTCATGTTGATCTTATGTCTAATTCATAGGAATCTTGGATCCTGGAAAGTGATATATTTGGGGTGCTAAAGGGAAATGAACTTAATCATGTACATTTTAAAGCAAACAAAAATGAGCTCATATGGCATTATCCAAGTTTTTTTGCAGAAATAAGTTTATGCTTCACAGTGTCTTTTAAAGAAGACTGTCACTGCCTGTCACCTTTTTTCTTGATTCCTCACAGTCTTCTGGTTGAGAAGGGAGTGGGCTTTAATTCTTTCACTTGTCTTTCAAATAAGTTTTCTCCAGGGTTTAATCCCTCTTTTCTGCATATTTTGTTCACCCTCTTAAGGTAATCTTCACATCATTGATTCAATTACTAGTCATAGATTTAATCATTCTTACACATGGGATCACAAAGAGTTGGAAGGGACTGAGCACACACATTTCCCTCCATTAAAAAAAAAAAGTTTATTTATTTATTCATTTGTGTTTGGTTGCGCTTGGTGTTCACTGCTGCACATGGGCTTTCTCTAGTTGCTGAGCCAGGACTGCTCTCTGGTTGCGGTGCACAGGCTCCTCACTGTGGTGGCTTCTCTTGTGAAGCACAGGCTCTAGGTGCTCTGGCTTCAGCAGTTGCAGCTTGCACGGTTCCGTGGTTGTGGCGCGTGGGCCCAGTTGCTCTGCAGCGTGTGGAATCCTCCCAGACCAGGGATCGAACTTGTGTCCCATGTATTGGCAGGCGGTCTGTCATCCACTGTACCACCAAGCGAAGTCCATTTCCCTCTATTTTTAATCTCATTCCTGGACTGCAGACCGGTAAGTCTAAGCTGGTGTCTCACCAGCACCCAGGATCAATCTGAACTCACCTCTTTTCACCCATAGTCTCTTGTTACTTCGCGTTTTTTACCAGTGTCTCTGCCTTCCATGTATTTCCGCTCTTTCTTCTACTTCTTCCTCTTGCCCTCCCTTGATACAGTGCAACCCACTGTAGCAAGTATGATCTTTCTAATACACAGAATCAACTGGCTTCATTTTTTTCCTGCTGCCCCTCTGGCTCTTAATGTTCTCACAGGACCCTGCACCACTTCCCTGAATGTAACGTGCTTACTCATGCCTTGTCATATGCTGTTGTTTCCTTCTGCTTGAAATACCCTTATCTTTTTTGCCGATCTGAGAAAGCCATCCAGTGCACCTTGGTTCAGGCATCATCCCCTTTGTGAGGCCTCCCTGACTCATAGTCAGCCCTCCTCCCTGCATTCATATTCTCCCCTGTGTACACCTCTACTGTAGTACATGGCTCTTCTTCTCAGTATACCATGGTCTGCACATCTGTCTCCCCCTGTGAACTGCACTCCTCAGAAGCATGAGCTGTGCCTCTCTTCACATCTCAGCTTAATATCTGGCACTTGTTAGGTGCTTCGTAAATATTTGATGAAAGAACAAACATACTCAGAATGCATGTTTATTACGAAAGTGTTTCTGTCTAATGAAGCGTAAGTGGATTAAAGCAACAGTGGAAGCTTCCCTCTCCTCCCCTTTCTGCCTCCTCAGAAGGTTCACCTTGGTAGAAGAGTAGATGACTCAGTCCTTTCCCACCAGCACCCATTTTATAGCAGCCAGCATCCACATTGGTCCTGGCATGATGGACAACCTGATGAACCCAGCCAAGACTAAGATAAACTACTTGTCCTCAAGTAGAATAAATATTTCAAATAAAGCCAACCCAAGAAAGTCAGGCCAAACAGCTATTGATTGCTAAAAGCCTGAACTTGAGCCCAATGAATATTCCAAAGTTCACCTCCATGCAGCTTGCCTAAATGGTGATCAATATGCAATTACTGCCCCCTTTAAAGGCGTCTTACATTGCCTACCTGGAAAGGGGTTTTACTTTTAAAATCTTTCGTTTGTTAAATTTGCTTAGGCACGGCAAAAAGAGAGAGAGACTTGGCTAAACCAGCATCCTTTACCTTTAGCATTTCAAACAATTCTGTTATATGTGAAATGGTCTGAATGTATGCGGAATGGTGACTGGAAGGTGCCCTGTTACATGATCGTCATTCATTTCAAGAGGACTTTTTCTGAGTGGCTAAACAGTAAGGATATTGTATTTCAGTTTCCTAATTTCTCCTCACATGGTTACATGCCCTAGTCATAACCTTTGTAAATTTAAGTTTGTAGAGTGAGATGCTGAAGTCCAGCTGTAGTGAAAACAAATATATTATTTGTCTAGTTTCCTTTCAGAATTTCATTTTGATGCAGAAAAACCCCTCCCTGCTGAATTTAGAAATGTATTTACCCTCCTCCTGATATTTAAGATTTCATGTCTCACAAATATGCCTTTTTGGTACCCTGCCACAATCAGAGCTCTGTTGTTTTCACTTGCTCTCTTGTCATATTCTCTCTCCTGACCCGCAAGCTCTGTCCCTCCAGGCCCTTCATCGCACTACTGCCAGATTAAGCTTTCAAAACTCTATTTATGTAGTGCCCTCCTTTCCTTAAACATTTCGTGGCTTCTTCAGCATCAGTGGCATGGAGCCCAGGTTCCTTGGGCAGCACAGCCAGGGCCTGTCGTGACCTGCTCCTGCCCACTTCCCCTCAATCGTCTCACCCGCCCCCCCCCCCCCCATCATTCAGAGCTACTTCCAGTCCCTCCAAGTGACACGCTCTTACAGACCTCCTGTACTTTTGCACATACTGCTTACCACCGCCAATATCATGGCTTTCTCTTCTCTGCCTGGCAAATAATCATACTTCAGACTCAGTTCAGATGTCACAATTGGAAACCCACATGCAAATGGATGCAGTTGGATCCTTAACTAATACCACATACACAGATTAATTCAAAAATAAAGATCTAAAAGTAAGAACTAAAACTAGTACACTCTTAGAAGAAAACATAGGTTTAAATCTTCATGACGTTGAATTTGGCAATGATGACACTGTTCTATAATTGCCTAAGGTGATGGTGTCACATTTCTGAATATTCTAAGATCCATTGAATTATACATTTTAAATGGGTGAATTGTATGGTGTGTCAACTATATCTTGATAAAGCTGTTAAAGAGAAAGAAAAAGGAAGAATAGGTGATCCATAATTCTACCACCTTGAAATAACCTGTTAGTATTTTGATTTGTTTCTTTCCAGTGTCTTCTAATGCATATTTTTTACATATTTTTACATGAGGTAATGCTTCATTTGGAATTTTGAATATTATTTTTCATGCTTACCATTATGATCATAAGAACTTGTTCATTCTAACACCTACTCTCCTGATTGTTAATAAGTATGTAATATTCCATGTAGATATACTATAATGTAATAATGTTTTGACTGGTGCACCTTTAAATTATTTTTGCTTTTTCTTTTTTCCATTGTAATGAATTTTGCAGTAAATACACTTTTTTTTTTTTTTTAAGACTAGACATGCTCATAAAATGCCTTATGTAAAATCTCTTTTGTTCCCAGAGAAAAGAAGATCTCCCGGAGCAGTGCCCTGAAAGTGCTGGACCATGCCATGATTGGACCCGAGGGCACAGACAACTGCCACAAGTTTGTTGACATTCTTGGCTTACGGACCATCTTTCCCCTTTTTATGAAGTCTCCCAGGAAGATCAAGAAAGTGGGAACCACTGAGAAGGAGCATGAAGGTAGGGTTCGCTGGAGAAGTCAGCCTCATTGAAAGGTGTTAGGAGAAATGGGGGAGATGAGAGCTGCTTTGGCAAAGTGCTGTGTAGCTGAGGAGTCGACTCTTAGGTGGAAGTGTGCTACCTTTTTCTTTTTTAGCTGCTTATTTTCTGTGCATGGAAAAGCAACCCGGTGACCCCTGGTCCCGGATGGCCTTTGTCACACTGCTTCTGGTGGTTCCATTCCCTGCTGGCCTGTTAATAAGCCTGTTCATGAAGGTTTTGTTTTCTTCACTGTAATTTGTAGCAAGGTGTCTCTCTGATGGAAGGCCCTTTCGAAAAGAGTAATGGGGTGGCAACACATGTCACCTCCGGAGTAGCGCTTTCATGTACTTCTGTATTAAAGTATGATTCCGCCAACATCAGGAATTGCCGAAATAAACTATTTACAGCCCAGGTGCCCCTTTTTATGTTTCTGCTCCCTGGTGGTGCGCACTCCCAGCAAAATGCCATGAATCGCGGTGCTGTAAGCAGAGTGGTTGCTGCTAGACCAGTCCCGCCCTGCTCTAGTCTAGTGGCCTGCTGCTTCCCCTCTCCCAGTAAATGACGGCAGTGCAGTCTGGAAGGCCCCGGATTTATGAGCATTGACGGTTCTGCTGGAGGCTAACAAACACTTGCAGAGGGAATTTACATGGTTGGGTGGTTATTTTAAAGTATGGAGAAAGGGCTACAGGGGGGATGAGGTGGTGGTGTGTGTAAAAGAGGAGGACCTGGGCTGGCTGACTGGCTAATTTAGTCGTCTTATCAGAAGTTAACATCTGTCCCATGATTTGATTTTTTTTTTCATCAGTGATTAATAGAACAGCATAGATGTCTGCAGAATCTTTTTTATTCCTTACCCTTCTAGATAAAAGTCTCTTTTCATCTTGACTTGACTTAGTCTCTACCAACTTGAAATGGCTAAAAGGAGGGTGATGTGGCATGTCTTCAGTGGTTACCACCAGGGATACCTTCTTTGATGGAATCTCCTCTCCAGACACAGCAAAAAGTCTGGCAGGGAAGAACTCTGGACTGGAGGTCTGACAACACATAGAAAGTTCAGGTTACCTCAAACCAGGTACTGACTGAAACCCCAGCTGTGAACATGTTAACCCCATTGCTGGTCTTTTTTCTTTCCTCAATGGAAATTTATGCATGGGAGAGAGAATGGATGGTCTTGAAGATCTTGGAGATAAAATTTAGGAGACTGTCACCATTCATTGAAATCCTGCCACATTCCTAGCATGGCTCCATTATGTGCTTCCTTATTTGGGCCTTACGAGTGCGTGCTCAGTCACCTCATTTGTGTCTGGCTCTTTGTGACCCTACGGACTATAGCCTAGCAGGCTTCTCTGTCCATGGGATTCTCCAGGCAAGAAATGCTGGAGTGAGTTGTCATCCCCTCCTCCAGGGGATCTTCCCAACCCAGGGATCAAACCCATGTCTGTTACATCTCCTGCGTTGGTAGGCGGGTTCTGCACCACTGGTTCCACCTGGAAAGCCCCATTTGGACCTCACAACCCATGAAATAGATGGTACTATCCTTGTTATTTAGATGAGGAGATCAACTGAGGAAGGAACCAAGCTGTGGTTCTACAGCTAAGTAGCTGTGTGACTTTAGACACTACTTAACTTCTCTGGACTGCATTTTCCTTCCTGCTCTGTTAGATTCGGAAACTAGAGTAGTGAATAAAAGCTCTGACATCGGTACCGTAAGGTCTCTGAGAAGACAAGTGACAGATTCAGTAAGCAGCTGTTTTCCTTCTGAAAAATGTGCCCGGTGGCGTGCTGGTAACAGTACATTTGCTTTAGAGTACCCGTATTAGGAATTTGATAACATTGTATTAGTGAGGGCAATGGCTTGGGAAGACAGCTCCTGGAAGGCATGTTTGGACTATAATGGGCTGGGGAGGATGAGCTCTGCATCCTGAATACACCGGCACCCAAAGAGCAGTGAACCCTGAGGAGGAAACACAGCCCCAGCCCTTCTCCCACCCTGCCTAGCTGCCTCTGCTCCTGGCTGTGAGCAGTAGGGTGCGAAGGCAAGCAGGGTGAAGCACGGGCGCCTTGTGCAAGGTTTCTTTGTCCTGTCTTCTGGGTCACTCTGCACATGCTTACTCTTCTGAAGCAAGTGGACCAGGTGTGTGTGGTAAGCTGGAGCACAGCGGCCTCCAGCATCAGGAGTGTTTGCGAACATGCCCAGCCCCAGGTTTCGACCATGCTCTTACCTCCATCTTAACAATTTTCTCTGACCTGTGCACCTGACTGCCTTTCCATCATCCTTCAAGTCCTCAGTTTTAATGTCACTTGCTCAGGGAAACATAACATGAGCCCCAGGGCTAGAATAGAACCTCTTCTGAATGAACTCTTGGACCCTGGACTTTGACTTCATAGCCCTGAAGATTATGGAACCAATAACGTTGTCAACTCTGGATCCCAGGGCCTAGCCCTGTGCTTGGCATGTGGCGGATGCACAGTGTGTGTTCATGGATGGCATGAATGGACAGTTGCTTCCCTAACAGACTGCTCATTAAAGACAGACAGATGTTCGGGGCTCTCCAGAACCTCGCAGGGTTGAGTCAGTACAGTTGATGGTTGTTGATCATACCCCTGGGGCAAGTGGTTTTTATCCCAGCCTGTTTGGAAGCAAAACCAAGAGGGTTCCTAGCCTTAAGTTTTTCTTTGTCTCATGTGCTTAGATGGAGAAGGAAATGGCACCCCACTCCAGTACTCTTGCCTGGAAAATCCCATGGATGGAGGAGCCTGGTGGGCTCCAGTCCATGGAGTCGCAAAGAGTCAGACATGGATAAGCAACTTCACTTTCACTTTTCACCTTCATGCATTGGAGAAGGAAATGGCAACCCACTCCAGTGTTCTTGCCTGGAGAATCCCAGGGACAGGGGAGCCTGGTGGGCTGCCGTCTGTGGGGTCGCACAGAGTCGGACACGGCTGAAGCGACTTAGCAGCAGCAGCAGCAGCATGTGCTTAGAAACTGTGGCAGAACTCCTCTCCTATCCTTTAGAGCTGTGCCTTTCAGAGCACTGTCATGGGTAGAACTTCCTTAGAGGCGAGGCCACCCTATGACAAACTCTTCTGGTAATCTAGCAACTCCTAGTAAAGCACTGTGGGCTGGGAGTCAGCTTGCCTGTCCAGAACCTCTGAATGGCTGCCCTGTAAGCTTCCCTTTCTTGTCAGATTCAGGATTAAGTTCATCCTGGTCCAGTCTCAGCCCCTGTCGCTTCTCAAAACTTTCCCAAACTCATATGATAGCAGTATAGCCTGGTGTGGTATAGAAGGATCCACTGCTTATCCACGGGGTTAATTTTTAAACTCTCTGAGCCTTGTTGTTAAGTTGTGTTTGACTCTTTGCAACCCCATGGACTGCAGCACTCCAGGTTTCCCTGTCCTTCACTATTTCCCTGAGTTTGCTCAAATTCAAGTCCACTGAGTCAGTGATGCTGTCTAATCATCTCATCCTCTGCTGCCCTCTTCTCCTTTTGCCTTCAGTCTTTCCCAGCATCAGGGTCTTTTCCAGTGAATTCTTGCCCCTTATGTAAAATGCTAGGTCTACCACCGAGGGTGGTTGTGAGGGTCAGGTGAAGTGACAAATACAAGCTTAGCGCAGACTCTAGAATACGGTAGGCACTTCAGGAAGTATAAGATCTCCACTAAATCTGTCTCCATTTCTGCCCAACCTGGCCTTAGTCACACATACTCATTCTTCTAGGAGGTCACTGGGAAGCCAGGCAAAGAGACTTGCCCACACCCCAGGTTGGGAGAGTGTGGGTTTTATCGGCCTGCAGTCCAATTACCATGTGATAGCTTCTGGAGAATAGGCACTCATTCTTGACGGGACTGTCAGGAGTCCTGATATGCTAAATAGAGGACTGGCATAAAAACAACCATGTTTTATGTTCCCCAAGCCAACAGAAGGGCTTGAGAGAGGACAGTCTCTAGATTAAGCTGACTCCAGAGAGAGAAGGGAAGAAGCAGAGACCACGCTTATAACCTAGAATTGCTGGGAATGTAGTTCTTCTTTTGTGAGTTGGGATGAAGAGGGAAAAGAATTATTGTAATTGAAATACATTCAGGTTCACATAATAAAACCTTCTGAAATAGATCAGGGAGGGCACTTAGCTTGGGGGATGGGTTGGGAAGAAAAAATTTGCCCTTGGGTACAATAGCATGACTGGCTGCCACCTTGGTTTTATAGAGAATAGCACAGTATGTATTGTTTCCTTGGAATTAACTGCTTCAGAATATGAGGGAAGAAGAACAGAGCTGGGATCCAGAACTGGCATTTGACCTTTACTTCTTGTCTCTTTTAAAAATTCTTATTAAAATAGGTCCAATTTTCCATGTATTGCTTCATTAGGTAGGTGAGTTATTGAGTTTATAGCAGTTCTAGTTAATTGCGCTGTTTTAACATGGTTCCCCTGGAGGCTATTAGAGGCTTTAAGGGGGTGAGCTACCAAGCAGTGTGTAGGTGTGCGGTGTGCATGGTAGGCATATGTGCACATTTTAGCTCATCAACAATGACAGCAGTTGAGAACAGGTCACTGCTTTAAAGAATACTTTTCTGTCATCTGCAAAGAATTGTGATTCTGGGGGACTCCTCAAGTCAGGAGGTGTGCAGTTGCCTGGTACTTACAGGCTCTTGACAGTGAGGACCTGCAGACCAGAGCTCCCACCACCTACCAGGGTTAGAAGAGGGAAATAGCAAAAGCTTTCCTGCCGTCAGAGAAGGGAGTTTAGCCAACACAGGCAAAAAAAATTGTATCGTGTCCATGGTGGGCTGTGGTAATGACATGGCATTGTTTAGGGCCGACTTTTAACTTTATAGGACCTCATACTATGTCCAAAATTTAACAACCCTATTATGTGACAGGATAATAGGGTTTCCCAGGGTTCCATCTCCAGATCCTTTGCTTCAGCCTGTCCCTCAGGCATTCATTTTCACATGGATTGGCAGTGTTGTCCCCCAGTTCTTTTTCTTTTTTTTTTTTAGTTCCTCACACTCTCCTTGATCTCATCTACTATCTGCAGCTTTAACCTCTGTTTGCCACTGATTTCCAAGTCTTCAGCCTTGTCTCTTTCCCAGGCTGTAATCAACACAGCTAGTTAACCAGAAGACAGCTGCCCCAGGTAGTTAAGTCAGCTCATTCAAAACCCTACTCATTCCTTCCAAGTCTCTGTTGCTTTTCCTTCTGCTAAATGGCACCACTTCTACCCATGGTGTCCTACTCCACACCCAAGGCAGAAATCCACACACCATGCTTAATTCTTAATATTCCCCACATGTATACAACAAGATGTGGGTTGGTGTCTTGGTCCTGTCATTTTACTAGCTTTATGACTTTGGGAATGTTCCTTGACCTCCCTGAGCCTATATTTCCTCAACTGTAAAGTTGGGATAATATTGAAATCTATCTTTTTATAAGGTTGCTATGCGAGGATTAAATGAAATAATACTGATCAACTGCTTAACACTGTGCCTGCTTCACTAATACTAGTGGCTGGGATGGGAGTAGGATTCCTGTTTGTGTTCCTCTTCTTTCTACACTGTTGGTAGTTTTTTTTTTTTTTTTTTTTTTGCTTTGTTTATTTTGACTCCGACAGGTCTTAATTGCGGCACACGACATCTTTAGTTGCGACATGTGAGATCTAGTTCCCTGACCAGGGATCAAACCCAGGCCTCCTGCATTGGGAGCTTGGAGTCTTAGCCACCGGACCACCAGAGAACTCCCTCTCTTGGTAGTTTTAATTAAAAGTACCCTCCAGATGAATTCCTTTTCCCCTTGAGTCTGCCATTTAAGGAGTAGATGCAAACATCCCAGTCTTGATGAGACAAGACCTCCCCTACAGAGGGTATGACTGGGGAACCCCAGACCCCCACTGCTTCATATCATGTAAACAGAGAATTCAAAGATCCCCCCACACATACTTTTTTCTGTGTTCCTCAAGCTTGAAAATCCCAGAGTTGATTATAGTGATCAGAACAATGAGCAAGTGAAGAGTAAATCGTATTTAATTTTAAGAGTACCATTAAGCCATCTACTAACAGGCACTTTTATGTTAAACAAGGATGGAAATGTCTGGCTGTTGTTTTTTGTTGTCATCCGAAAACCTTCTAACTGAATAGTTCCTGGATCCATTTCTTTTCTCTCCCTCCAGCTACTTGTCTCATTGCTGACCTCAGATGACAAAACATAAGGATGCTGAAATAAGCAATGTGTTTGGACTTAAGGGGTTCCTCTTAAGGCTTCCTCATCAGGCTTCAGGGAATGATTCTGAGTGTTGCACAGCTGGTTTGCTAACTGGTTCCAGTCGTATGAAGGAGTAACAACCCACCGGCCTTTCTCAAGTAGAGCACAGCGCAGTAGCTTGGCACTGAGGAAGACAGTAAAGCAGTGGTTATATTTAGTATCCTGGAAACTTATCCTGCCCTTTTGTGGGAAGAAGGTCATGGCCAGCTCTCATTCTATTGGGCATCTGATCTTCCAGACCCAGGGACTGAACCCAGGTCTCCTGCATTGGTGGGTGGATTCTTTACCTCTGAGCCAGCTAGGAAGCCCCTGTACTGATATAACAAGGGTGTTATAGGTGTATATACTTTATGAATTAGGCATTTCTATCTTCTTTTTATAGATGAGTCTCAGAGAGTTTGTTAATTACCAAATACCTTTCAGTAAGCTAGTGGCAAAGCAGAATTTTAGCCTAGTCCACTTCTAAAGCTTCTTCCAGCACCAGGGTGGCTCCAGTGGGTCTTCTGGTTGGTACCCAGAGGCAACAGAGCATAGGGAGAAGGAGGATTGTCTTTGTGAGACAACCTGGCTTCACATCCCAGCTTTGCCCCCAAACTAGCTGGTAGCCTTAGGGAAGTCATTCTTTCTAGACCTTCCATTCCTCTTCAGTCAACAAGCCAGATGAAACCCTCCCTCAAATTGTTGTGGAAAGAATAATGATCGTGAACATCCTATATAGTCTCTAGCAAGTAGACGTTCACCAAATGGTCAAATAGTTACTGTGTCTCCGCTTCCTTTCAAAAATAGTCATCCTTACCTCTCTGATTTCACATTTATGTTTACATGTCGCGTGCAGTCTCCTTGACTTATGTGGGTTTGAAGCCCAGTTGTGGACCAGGACTCCATATGTGGGGAGGCTGGGTTATAACAAGAGCTACCAAGAGATGAGACAGCCAGTTTATCGTGATGGCCTGCCAGTCAGGACCCTTAGGTATAATCCTGGTTGTGCTGGTCCTGTCAAAATTCATCACATCTTGAATGAAGTACCAGGCCTTTCTATTTCCATCTGATGCTCTGTGGATAAGAGCCCTAATGGTAGATGAGTGAGGCTTCATTCATTCTTTTATCAAACCACTAGCTCTTCTTTGCGCCAGGCTTGGTGCTGTAGATGGACGGTGAATAAGCTCACAGTCCAGTTAGGGAGACATGGAAACCTGTGTTTATAGTACAAGGGAAAATGATAGAAGAGAGCACAGATCAGGGGCTCCTAGGTGGTGGAAGAACAGATGGAGGTTAGAAATAGCTCCACCTTAGCAGTGTGGCTCTTGAGCCAAATCTTAGATCTGAGTTAGCCAGGTGAAGTGAAGTCACTCAGTTGTTTCCAACTCTTTGCGACCCCATGGACTATAGCCTACCAGGCTCCTCTGTCCATGGGATTTTCCAGGCAATAGTACTGGAGTGGATTGCCATTTCCTTCTCCAGGGGATCTTCCTGACCCAAGGATCGAACCCAGGTCTCCTTCATTGTAGACAGGCACTTTACCGTCTCAGCCACCAGGGAAGTCCATTAGCCAGGTGAAGGAATGTTAAATGAGAATTAAAAAAAAAAAAAAAAAAAAAGCGCACCATGTATAAAATAAAAGATGGGAGGTAGAGGCTATAGTGAGCCTTTAAACCTCACTGCCCCTCAGAATCATATGGAAACTTGTTTAAAATGTAGCCTTCTGGGACATGTTTCAGAGTTTCTGATTCCACCAGTCTGCATTATATTGGTGGATCTGTACTTTGTTAAGCTTGCCACGAGTACCCTCTGAGACCAGTCTGGCACCAGCCCTTGGTAAAAAGAGCATGGAGCAGAAGATTAGACTAGTTAAGCAGAAGCCAGACCTTGGAGGGCTCTGCAGAGCTGTTGTGAGGACTGACTGAGTTAATACATGTACAGTGCTTAAGATAGTACTTGGCACATGGTAAGCATTCATTAATATTGATAGTTATTGCTGTTCTTATATTATGATTAAAAAAAAAGCCTCCTCCAAATTTTTATATGTCATAGGTATAGTACTAATTTTAATTATTTTGACTATTTCAGCTAATTTAGCATAAACTCAATTTTGATATTGAGGGCCTGGGTGGAAAGAATGAAGGAGAAACATTTATCACTGTTTTTCTTCTGCGTTTTCATTTTGCCAGGGAGAAATTTAGTTCTTCAGTGGCAGCATTAGCTGAATTCTTATTTTGGATATAGAATTTTCCACTGGCACATTTATTATTTTGTCAATATGACTCTGTTAGTTTTCATTTATTATCTTGATTAAATTTTATAGAAATAGTTTAGTATGCAGCATATCTCCTTTATAGAAGTAAAACCAATACCAGGAATGTGGAAACAGCAGTCGAGAAATAGCCAAACCTTTATAGGTTATTTCTTTTAGTGTTGGGTGGTGCCAAAATGAGGAATAACTTAGGAGCTAGACAGTAATTAAGTGGTTTGTTAAACCTGGCTTATAATAACCTGGTTTATTAAAATTCAACACGTAATCTTTTCTGTGTTGTTGTTCAGTTGCTAAGTCGTGTATGACTGTCTGCAACCTGTAGCACGCCAGGCTGCTGTGTCCTCCACTTTCTCTCGGAGATTGCTCAAATTCATATCCATTGGAAGAAAAGATATGACAAAAACCTAGATAGCGTATTAAAAAGCAGAGACATCACTTTGCCACCAAAGGTCTGTATAGTCATAGCTATATTTTTTCCAGTAGTCATATACAGATGTGAGATTTGGACCGTAAAGAAGGCTGAGCACCAAAGAATTGATGCTTTCGAGCTGTGGTGCTAGAGAAGACTCTTGAGAGTCCCTTGGACAGCAAGGAGATCAAATCAGTCAATCCTAAAGGAAATCAACCCTGAATATTCAGTGGAAGAACTGATGCTGAAGTTAAAGTTCCAATACTTTGGCCACCTAATGCAAAGAGCCAACTCATTGGGAAAGACCCTGATGCTGGGAAAGATTGAGGGTAGGAGGAGAAGCAGGCAACAGGATGAGATGGTTGGGTGGCATCACTGACTCCATGGACATGAGTTTGAGCAAACTCCAGGACATAGTGAAGGACAAGGAAGCCTGGAGTGCTGCAGTCCATGGGATCACAAAACATCAGACATGACTGAGCGACTGAACAACAACATGTCCATTGAACGGTGATGCTATCTAACCATCTTATCCTCTGCTGCCCTCTTCTTTTGCCTTCAATCTTTCCCAGTGTCAGGATCTCTTTCCAATGAGTCGGCTCTTTGCATCTTTACCATGATGTGCTTCTTAATGTTACTATTTGGGGGCTTTTTTTGTTGAGTACTCTGATAGGCAAAAGCCTATCAGGTAAAAACAATTCATTGTATTGTTTCACCTAATCCTCACAAGAGCCCTGTGAACCATATGTTATTGCCTACATTTTATAAGTGAGAACACTGAGGCATAAATAAGTTGTCATTTTCCAAAGACACAGCTAGTACATGGCCTTACTAGGATTTTAAGCTAAGCTTTTTCCATGGTTTCTGAAAGTTGAATCCTATGCAGTGCTCTTCTAATTCTTCTTTTAATCATAAATCAGAACTTGCGCAGTAGTCGTGGGCCTGATTTAAACTGCTGCGTGGTATCTTTGCCTGTTTGGTTTCTTTTCAATCATTAGTAGTCCTGTGCCTAGTACTGCATAAACTCTCTCAATTCCAAACATTTCGCCCTGCCACACTTTGTTCACCTCTGCTTGGCTTCCAGTTTTGGGGGGTATCTGTCCCCTGATAGTCTCTTCTCTTCAGGCCTCTGAGGCCTGAAGCTCAGCACTGCTTCAGCCTTCAATTTCTGTTCCTACACATTGCAGTCTGCTTCCTTTGCCGTTGTCTGCCCTTGAACCCTTCACTCAGCACTCTGGCCTGTTCTCTCCCTCTGTTGCCTCCCTGGAGAAAGAAACGTGAATCTGTAGTTTTCACCCGTCACCGATGGTGAGTAAGGCTTGAAGAGCTTTAGCAGCATACACATGCCTGGGCCCCACCCCCAGGAATTCTAAGGATCAAAACTCCAAACCTCTGTAATTTTTAGAAGCTCCAGAGCCTGTTGCTCAGTTAGTGCTGAGACTCACTGGCTAACATGCTCAGAGCATAAGCCTTGGTGAGCATACCTTTGACTTTCTCTCTGGGCCAAGAGAAGATTCTTGACATGGTGGATCTTAGGGGAAGGCTTGTTAGATATATCTGTCTTACTTTTTCTGAGTATGAATAATTAACCTAGTGTAGAAAAGTCAAGCATTGTGGAAAAGAAAGGAGGAAAAATAAAAATCTACTCCCAATCTCACCACCCAGAGTTAATCATTAGAAATATCATGGACACTCTCCATTCAAAAATCTGCATTAGGGATGGGGCTCAAATGTATGTGAATATAATTTTGTATAATTGGAGGCATGCTGTATATACTATTTTGTAACCAGTTTTTACTCAGTGTGTCTTGGGCATACTCGACAGGGGTGAGTCTTCTAATACACTTAGGAAACTGGACTGTATATTTTTAGAAGGCAGGATGGATTTCAGGTGAAATGATTAGGCTGTAGAGGTGATTGCATTTTGGAAAGGGTAAGCTGGGCTTGGATGGCGAGGCTGGCTCTTCCAGGTTGTGAATGTGCTGGGACTTCAGTACAGCGAGGAAAGGAGGTGCAGACTGAAGGCTAATGCATCTCAGTTCACTTGGTTCTAAGAGAAGTGAAGATGCCTTTCAAATGTTTTTTTAAATGTGTGAGTATTTTAAGATGTTATACATGTTGGCATCTAACAGCGGATATAGTGTAGAAAGAGATAAACTGAAAATAGACCTGTATACATTTCACTGCTCATAAAGAATACATGTGTGAAATGCTTGCTCGTGTCCACCTTCCTGGGTTCTTATGATATTGGATGTGATATTTATACACAGCAGCTTGCAGGTTGCTGGGGAAATGGCTCTGTGTATTTAATCATGTTGCAGCCTTACTTGTTTGTTTTCTTTATGGTAAGAAAATGTCTTTGGCTTGCTTTTATAGTCAGATTGCTTTTGCTTGTGGGTGTCCAGATGCTGATGAACTGTAATTAGCATAAGAAGGAGGTTGAAAAGATGTTGAATATTCTTTTCTGGTAGCCAAACAAAGGATCTCCAAACACAAATTATTCTCAGGTATCAGGTTAAAGAGAAGCAGATCTTTTCTCTTTAAGATGCGGGTTTATTAAAGGATCTCTGTGTTGAGCTGGGGAGGTCAGCCTGGGGTTGGGGTTGGACGACCTTGCAGTGAACCATCATGGGGTAATTTTCTGAGGCTAAGCACCTCTGTTTGCATAGCCTATTACAAAGCAGCCCTGGGCTGGGTTCACAAAGTCTGGATTTGTGTTTGTACCACAGCTCTGTGACTTTGGCCAGTCATTTGCTCTCTGAACCTCAGTGTCCCCACCTTTAAAGAGGGAGATTATACTATTTCACAGTGTGTGAGAACTGGATAAGATAAGGCGTGGGGAAGTGCTTCGTATACTGTAAGGTTTTGCCCCTGTACAGTATGGCCGTGGTAGTGGTCTATATCACATTCAGTGTTTCTCCCTTGTCTCTTCTACATCCCTTACATTTTTTTCCCCCTTGTAACATTTTTCTCCCTTGTCTCTGGCTCCAAAGTAGAAAGAAAATGATGGTTAATTTATTCCATATTTGCTGCAGGGTTACCATAAAATAAATTAAGCGTATCATTTTGATAATCACTAAAAATATGCCTACAACTTTCTTAAATGTATTGATTACTAATAAATCATGTCTCTGTTAAGCATGCCTGCTGGCTGGCAAACTTGTGGAATAACAATGTTTGCTTGCCTTGTTAGCAGGCTGATTCTCCTGATGATGTACCAGCCAGTCTGAGGTTACCATGGACAATGATGGCTGCCATGGTGCCTCACATTTATTAAGTGTTTGCTGTGTTCCAGTTTATCCATGATGTCATTATCCCTGCCATCAGCTCCGTGTGGCATACCATTAGCCTGGTTTATTGCTGAGGAAACAGCCCCCAAGAAGTAAAGTACTTTCTCAAATCATGCATAGTTTGAACGAACATCTGTGGAGAAGGCAATGGCAACCCACTCCAGTACTCTTGCCTAGAAAATCCCATGGACGGTGGAGCCTGGTAGGCTGCAGTCCACGGGGTCGCTAGGAGTTGGACACGACTGAGCTACTTCACTTTCACTTTTCACTTTCATGCATTGGAGAAGGAAATGGCAACCCACTCCAGTGTTCTTGCCTGGAGAATCTCAGGCACCGGGGAGCCTGGTGGGCTGCCGTCTATGGGGTCGCACAGAGTTGGACATGACTGAAGCAACTTAGCAGCAGCAGCAGCTGCTAGAACCCAAAGCTCATGTTTGTGATCCTGTGCTTTAAGTCTCTCAAGGAGACATCTGAAAGCCAGAGTTAAATAACTTTTAATCATCAAAGCAACCTTTAGTTATTTCTAGAAATAAATAGGAAAATTTATAATATTGGCATGGCAGGGCAAGGCAGAAAAGCTCTATTACTAAGTTTTTTTGTATTAAGTAGGAGGTGAGTGGCAGGAGGGGGAGCATTTCTGTAATGTGGGATGTGAAAATTTTTTTATAATGTCAACCTAAATTTTTGAAACGATGAATCTTGTTATACTAAGGTTTTTCCTATGTATATTTCTAGTAAGTTAGACGTGTTTTTCTAAGTCATAAGCTTGGCATAGATCTTAATAGCAGTGTATGGGGGAAAGCTTATAGAACATGCGGGCATGTGTTCAAATCTCAGCTTATACCAGTTGTGTGACTAAAGTAGGTGCCTTGAGGCTCAGTTTCCAGGGCAGAGGTGGGAGTGGTGTCCTCATACCAACAAGGAGTTCTGGAACACCAGAAGCCTGTCTTAAAATTCACTACAGTTGTGACTCCATAGACCTGGAGACAACAGCAGATTTCCACAGGTTGAGGGCTTTGTCTCACAAGACCACCCCATTCCCTTCTGACACCACTCTAAAGTCCAGGTTGTTACCCATACTTCTGACCAGTTGGTTATAAATCAGAAGTTTCCAAGGCCTATTCCTTGGGTTCAATTAATTTGCTAGAGCAGCTCACAGAACTCAGTGAAACATTTTACTTACCTGTATATTGGGCTTCCTAGGTGGTGCTAGTGGTAAAGAACCTGTCTGCCATGCAGGTCTGATCCCTAGGTCAGGAAGATCCCCTCGAGGAGGGCATGGCAACCCACTCCAGTTTTCTTAGGAGAATCCCATGGACAGAGGGGCCTGGCAGGCTACAGTCCATAGGGTCCACAGAGTCAGACATGACTGAGGAGACTTAGCACACACGCACACTGGTATATTATAGAAAGATGTAACTCAGGCACAGCCAAACATAAGATGTAAAGGGAAAATGTGGGGAAGGGCACATAGCTCCCATGCCCTCCCCAGGCACGGCACTCTCTCGGCACTTGGAAAGCTCTCCAGAACCCGTCCTTTGGGGTTTTATGGAGCCATTATTACCAAAGTGTGCTTGATTAAATCATTGGCTGTTTGTGATTGACTAAATCTATAGCCCCTCTCCCCTCCCAGGTCTGGTATTGGGACTGAAAGTTGAAACCCTCTAATCGCTCTAATATCTTAGTTGGTTCTCTTAGCAACATAACATTAACATAACAAGAGACACCATTATGACTTTCATCACTTAGGAAATCCCAAGGGTTTTAGGAGTTCTTTGCCAGAAACTGGGACAAAGACCAAATATAATAATTCTTATAATAAATCACAATATCACAGTAACCTTAGGCACATTAATTATCTTCACTGATCCCAGATATACTGCATCTACAACAGTGCTTCTCAGTGTTTATATTGCAGACAGATTACCTGGGGATCTTTTAAAAACACAGTCTGCTTCAGTAGGTGTGGGTGAGGCCTGACATTGGGTATTTATAACCAGCTCCCAGGTGGTGGTGCTGCTGCTGGTGGTCCTCTGACCCCACTTTGAGGAGCAGGGGTTTATAACACTGATGAAAGTGAAAAGTGATGTCACTCAGTCGTGTCCGACTCTTTGTGACCCATGGACTGTAGCCTGCCAGGCTCCTCCATCCAAGGGATTTTCCAGGCAAGACCACTGGAGTGGGTTGCCATTTCCTTCTCCAGGGGGTCTTCCTTCTCCAGGGATCGACACTGGGTCTCCCACACTGCAGTCAGACTCTACCATCTGAGCCACCAGGGAAACCCTAATATCAGAAATGTATTCTCTCACAGTTCCAAAAGTGAAAGCGAAAGTCACTCAGCCATGTCCGACTCTTTGCAACCCCATTGACTCTACAGTCCATGGAATTCTCCAGGCCAGAATACTGGAGTGGGTAGCCTTTCCCTTCTCCAGGGGATTTTCCCAACCCAGGGATCAAACACAGGTCTCCAACAATGCAGGAGGATTCTTTACCATCTGAGCCACCAGGGAAGTCCTGTAACACCGATAGGGACAGAGTAAAGGGACATAGTAGGTGATTGATTAGTTAATCACACTAGGGGATTGTAAGTAGAGGAGGAAGTATGGAAGACCCCTGTAATGATCACTCAAGAAAGCAGGTTTGCTTAACCACAAAATCAAGCAGGCTTGCTTCACAACAAAACCACACAGCAGAAACATGAGACACGCTCCAAAACACTAGAGCAATGGCAACATGAGAAAGACGTCCTGCCCAGGGAGCTCTCTAAATTATCTGCCTCTCGGACTCACTGTGGCTTATAGTAGGCACTTAACAAATGTTAGCCCTCTTGCCTCTTCCTTCCAACGTGGCCTTTGTTTAAGTTGTACTTCTGGAAACATGTATTCCCAGCCTGTCTTATCTCTGTCAAAAGTTCCAGGCTACAGAAGACATGTCACAAGTAATAAGCTCAGGATTAAGCTTTAAAATGTGCTTAATCACATGTGAATATAGCTTGGTGACTTAGGAGGTCATCTTGAGGTGTTTACCCAGAGCTAGGAGTCACTTAGGAATTCTATGAAAACCTTTGGTGGCCCAAAGGAATCCTCCACTCACCCCTTCCATGAGTTCATTCGCTCTACAGTTCTGTAGCCATTAGTTGTTGAATACCCGATAGTACCAGACAGGGTGTTAAATCCTGGGAACACATGTGCCCTGGCGGCAGCTCACCTTCCAGGCGGCAGCTCACCTTCCAGGCAACATGCAAGTGATAATTACAGCATAATACTGTGAAGGTTATAAAGGAGGTGGGCACAGATTGCAGATGGAGGCATCGCTTCCAGTCCACTTGGAAATCTTCCTTGAGGGGACTAGAAACGTTGAAGTGAGTAGGAATGTCCAACATGAACAAGAAAGAGAAGAACTCTTAGCCAGAGAGAACGGCATATAGAATGGCAACCCGAGAACTTGATGGAACTCTGGAAAAGGCCAAGAATTACAGCGTTGTGGTTAGAGACTAAGCTTAGTGAGCCAGACTGCTGACTGTATTTGTCAAGGCCAGTAGGGTGACCAAGACAGCTGGACCAGGGCAGCCTTCTCCTACACCAGCCCAGCAGACACTCCCAGCTGCAGTATCATATCTATTGTACGTGCCTAAAATCTTCAAAATCTGAGAATGGAAGGAGCTTCAGCCTCTTCCTTGGCCATCATCTGTAAATCTACTAAATTCATTTGATTTTTTTTTTTTTTAAGTCCTTTTGTACATTCTTCTCTGATAATCCCAATTTTGGTCTCCATAGGCAAACTTCTCTGATCTCTGCTTTGGAGTTCTTTTGATAACATCAGTTATAATGATAAATTATCTCTTGAATTTAATCTTCTTATCATTCCTATCATCCCTACTAACCCTCATTCCTTTTAGTTCCTTTCTCAGATGGTTGCACCATTTTTCTTCCCTGACTCACTACTAGAATTCTCGCCTCTCTCCAGTCCCTTTTTTTCCCAAGTCTTGAAACACACAGATAAACTGCTTCAAGTTCCTTTAAAATATGATCATGTGACTCTGCTGCTCAGTCTTTTAAGAGCTTCTTAATACAGGTCAAGGGAGGCATCTAGACTCCTTAGTATGATATAGAAGACCTGGCCGTTTGGCCTTCTCTTGCTGTCCCCCTCTTGAAATTACTTGCCTCTGTGTCCCAGGTGGCACTAGTGGGAAAGAACCTGCCTGCCAGCGCAGGTGACATAGGAGACGTGGGTTTGAACCCTGGATCGGGAAGATCCCCTGGAGGAGGGCATGGCAACCCACTCCAGTGTTCTTGCCTGGAGATTCTGTCCATGGGATCATAGACAGAGGAGGTTGGCAGGCTGCAGTCCTTAGAGAGCTGGACACAACTGAAGCAACTTGGCATGCACGTGTATTGACACCCCTTGCTTTCCTTGACTGAGACACTTCTTTACTCCCATCTCTGTGAGACTGACTAGTTTTTCTCTGGACTTTCCGCCCATCTTGCTTCCTTCTTGAATCCCTTCCTGGCTTTTCCACTTCTGTTTTTAGAGTGTTCCCTTTCTTATGCTTCTTCAGGCTCCTCTGGTAGCTCAGACAGTAAAGAATCCGCCTGCAGTGCTGGAGACCTTGGTTTGATCCCTGGGTTGGGAAGATCCCCTGGAGAAGGGAACGACTACCCACTCCAGTATTCTGGGCTGGAGAATTCCATGGACTGTATAGTCCAAGGGGTCACAAAGAGTCGGACACGACTGAGCGACTTTCACTTTCACTTCACTTTTCACTTCTTTCTTATGCTCCCGAATAGCATCCCTTGTGTGTGGAGGTTGTTGGCTGGCTGGTTTCCACTCAGCTGTGAGCTCTGCCAGGTCAAGGACCGTGTCTTATGCTTTGTGTGTGTGTTGGCAGGTGTGCGGGGGAGCAGGTCCCTTTTTTTTTTTTCCTGAAATATTTTAAGGCAACCCTAGATATCATGTAATTTTACCTTGGATATGGAATTTTTATTTTACACAATTGATAATTTATATGAATGAGAGCCTTGGATTTAGGCATTTTTCAAGCTAGAATATATATATATATATATATATAAATAAATATAAATATTTGTTGGTATTTCAGCCTCATAACCATTAGAAGGCAGAAGTAGCTAATATCAAGGTTTTTCAACCTTGGCACTCTTAACCACTTTGGACCAGATAACTCTTGCCCAGGGGTGGAGGGGAGGTGTCCTTCTGGCACTATACATTGTTCAGCAGCATCCCAGGCTTCTTCCCATTAGATGCCAGTAGGACCTTCCCTCCGCCCCAGTTTTTGTTGTTATTTAGTCTCTCAGTTGTTTCCGACTAATTGCGACCCCATGAACTATAGCCCACCAGGCTCCTCTGTCCTTGGGATTTTCCGGGCAAGAATACTGAAATGGGTTGCCATTTCTTCTTCCAGGGGAAACACCCACAGAAACCCTGCAAAATACCTCAGACAATAGACTCTTCCTCCCATTCCACCCCTCTGTGGAGAACCACCGACAAAGAGGGAAGAATTTTAGAGATGTTGAGAGCTCAGAGGACTATTCAGTGGACAGTTGGGAAACTGAGTCCTAGAAAGGAAGCATGCCTTTTTGAGTATTACTGTGCTTATTCATGCCAAGCTGGAGAAGAAAAGCTGTTTTCCAATCCCCGCGCCAGCGTGTGTCCTATTCTCTTACACACAGTTTCTAGAAGCCACCAGAGTGAGGTCAGAGGCTCCCCAAGCTCAGGAAGACTCCCTGTGGTCCTGGTGGGGGCCTCTCACTGAGCAGGAGGGGCGCAGAGCCGGGCTGCCAGGAGATCTGGCGAGGACACGCCGCTGCTAACCTGCAGCCGTGCTCAGCATCCGCCAAGGCGCCCATCGTTTCCCTTTACCAAATATTTATGACAAAGCAGCCAGGGGATTCTTTCCTCAGGAATGCATCTTGGGTTCTGTAGTGGTAAACAAGTAGGATTTGCTTCACAGAAATTACTTTGAAGTCAGTTTGGTTTTTTCCCCAGAAGCCTTCTGCTTTGTATAAAGCAAAGGGACACTGGCATTCAGTTAGTAGCTTTGTTCAAAATGAGCTCCCTGCTTATTTCTCACAACTCAGTTTCCTAAGAAGTACCTCAGAAATTTGGGTGCTATGAAATTCAGTTCACCACTAAAAAGGCAGGTTAGGATTAGTGGGGAAAAAACTGGTCTGATCGGTCTCTGGCTCTTACTATCTCTGAGAACTGGAATAGGACATAGAACCTCTCTGGGCCTTTTTTTTCTAATCTGTAAAATGAGAATGTAAAATCCATTCCAAGTGTGGTTATGAACATGAAGTGAGAAAGAGTGTGCAAAGCACTTGGTGCGGTAAAGGGGCATGTGACGCTAATAAATGTGTTTTTTCCTTGTGAGAAAGACCCACTGGGGAGTTCCGTGGTGCCACAGTGGCTAGGGCTCCAGGCTTTCACAGCGGCGGCCCAGGCTCAGTTCCTGGCTGGGGAACTGAGAAGCTGCAAACCGCATGGCCAAAATAAAAATGACCCATTAGGAAAGGGACGTAAATCTCTCAGGCCCTTCGTTCTTTGGGACGTGAATCTTTCAGGCCCTTAGTTCTTTACTTGAACAGCAATGGCAAGCTGGCATTCCAGTATTCTTGCCTGAAGAATCCCATGGACAGAGAAGCCTGGCGGGCTACAGTCCGTGGGGTCTCATGAGTCGGACACGACTTAGCAGCTAAACTACTACCACCAAAATGGTTGCACTGACTATCTGGAAAAATTAACTTTTGAGAAAATGATGATGGCAAAGTACTCCATGTATCTGCCAATTGTTGATTATATCTTATTAGTAAAACAACATGGAATCAGTCTTCACAAATGGCACTGTTTTTTAGGATTAGTCAGGTTCCTTTATCACCTCCCTGTTTTGAGTCTAATACCTGTTAGAATATGGTTCTGAAGCATTTTCGCAGAGATGACTGCATGTTTTCCCAGTGGTTTTTGGTCTGTGCGAGATTGCAGGATGGTTCAGTTCGTTAGTCTCACACTGGAAATGAAAGAGCTGTGTGAGTGCAGCTCTGAAATTCCTTCTGTACTTGCACTGCTGTATTACTGGCTGATGGAAGAAGGGTTAAGAAGTCAGACTTCAAGAAAATGAACATAAGGCCACCTTGGGTCTGTGAGCAGGTTTTTTCTGGTTTCTGTGGCAATCCGCTGAAGCCCTGGAGTCTGAAGGTAGAGTGTGTGGAGCCCAACAGTTGATGAGGCTGCAGCAGCTTAAAGGAGGACTCTGCTGCTAAAATGTGGAAAGAATGGGAGGAGGAGCCGGTGGCTGTTTGAAGAGTGCAAAGGCAGAACTAGTGAATAAGATGAAAGTAGTACAGACGTAGGTTTAGATCATTCCCTGAAGGCCCTGAAAACAGGTCTTCTTTTTTTTTTTTTTCCTAAACTGAATTTCTGATCTAAAGCAGGCATCCAGGGATGGCTCTTTGAGGAGTATGAAAACACCTCCCTTGCTTTGGGGCTGTGATGATCCGCTCTCTTGCGCCAGGGCAGGTTGATACTTGGGAAGCGGGGGACTGGGATAGGGAAGAAACCACTGATGAAGGAAGGGGAGAGTGGGGGAGAATTCTGGCACTTGTGCTCACCCTCTTGTGTCCATGCTGTGACAGGGTTCTGCTGGGCTCGCCTAACCTTGTAGGCTTATCTGAGAATACAGTATGCTGAGCATTGAAAAGGACTCTTAAAAAAGTCACAGCACAAATATTCACAGAGATTGTCTCATTTTTGGATCTAAAGGTTTTTTTGGTAGGGCGTGGGTGGGAAGAGGAGTGGTAAACTCTATAATTTACCCTTTTAGCCCTGGAAGAGCTTCTTGGCCACAGAGTCTGTTTAATTTAGACGAAATACTTCTAAGTGATGTGCTAAAGGAAAGGAAACTAACCAGCCACCCCTGAGGTTCAGATGGCTTCATCAAGCGGGATCAGCAAAGGACTCAGGCTTGTGAGTCAGAAACCACGCATCTGAGCCATCTCATCCCAGTTCTTCAGAACACTGCCAGGTGTGAGTGCTGCTTCTGTGAGCATTGTGGGGAATGCAGAGAAAACAGAGGTGCTGAAACTCCAGGCATTTATTTCTGCCATTATATGGATGAGGGTTAATTTTTTTAATATATAAAAAAAAAATTCTGTAAGTTGTATCAGTCCTGCCAGCCAGGTTCTTCAGAACGTAATCGGAAAGTGTCTTAAGGAGGTTCTTCAAGACAGTGAAGTGAAAAGGAAATGTACCTTTTTACCAGCAGTTACTCCTTGTTCTAGGACTTTCCCCACTGGCTTGTATGGCTGGTTCCAAAAATGAGTGAGACTGTCCACTCAGCTTTCTCAGGGTAAATCCAGAATGCAGTCTCTCTTTGGGCTTCCTGGAAAAGAACTGGTATATCAGTTAGGAACTGCAGTTGCAGAACACACGGAGCTTTATTTCTCTCACGTAAAGTCAGCCCAGAGGTCAGCAGTACTGGGCTGTACCCTCACAGTGCCATCCGGAGCCCAGCTGCCTTCTGTCTTTCTATTCCCTTATCACAGGGCCAGGCTTGTTTGCTTGTTCATGTCACCCCAAACTCTTTTTTTTATAAAATGCCTGGCTTCTGTTTCCAAGATTGCCTCCTGGTCTCAGATAGTCCCTAGAGTTCTGGTTACTGTGTATTCCATACCGCAGGAGAGCAAAAAGAGGAGGGAACAGGCAGAATGGGGACATGTCCCCTCCTGGAAGTCCCAAGTACTAGTTCACCTTAAGTCTTAACCCAAAGTTAGTCACACAGTCATACCTAGCTATAAGGGAAGAGGTGGTTTGTTTCTTTAAGCTGGGCAAATTACCAAATAACTACAGGTTCTATTAGTACGAAATAAGAGGAGAGATCGGGTAGGCAGCTGGCAGTCTCAACCAGTCAGGATGCTGCCACTCGGTACAGAGCATCTGTCTTGGGCAGAGCTTGTCCAGGCCGCCTCAAAGATCTGAGGCCACAGGTGCCCAGTTCATCCTTCATGGTGCTCCCCAGAACCAGCTGCCTTCCTCAGGCCACACTGCCACTGCTGGGGTGATGGGGTGGTCACTGACAGAGCACCTCGTAGGAGCCATAGAAAACGACAGACCGAGTCATTTCCACAGGAGACAGTGGCTTACTCACGTGGCAGGCACTTGGAGCTTCATGGCCCTCTCCTTCAGCTCATCTGAGATACGGACCTTCCCTGATAGATGAACCTCAGACTTTGGGAGCGTCATGCTTTCAGCTTAAGCCCTGAGTGGGAGTGTTAGATGCCACATCCTTGGGGGTTTTTTGTTTTTTTCCCCATCTGAGTCGTTGGAGAATATTTAGTGAGAATGTATAGGAGGAAGAAGCATTTCTTGGGCATACATATATCCCTTTCTTGCTGTAAGGCCCGTTTTCCCACAGATGCAAGTCTGTAAATTAGTTAAGCTAGCACCTAAACACTTTCCTAAATCTATAGTGCTACTGGAACCCTGAAAGGCAGGAAAGAAATCCCATGGGAAAGTGGAAGTAAATTTTTAAAAAGCAACACCTATCATATTGCTTTGCACTCAGTAGATGCTTAGACACTTTGAAGATTCTCACTGCAACTGGAAAATGAGAATACTGAATTAATTTTGGCCATATTTCAGGTTAAGTGGGTTTCAGTGGGCCTGTGTCATTGGAAAATGCATTCAAAATCGCAAACAACAGACATATTAAAAGGCCACTTTTTGGAAAAATGGCCTTTAGGGATCTCATCATTTATAATATATTCTAAGTTCACATCTCTCTTTTTTTTTCTTGCCTCCTTTCTCCCAACATTTCCTAAAGAAAATTTTCAAGTATACAGAAAAGTTGAAAGAACAGTACAGCAAATGCTCGTGTCCCCACCGCCTAGATTGTACAGTTTACATTCCATTGTATTCACTTTGTCGTGTGTCTGTCCATCTCTCTCTCTCATCCATCCATTTGACTTTTTGATGCATGAAGTAAATTGCAGACATCAGTACAGTTCATGCTTAGCTCTTCAGTATGAGTATCAGTAACCTAGAGTTCAGGCATTTTGTTTTTTAATAAAATTGCATAGAGTGAAGCGCCCCAATCTTGAATGCAGCGTTTGATGGATTTGAACAAATACATACCACTCTGTCAGGGCTTCCCTGTTGACCTGCCTGTGATGCAGGAGACCCAGGTTCAATCCCTGGGTCGGGAAGTTCCCCTGGAGAAGGAAATAGCAACCCACTCCAGTATTCTCGCCTGGGAAATCCCACGGAGAGAGGAGCCTGGCGGCCTACAGTGCATGGGGTCGCAAAGGGTCAGACACCACTGAGCTACTGACACTTCCTTCCTTCCTTATACTCTTGTCAAGGTACAGGACTTTACCACCACACCAGAAATTCCCTCATGCCCTTTTCCAGTCAGATCCCTTCCCCCACTTTATGAAGGTATTTGTTGTTCGGAGCTTTTCACCATCAAGTAACCTCATTTGGAACCTCATATCCATGGCCTCAGGCAATGTATTCTCTTCAGGGCAAAGCTTTTCCTCAGCACACTGTGTTTGAGAGCTACCCATGTTGTAGTAGTCCCTCGTGTGGATGTCTTTTTCCATTCTTCCTGTTGACAAACTTTCACGACGGGGGCGATTATGAGTAGAGCTGCTATGGACATTCTTGTGGAAGTCTTTTTCTAGTCGTATGTTTTCATTCTCTCGAGTAGATACCGAGGAGTGGAATTGCTGGCTCATTTGGTAATTGTTCATGGGTTTATTGATAACTAGCATCTTGTCATTGAATTGAGGGAGAATGCCTTCTATGTCTTCAGAGCTATTTCTTCCGTTTTACAGTCATGGAGATTGAGGCCCAGAGAATAGGTGGAGAAGAGACCTCGTTAGAGGCACATAGATTTTCCTCTGAGTATGGACTGGAAACCTATATCTCTTTACTCTGGTGCTCTTTATGTTGCACCTCCTTTCTTCCCCCAGAAAGGGGGCAGGGAAATTGGGCTTCTTTCTGAAAGATCATTAGCTACTTCAGGTTTTGCTTAGGGAGAATTACCTGTTAGATATACCCAAATGCAATTTGCTGTGTTTATTACATACATTTCTGTGATAATCTGGATCCGATCCTGCTTCTCCTCCAGTGTACACACCTTCCACCTTCTCCTCCTCCTACACCTCTTCCAGGATGATCTTTCTGGGACAGAAATCTGGTCGTGCTGCCTGTTTTCTGTCAGTTCTGTAGGTCCTGCAGGATAAAGTCCAGCCTCTAGTTGAGTCTGCGAGGGTCTCGCTCGCCTCTCTTCGCTCACCTGCCATTTCCTCGCCCACCCCCTGCAGCCTGTCCTGAGTCATGTTCATTGCTATCTCCGTGCCTTTAAATCCCTTGTCTGGAATGCCGCTCCCGCCTTTGTCTCTCTGATAAATTCCTTCTCATCCTTCAAAGTTTGGCTCATCCAGACCCGGTCAGGGAGTCAATTATTATTTCTTTTTTATACAGATATATCTCTGATAGCTAACTCTTACCATGCTGTTTAGTTAGGATGTCAAATGCAGTATTAGTTGAATGCCTGGCACAAGGCTAGACACTGAAGGCTAGACACTGAATAAGATGTGGTCCCTGCCCTGGAGGAGCGCACCATCTGTTGGGGAGATGCACGCAGCAAGAGTGGTTTCAGTACTGCGTCCACAGTATTCGTGGACCAGCAGTGCAGGGGGTTCCCCTCCCCACAGCCTTCCAGGCGTCAGCTATTTTGAAAACTTTATCAAATGAAACTATCTCATGATTTTATTGGTAGTGCTAAGAAAGCTGAATGCTTTTTTAGTATTCTTACTGGGTTTTTTTTTTAACTTGAGGAAAATAATCAAGTTGTATTATAGTGGAACTAATGAGGTCACTTCCTAGTTATTAATAGCTGAGAAACTCTAGGAGACAATTTTTTTTTCCCCGAGTCTCTAGTTTCATACCTGTAGAATGGGGAGAATAATAAACATGTTTCAAAGGATTGTTGTGAGAATTAAATAAAGAAATACATGCAGAGCACACATAGGCACATAGTAGGTTTACAGTAAATGTTGCCTGTTTGAGTCCCCAGTCTCTAGCCCAGTGCCTGCCAGGATTCAGCAAATGTTTCTGAAGAATAGGAATGTATGTATTTTGTGTATGTGTTAAAAGGGGCTATATATAGATGTTAACACAGATCCATCTGTCTTGAGAAAAGTGTTCGATTTGCCTTGCATCAATATTCAACTGGAGTGGCTGAGCACACACGCATGACTCTTCTAGGGTTACCACATCCCCTGCTAGGCAGATGTCCATTATGATGAAATGTAAAAAGGGAAAAAAATAATAACAGAGACAGAGGAGTGTGATGTTATGGCTTGATTTGACAGGGTCTCCCGCTACTTCAGCTGCCAGTGCCAGGCATGGAACAGATTAATCTGTATTCCAGCACACCCCTACTGAAATCAAGATCAATCTAATTAGGGTATTTTAAACATCCTGTTTGCATCTAGAGTCTTACCAGAAAGCAGGATGTCTCTCCATCTGGGGGAGCTCAGAGGGGAGGTGGGCAGCAAGGTTCAGCAATAAAAGAGAGATGGTTTTAATTCTGGAAATGAGGGAAGACCACTTCTGTGTGATTTCCTTAAAACAAAAGAGCTAATGGCCTCAAATGTTCCATGGAAACAAAGGCAGCTCTGCAGCATGGCCTGGAATTTTAAACTGGCCCTGCAGAATCTTGCCTTGACATGGGCCTGATGGTTGAAGTCCAGGGACCATTTCCATGCTAAGAATAGAACTCTGGCTGACCCATATCATTCTTAACCATTTGGGCTGCTGGAAGGAGATGCAGGCTCTGAAGCTGGGTAGGCAGAGGAGCCCTGAATTTATTCCCCCATGAACCATGCTGGGCCAACATTTAAATGCCAGGCCATCAGAATATTGGTTAGGGGCCACTTTCCATAGTCCAGTATGTCTATTTATCCTTGATCTGCACCCTCCCTGACCTTGCCAACCTAATTACCTCTTTTCTGTTTTTCAACTTTTAATTTTTTTATTGGTGTAGAGCCGATTCACAGTGTTGTGAGAGTTTCAGGTGAGCCGCAAAGGGACTCAGCCAAACATCATCTCCCCAACCCCCCTCCCACCCAGGCTGCCGCACTAATTACCTTTTATCCCCTTCCCTCCCGCCACACTGATCTCGTCCCAGTTCTTGGCCTGGACTCTGTGCCCTCCAGCTTCCTGCCTTTGCATCATGCTTGTCCGTCTGCTCGGAATACCATTGTTCCCATCGCTCTTCTCTTGCCTGCTTCTCTTCTTCAAGGCTCAGCCCAAGTGCCATCTTGCCTACCAGTTGCCCCAGGTATCCTCGCTGGAAGAGTATTTGCCTCACTAGTAGTTTCTGCCCCTTTCCCCTTCACTGTCACTTTCTATCAAGTAATTTTAGACATAATATACCTGAGTCACCTAGAGGGCAGAATTCTTGTCTGCTTGTCTCGGTCCCCAAACTCTGTATCTTATATGTTGTAGGAGTCTATCTTATGAATAAATGAATTAGTGTCCGTTCCTATGCCAGAGACCGTTGTGTGGCCCAGCTCAGCTGGTTAGGGCCTCCTCTTCCTTTCTGGTGAATATGGTCTTTCCCTGCCTCATGGGACCAAAACACCAACAGAGATGCAAGCCGCGAAATCCAGATCATGGAAAGAGGAGGAAGTCACCTTTGGAGATTGTTACTCTTCACCTTGTCACCTTCTTCCCTGTTTTCCATTCCCACCCCAGTCCTCACCTTGGGAGACTCGTTAATGTAAATAGTAGTCCATGTGTCCCAGGATTCGAGAATGTGGTTCAGATCTGTGCTTCAGGAATTAAATGTGCTCCTAGAACCCAAAATCCTAGCTTCGGTGTACAACTTAACCACAGAACACTTGGAGCTGTGAGCTCACAGACGTTTCCTTGCCATGTAATATACCCAGCCTTGCTCATAAGACGCTGCAGAATAGCTTCTCTAGAGGGGACCATCCTCCTTCATCTCTGCAGGCCCATCTCTGCAGTACCTTGCCGGGCACATAGTGGGCACTCAGAAGTTTGAGTAAAGGAATGGCTGGTGTATGTACTACTTTGTGCCCTGCGATTAGTTGTCTGTGAGTACGAAACTCATAAAGGAGAACATCTTTTTCATTTCCTCTGCAGATCATGTGTTGTGTTTTCAGCTCTTGCAGCAAGATCAAAAGGCAAATGATTACCATGGCAAAGTATGTTTAGTTTTATTAAAAGAAAGGACCATCTCTGCTTAGATGTGCTGTGTCCTTCAGCCTACTGGTAAATAGCCACTGCCCACCTCAGGGCTGCCCACAGGTCTCCCAGAATCTTGTATTATTTGGCTCCTATAAAGGCAACCACACATAAAGCTCTTTATTTTAATTTATTGTGGGATTAAAGAGTCTGAATGAAGTTGGCCTTGTTCCACTTTAGGGTTAGAACAAGTCTTGAGTTGTAGAAAATAGCCCTACCAGCTGAGAAAGTCAAGTGGTTCAAGTTCCTGTTTTTCTCAGCAGGAGCTAGTTAGAATAACCCAGGCTGACTGAAACACGTTCAGAGGCCAGCACTGATCAGGGTGCAACATGGAAGGAGCAAGGTGACGGTTTCGGCAGGTGCCTAGGTGAGAGAATCTCTTGTGATGCTCTTTTTCAGTGCAGCGGGTCTCGAACCGATGTCTGTTGAGTGCCTACTGTGCACATGGCTCATTTAATACAATAGACTTAATAGACAGAAGGTACAGCCCCATTTTACAAATAAGAGAACTGAGGCTCGGAAACTGAACAATATGCCCATGATTTAGTCTAACCAGCTAGTGAATGCCAGAGGCAGGATTTGAATCCAAGTCCATGTGATCGTAAAGCCCCACATCAGCCGTTCATTCATTTGACGTTTCTAGAGGAGGTTCTGGAAGTTAGTCCCCTCAGCGTCCCTCTCGGCAGCAGACGCTGATAGACCGACTTGTTTACAGGCCTGGGGAGCTGAGAGAACTCCTCACCGAGTTGATGTTAGCCTATTGGGATTTGGACCATTCTTCTTTAAGAATAAGGGTGGGAAATGCAGTTCCATCTTACTCTCTGCAAAATTGGCACACACTGTATGTAAGAGGTTGGTTAGAGTGACGGCCACAGTCTGGTTGTGCCATTCTGGAAAGACTTCTTATCTGGGTTCTTAACCCAAAGAGGCATCCCTAAGAGATGAGAACACTCTGACGTGTGTGTGTGTGTGTGTGAGAGAGAGACAGTAGCATACATCAGGGTTCATCAGATTTTCAAAGGTGTTTCTCATGATTTTAAGAAGAAAAAAATGTGCTGGGGGTGGCGGGGGGTGCCGCAGATTGCAGATCTAGATTTCAGTGGCCTGGAAAGTGACTTTTGACCGGAAGCAAATCACATCCTTTATCAGGTCTATTGTTTCTATACTCAAAATCCGAGAGGAATTGAACTGATTCTCCTTTCAGCTCTGAAAATGACAGAATTCTAACTGACCCTAGAGAATCAAACTTTTAGCCTTGCATATACCAAGGCTTATACCTTGCATATACACCAGAGCTTCCCTGGTGACTCATCTGAAGAATCTGCCTGCTATGCAGGAGACCTGGGTTCAATCCCTGGGTCAGGAAGGTCCCCTGGAGAAGGGAATGACAACCCACTCTAGTATTCTTACCTGGAGAATTCCATGGACAGAGGAGCCTGGCAGTCCATAGGGTCGCAAACAGTCGGACACAACTGAGCGACTTTTTTTTTTTAAATATACCTGGGGGGCATCTAACTCATTGCTAATCACTCTTGAGAGACCCTGAGGAGTTGATCTGGGGGAAGAATGGGCCAGAGCCACCCTTCTAAAGCATATGTTCTTTTCTTCCTGGGCCCTGCCGTAGAGATTGTTCTCTGCAGTGCGAACCACCACATCTACCCTATCTGTGTTGACAGCTCCATAGCCATCCTTCACCTCCATTTTATCCTGTCGAAATGACAGAGCAGCTGAGCAGAGTTGGCCAGCAGATAAACCTGTTATCTCCTCTGCTTTCTGTGCCAGCAGCTCTCCCCATCTCCTTGGTCCATGAAAAATTGACACCACCTTGGGCTGAAATCTGTTCCTAGGGAAGCTACATTTATTAGTGGCTAATGAAACCGTGTGTGTGTGTTTGTGCTCACGTACAGGCACAAATACTAGATGAAGTATTTTCCTATCTGGCAGGCACCAGTGACCTACAGCCAGCCACAACACTCAGAGAAAGAGAGAGACGGAAAGAACATAGTCAGATTCAGGTCTCCTGAAATGGGCAGCCTGTCCTTTACTTAAAAATCCCAAGCAAACAGGTATATGTCATTTGTTCTTAGTGCACCACTGCGATTGATCAAGGTATCTCCTGCTCCAGGCTGTGATGAGTTATGGAAATGCATGTTAATATTATCTAGTTCCAAAAAAAATGATCCTTCTTGTTTATTACATTTTCTTTTGTGAAAATTACAGCTCCTGATACTTTCTCTGTGCCACCAGCACCCCATACCTCATCTTTTTGAGACATACAAAGAACATTCTCTTGGGAATTCCTTGACCATCCGGTGGTTCAGTTCAGTTCAGTTCAGTCGCTCAGTCATGTCCGACTCTTTGCAACCCCATGGACTGCAGCACGCCAGGCCTCCCTGTCCATCACCAACTCCCAGAGTCTCCCCAAACTCACGTCCATTAAGTCGGTGATGCCATCCAACCATCTCATCCTCTGTTGTCCCCTTCTCCTCGCGCCTTTAATCTTTCCCAGCATCAGGGTCTTTTCCAGTGAGTCAGTTCTTTACATCAGGTGCCCAAAGTATTGGAGTTTCAGCTTCAACATCAGTCCTTCCAATGAACACTCAGGACTAATCTCCTTTAGGATGGACTGGTTGGATCTCCTTGTAGTCCAAGGGACTCTCAAAAGTCTTCTCAAACACCACAGTTCAAAAGCATCAATTCTTTGGCACTCAGCTTTCCTTATAGTCCCAACTCTCACATCCATACATGACCACTGGAAAAACCATAGCCTTGACTAGACAGACCTTTGTTGGCAAAGTAATGTCTCTGCTCTTTACTATGCGTCTAGGTTGGTCATAACTCCCCTTCCAAGGAGTAAGAGTCTTTTAATTTCATGGCTGCAATCACCATCTGCAGGGATTTTGGAGCCCCCAAAAATAAAAGTCTGCCACTGTTTCCACTGTTTCTCCATCTATTTCCTATGAAGTGATGGGACTGGATGCCATGATCTTAGTTTTCTGAACGTTGAGCTTTAAGCCAACTTTTTCACTCTCCTCTTTCACTTTCATCAAGAGGCTCTTTAATTCCTCTTCACTTTCTGCCATAAGGGTGTTGTCATCTGCATATCTGAGGTTATTGATATTTCTCCCGGCAATCTTGATTCCAGCTTGTGCTTCTTCCAGCCCAGCGTTTCTCATGATGTACTCTGCATTTAAGTCAAATAGACAGGGTGACAACATACAGCCTTGACGTACTCCTTTTCCTATTTGGAACCAGTCTGTTGTTCCATGTCCAGTTCTAACTGTTGCTTCCTGACCTGCATACAGATTTCTCAAGAGGCAGGTCAGGTGGTCTGGTATTCCCATCTCTTTCAGAATTTTCCACAGTTTGTTGTGATCCACACAGTCAAAGGCTTTGGCATAGTCAATAAAGCAGAAATAGATGTTTTTCTGGAACTCTCTTGCTTTTGATGATCCAGTGGATGTTGGCAATTTGATCTTTGGTTCCTCTGCCTTTTCTAAAGCAGCTTGAACATTTGGAACTTCACGGTTCACAGTACTTGAAGCCTAGCTTGGAAAATTTTGAGCATTATTTTGCTAGCGTGTGAGATGAGTGCAATTGTGCAGTAATTTGAACATTCTTTGGCATTGCCTTTCTTTGGAATTGGAATGAAAACTGACCTTTTCCAGTCCTGTGGCCACTGCTGAGTTTTCCAAATTTGCTGGCATATTGAGTGCAGCACTTTCACAGCATCATCTTTTAGGATTTGAAACAGCTCAACTGGAATTCCATCACCTTGACTAGCTTTGTTCGTAGTGATGCTTCCTAAGGCCCACTTGACTTCACATTCCAGGATGTCTGGCTCTAGGTGAGTGATCACACCATTTTGATTATCTGGGTCATGAAGATTTTTTTTGTACAGTCTTCTGTGTATTCTTGCCACCTCTTCTTAATATCTTCTGCTTCTGTTAGGTCCATACCATTTCTGTCCTTTATCGAGCCCATCTTTGCGTGAAATGTTCCCTTGGTATCTCTAATTTTGTTGAAGAGATCTCTAGTCTTTCCCATTCTGTTGTTTTCTTCTATTTCTTTACATTGATCGCTAGGGAAGGCTTTCTTATCTCTCCTTGCTATTCTTTGGAACTTAGGATTCTGCTAACAGGGCCCCGAGTTTGATCCCTGGTCAGAGAACTAAGATCCTGCAGGCCACTAGGCCCAGCCAAAAAGAGGAACATTTTCTTACAGTTCCTCATCCATCTTAATCAGGAAGATGAAACAAGGGAATTATTGAGAAGTTCTGGTTCAGTATTTTGTAGAACTGCTCCAATCTTGATTTGGACTCTACTAGAAATTACTTCTGGAAAGAGTGATTCAGTAAAAGAGAAAAGAGGGGTTGTTAGTCATGTCTTACCTGCAGATGGCCTTTCCCTTCATTTTCCTCTCATTGGAACAGCTGAGTTTTTCCTTCATCCACATTTGCATAGTACCTATCTTTTGGACTCAGTGAGCTCCTCATGAAGCACAGTTTTGGGCTTTGCACAGTTTAGTTTCTGATCTCTTATTAAAAGCTTTGGATTACCTTTTACATGTGGGAAGCATGTAACCTGTTAGGAAAAGTTTACGTTTTGGAGTCAGACAACATGAGCTCAAATCTCAGCTCCCACCACTCTCTGAAGGACATGACCTTAAGTAAGTTGATTAACCACACTGACACTTGGATTCTGCATTATGATACAGAAATAGGAGTAGTACCTTTCTCATAGCTCATAGCTTACTAGTGAAGATTCATTGAAAATATTGTATACAGACTCAATCCTGCTGTTATAGATACACAGTCAACTGGTGACAGTTATTATTGTACCCTGCTTACTTTTACTTTCAGATAGGATTTTGAAGCAATTTACAGCAAAACAATGTGGCGGTGCTAAATCTTGGCTTCTAGTAAGAATTTGTCAAGACAGATGTCAAACTGGGGAAAATATTTGCAGTGTAAAAGACAAAAGGGTAATATTCTTAATTCATAAAGAGCTCATAGAAATCAAAATTGGCAAAGGGTGTAAGGCCAGGCACTTCACACACAGAGCAATACAAATGGTCAGTACACATCAGCAAAGGAGTTTGACCTTGTTCGTAACAAGAACAAAAACTTGCTAATCAAAAGAAGATTCCATTTTTCACCTACCAGGTTGTCATAATTTCTAAGTTGGATAATATCCAACCTGAGTGAGGATATGAGAAAACAGATACTCTTTTACAATATGCTTCCACTCTCAACGTGTTTGTGTGATATATGTGTATGTTCATGTTACATAGCACATAGCTACATGCACATACTGGTTAATTAACTTACTTAATAAGGTCACGTTCTTGAGCAAGTGGTGGGAGCTTAGATTTAAACCATGTTGTCTGACTTCAAAATGTAAGCTTTTCCTACTAAGTTACATGCTTCCCACGCAATAAAGGTAATCATCAAAACTTTTTATATGTATAGAATGCATACGTACACACACTGAGAGTGAAAGTCAATTGGTACAGCCTTCTTGGAAGACCATTGGTCAGTGTCTTTCCAAAAAAAATTTTTTTTCTGGGTTTCTCTGTCCTTTATTTCCTATAGGCAAATCTCTGTACTTCAGTTGAATTGGCCTGGTAATAGTTTGGGCTTCTTTTTGAAATATTTTGTAGACCAAGTAATCTCCAGCTTCTAGGAAACAATATATACAGTAAAAACGGACCAGTGTGTTTCTGTCTTCAGTATCCCCTTTCTCCACCCACCCCCCACCGCAACCCTGTGCCTATAGAAGTGACGTCTCTTCCTGCTGTAATAGCATAGGCCCTAGGTCAGTCCATCTGTGCTTTCTTTTAGTTTTTCAACATTATGTATGTCAATAGCTTTTGACTCACCCACTTCCAGTGCTGCTGCTGCTGCTAAGTCACTTCAGTCATGTCCAACTCTGTGCGACCCCATAGACGGCAGCCCACCAGGCTCCCCCGTCCCTGGGATTCTCCAGGCAAGGACACGGGTGCATGCAAAAGTGTATCCATGCCAGAAATAAAGGTATAAGTGCCACAGTGTGTGTTCATGGATTTTCATTTTGGCATTATTTCTAACAGCAAAAACAAAACAACATAAAACTAGAAACCATGTAAAATAACCACTATTGGGGACATTAGTTAAATTATGATAAATAAGCGAAATTCTGCATAACCATTTAAAATAAAAAATGTGTTGATACGGAAAGATATAGAAAAAACCTATGTGTGTGTGTGTATGTAGATACATTTTTTTCCCCTCCCCTGTAAATATACACAAGATACTTAGTAGTTTTTTGTCATTTGGAAGAAATGAACAGGGTAGTAAGAGAAGTGGGGGTATGGAAATGTATTGGTACATGCTCAGTGAATAATTGTTAAGGACATTTATACCTTTTTGTATAGTTTGGTTTTTAACCATAACTATATAACCATTAATGATGCATCCATCACTTTGATTTTAAAAATTCATTGGTGGAGGACAGAAGGGATCAATAGTAAAGCAGTTTTTAAAAATTGATTCCTGTGGTTGAATATAGACTCATCTTTGAGCTTCCTGGTAGCCAAAGCAAAGCAGGAACTCAGGTAAACAAAAAATTCATCAGGAAAGAGAAATATTTTCCTGATCTTGATCTCTGAAAGGAATCTAGCAGCCAAGGATTGAGCTAAACCCTTATTGAGTATTGTCTGTCTCCAGCTTAAAATTCACTTGTGGATTTTTGTGACTTCTCTCTCCAGACTCTCCCCAACCTGACTGGCCTCGCCTCCCTCACGTGCAGGTGACACTCCATCCACACTGGCCTTTGCGTATATGGCGCCCTCTTCCTGGACTGCTCTGTCTCCTCTACCTAGTTGTCAGCCATGACTCGTTTGTTTGGTTTGCTTTTATGATTTTCAGTTGCTCCTTGCCTCCAGTGGGAATCCCTCTAGGTCCGCTGTGCTTCGTCTGTGCTCCTCCCATCCCGCTGCCGACCTCAGCGATGAAACTTGGCACACTGCACTGTAGTTCTTGTTTTGTTTTCGCCATGAAATGAGCACCTCCTTAAGGTTAGGGAGACTGTGTTTGGAAGCTCTGATCACCAAGTGCTTGTCAAGCACAGAGATCAGTGGTCAGTGAATGACTGAGTCATCTGAAGTTTGAGTTCTGCCTCTTTCACCAGTTAGCTGTGTGGACAAGCCACTTCTCTCTGGACCTCGATTTTTCTATCAGTACAATGAGAGATTTGGCCCAGATAATCTGTGAGATCTCCGGGCTGATCTTTTTTTTTCCTTCTTCTATGGTTGTCAGATTGTCATACACATATATATATATACACACATACATGGAGGTTGTTAACAGTTGTCATGCTGAGTAATTTCAAAGTTTCAGAACTAAGCTTGTTAAAATTCACTGCTTTTATTATGACCTGTCCCACATCTGTTCACCAGCTGGAGATCAGAGCCACATCGGTTGTTTGGCCCAAGATTACAGAACTGATTATATCCCCCCGTCTTCCTTCCGTAATCTTTTCCCCTTGATATACACAGAAGTTGTTTGTGTTTGTTTGTTTGTTTGTTTGTTTTGCCTGCCATGAGCCTCCAAAGACATCATTTCTTGTTCTACTTTGTCGCCCTGAGCTGAGCCGTCTTGGTTCACTGTCCTTACCTTAGGTTCAGGATGTTTTTTCTCATCTCTCCCCGCTCCTGTTCCCTTCCCCCTCCTTTTTGTTCAGGATGGAGATTAAAACACCTCAATCCCAGCTTCACAACAAAAGTTAGCAGAAAGATATTGGGGTGACCCTGGAGTCACCTTGAGAAGCTGTTTAATACCTCTGTCTCTACAGCGTAGTATGAAAAACTTTATCCTTAAAAAAGTGAATCTACTGATTAGAGATCATTTATTCAAACTCATGCCTCCCTAGGAAAAAAAGTCATCCACTCATTCCCAAATGCAAAATATCTTTAAGGACCGTTTTGTAACTGATGAGTATATTACCAATGCATGGGTGTTCTTACTCTGAACTTGGGATAGGCACTGTGTACAAAAGGTGAAAGCTATACAAAGGCATTTGAAAAATACCAAGAATTCAAGAGTGGTTTGTTTGTCTGGTTCTCCGCACCTCCCACCACTACCACCAAAAACTTGCACTGTAAACCTGCTTTCTTCCCATACATTCAGCAAGTATTTCTGAAACACCTACTATGTGCCAGGCATTGTTGTGAGGCCAGGAATATATCAGTGAACAAAGCAGACTAAAATCCCTTCCTTCAAGGGGCTTATATTCTAATTGAAGGGCAGCAGTAAACAAAACAAATAAGTAATTTCCACAGCATGTTAGAAGGTAATGCATGCTGAAGGGAAGAATAAAGCTGGTAAGACTTGGAAATAGGCAGCACTGGGGCTTTTCATTTTTAAATAGGGTAGCCAAAGAAAAGCCTCATTGAGAAGAGGACAGCTGAGTAGGACTGGGTCTGAGGACTGAGCCACGTAGATATCCTGGTGAGGAGTAGCTCAGGCAGGGAGAGCAGTAAGCACAGAGGTCCCAGGACAGGATCATGTCTGACATTAGAAAGCAGCATGTAGTCTGAATGAGTTGGAGCTCAGCAGAGGGTTTTACACGGAGCAGTGATAGGGTGTGACTTAGGTTTTAACTGACCGCTCTATGGAGATTAAGGCGAAGGGGGCAAGGGTGGGCGCAGAGTCCCACAAGCAGGCTGTTAGTATTCCCAGTACTGTGCGCGAGAGTTATGAAGGGCGTGGCGGGGGCAGCAGTAAGAAGGGATGGAATTCTGGATGTAATTTGAAGGTACAGCTGACAAGGTTTCTGTGGGATGTGTAAGAGGAGAATCAAGGGTATCGCCGCTGTGTTGACTTGAGAAACTGGAGAGCATGCTTGCCGTTAACTCAGTGGATAAGACTGTGGGCACAGGTCTAAGGAGAAGGGCCAGGAGCTTGGTTTTGGACATGTTCAGTTCAAAGGACCTGTTAGACAACCACGTGGAGAGAGCAGGCAGACGGATGAATGCGTGAACCCGTGTTCAGAGAACAGAACTGACCTGTAGAGTTTGGTAGTAGTCAGCACGTAAGTGGCCCAGTGGTAAAGAATCCGCCTGCCAATGCAAGAGACACAAGAGACACAAGAGAGGCGGGTTCGATCCCTGAGTCAGGAAGATCCCCTGGAGTAGGAAGTGGCAACCCACTCCAGTATTATTGCCTAGGAAAATCCCATGGACAGAGGAGCCTGGCAGGCTACAGTTCATGGGGTCACAAAAAGTCGGACGCAACCAGGCACACATGCCTGCAGCTGGTCTTTAAAGCTGTGGGTCTAGATGAGATCCCCAGGGAGGTGAATGCAGCTGGAAGAAGGTGAGTAACTCTTGCATTAGGAGATTGGGGAAAGGAAGTAGTGAGGAATGCTTCTGATATAAGTGAGGAAAAAAACAAATACAAAATTGTAACTGTACTACCATAAGAATTCTTCCTTGTGATTTTAATAATCAGATGACTTTTTGAGAACCCACGGTAAATTTGGCATATGAAAGTGTTCTTCACTCAGTTTTCAAAACAGAATGTTTGTTGCCCACACTGTGGGCATTTTATTTCAAAATAAACGTTTTTCTGCCATCTCCTTTTCAAGGTCATTATTCTTAATTTTTAAAAATTCTTTTTAAAGAACAGAACCTCTTAACAGCTAAAGCCTATAATATACCCTTCAATTACCCTCTTCTGCCCTGGCTAGAATAATAGAAGCCCATAGGTTATGTGAACTGAAAAAAAAAACCAGTTATCGTTTTGAAGTACTTACTATCCAGCTGTCTTTAAACAGGTAAGTATTATAGCTGCACCAGAATGTAAGTGATAGCTCTGGGACCCCATCATATTTCTGATTTAATTCTGGGATATTTGCTTGGGAAAGTTTTAAGATGATTTGAGAGTATGATAGAACGTGTCTTATTTGTTCATCACGTGCTCCCCTCATGGTTAGTATTCATACACTGTTCACGGGTTATTTCTGTAAATGGGGAGATTAGTTTGAGGTCTGTTGTGGACAATAGAACTCAATTAATTCCAGGCAGAACAGAAATTCTAACTTAGTTTTGATTCAGTTGCTCAAGTTGTCCTTGGGGATGTAATCCCCTTTGAATATATTTCTTGTGCTGTCTGTGAAAATCAGTTTAGTTTTCCATTGACACAGTTTAGGTTCTTGTCTTATTAATCAATAGCAGCAGTCAGGGAAGGCCTACTTATTCCTCCTTCAATAGAACCAGATCAGGCTTGAAGAGAGGTAATAATTACTGCTCTGATCACAGCATGTTCTCTTTTCTCCTTCCCAACCCAGAGCATGTCTGTTCGATCCTCGCTTCCCTCCTGCGGAACCTGAGAGGGCAGCAGCGGACCCGGCTTCTGAATAAATTCACTGAAAATGACAGTGAGAAGGTAGGTGCTTGGTGGACTGTAAGAAGGGGTCAGGACCCAAGGGGAGAAAAGGGCTGTCTCCCCAGTGCCCTCTGAGGAGTGCTAGGCAGAGTGATCCTGCCCTAAAATGTCCTCTCCAGCATCTGGGCCCCATTGCTCTGGGTCTCAGAGGGTTTTCTGGTTATCCTGCCTCTCATTTCCAAATGCAATTTCCCCAACCCCAAATATTTTGAAACCATTTCTGTATGCACTAATGTACCATTATGGATCATTAAGACAAGGAGGAAAAGATGAAGTCAGTGCTTTAAAAATTCTTAACATGCAGTGAAACCATTTGCTGCCTTATAAGTAATAGAAGTAAATGCAACTGTTATCTGAAAAAAAAGAAAAAGGCCATCAGGTTAGGACAGAGAACATCTTAGCAGTCGTGTCACCCTGGTGACATCATCTAATGTCTATGTGTTAGTTTCCTCATCCTTAAAATTAGGATTGCTCTCTAGCTTCCCTGCCTACCTTATCAGGTTTTTCTAATGTTTAAGGAAATAGTGGATATGAGAATACTTTGTAAACTGAAACCTGTAAGATTTCAGGGTCTTCCTTGTTAACCAGGAAGGTGTGGGCACAGTCTTCCTGTCTGATGCCATGTTGAAGTAGCATCTATTATTAATACCAGCCCATGGGTAAACAGGCTTCCCAGGTGGCTCAGTAATAAAAGAATCCACCTGCCAATACAGGAGACACAAGAGATGCTGTTTCAGTCCCTGGGCAGGAAGATCCCCTGGAGGAGAAAATGGCAACCCACTCCAGTATTTTTGCCAGGAGAATCCCATAAACAGAGGAGCTTGGTGGGCTACAGTCTATGGGGTCGCAAAGAGTTGGACACAGCTAAGTGACGGAGTGCTCACGCATGCACATAGACACATAAATACACACACATACACACACACACACACACACACACAACACATTGGGTAAATTCCAGGGTTACCAACAGCCATGGTGGTGCCAACCCAGTAAAAAAAGGTCAGAAGTCTAGGCTGGCTTCACAGTGTTCCTTCAATCTCTTGGAAGTCTAAGGAGAAAAAAAGAAACTTTTTCAAACCTACTGAGTGTTCCTTGGGCCATATTTGAAGCGACTTTTGTGAAGTTTGAAACTGGTTTTTAGGTTACTGCTAAGCAAAAGTCAGGGCTTTTTTTAAGTTGCTGAAGGAGTTTTTCTTGCACTCTGTTCTCACTCAAAAGCAACTAAAGAGATTTTACTCAGACCTTTTTAAAAAAAGATTAGCTCTGGGGCAGAATCCAAACATGAAAGGTTTCAGTTTGAAAAAAAGAAGTTTCAGTAAAGTTCTGAGTGAATATCAAGTATGTAACTTCAAGCTCCTCATCTTTGCAAGAAGGGACTTGGATTTTTATTGATTTATTTGTTTTTAACAGCTTGAATTCAGGGGAGTCCAAGGAGGGCTGGGAACACATGATGTCCTTCAGGAATGGACCTGTGTTCAGTATCCATGCTAAGCATTTGCTTTGTTCTGCCCCAGCTGTTTGATCCATTCCTGATCCATTCCAAGGCAAAGCTCAGATCCAGAGTGAGAAGTGGTAGAGGGGCCCTCCCTTTGTGTGGAGCCAGTGAGATGAATAGGAGCTCTGCTGTTCTCTTGCCCTGATATTCTCTTCCCTTCTCACTCACGCCTGTGAAACACCTCTCTTTCAGGTTGACAGGCTGATGGAACTGCATTTTAAGTATCTGGATGCAGTGCAGGTGGCCGACAAGAAGATTGAAGGGGAAAAGCACGTATGTATCCCTGCCTGTCTCTTGCCAGCTCTTCTTGACTTGCATTCCATTTGGGCCCCTGTGCACCCCGTATCTCCCCAGTGGACAGGCCAGGACAAAGATGCCATCTGCCCTCATGTGCCAGTTAGCATGTCATGCTGAGCAGGGGACGGTCTGCCAGCAGTTGTAACTGCTCTTCTAACAGGATTAAAGTCTCTAATGAGGGCGGATGTGTACGGTCAAGGCAGGGCCGACCTGGGAGTCTGGGTGGTAGCACAGGTACCCCTGACAAGAGCTCCTCCTTGAAAATCTGACCAAGGCACAGTGCTGTGACTTGGTACCACCCTGGCAGAGTGTGTCTTGGCACACACACTTGCTGGCTTCAGTAGCCATAGGGAGGCACTGGAAGGAAGCTGGGAGGTCACTGAATGCAGTTCCTGCATTTGCAGATGGAACCTGGAGACCTAGAGAAGGGAGCCCAGAGCTCCGCGGCCTGGCCCGCACTCCGGGTCACGGTGGCTGAGCCGCACTGTCTGATGCGCTGGTTGCTGGGAGAGGTGAAACCTGCTAGCTGTCTTTCCTGCGGGGCCGGACTTAGCACAGATGTTACCCTGCCGCCTGTGTTTTCACCTCCTTCTTCTGTTTTGCCCTCTGCCACCTCTGGCCTTGGCAGCTTTCTCGTCTGTCTCTTTAATCAGGACAGGTTTCCACATCTGTGGGTTAATGTCTGATTTGTGTTCTGTTCCCTAAAGACATTTGTGTTCTCTTCCCTAAAGTCTTCGGTCAGGTTACAAAACAATCCTTTTCTTGCTTTTTTCAGAGTCGTTTTCTTTGCAATCTTGATTTGCTGTATCACTCTCTTTTTTCACTCTTCTTGCCTTAAAGACACACTTGAGACTTTTTGGAGCCTCACTGGTGGGAGCACGTGCCTCCGAAGCCCCGCCTTCTGTGTTGCTGGGGCAAGCCAGCCGTGAGGCAGAGCTGTGTGCATTGGGAATCGCAAAGCATCTTCCCTCAAGCTGTGCCTCAGGCCAGGGTGAGAGACTAGAGCTTGGGGAAGACAGTGACCTTGTTGTCTGTGTCCTTCTTAGCTACCCATTCCCTTTCACAAAATATCCCTTCATTTATAAATAGCAGGAGACAGTAACCACCTGTATCCTTCTTGTGGTTTCCTTGTGCTCTCTAAACCTGGTGAGTCCTCGGATGTTTGTTGATTGGTTGGATTGATTGACTGGGACTGTCTTCTTTTATATGATGAGACAAGTGGCAGACTCTAAATTCTGAGGCTGGACTTCGGATACCAGCATATTCTACACACAGTCCTTTCATTCCACACACATCAGCCCCTCTGTTTTATTCTTTGCTTAAACTTTCCTCTTCTATCTTTTCTTCCCTTTACAGCAGCGTGTACGTGGTCGATACTTAGTGATTGTTAAAATGCCAGGGTAATGTATTCTTTTTCTTGGACTGAACGGTAATTAGAAATAGATTGAACTTTCCCTAGACTTTTGTAGGGAGACAGCCCCAGGACAACTAGAACGCCAGCTCTGATGGCATCCCCCAAGTTATCTGCTGAAGGAGATTTTCAGGGCTGGTAGCAGGGACACCTGGGAGTCCGAGGACTAGGATTTGAGTGCAGGCACCTACCTCAAATTCACCCCTTGCCTCATCTTGTCACCACGCCTCATGTAGCTTGGGTTCTTAGCTATAACATGGCTTCAGCAGAGGAGTCTCTCAAGTCCCCTCCAACTTAATGTTTTCCCTCAGGTTCAGGTGAACATACTTTGGTAACTCTGCCATTTTTTGAAAATGGGATAAATGAAAAGCACAATAAGAGGTTGATTAGCTGCTGTCATCTGTATAGCAGCAGTCTAGTGGAAAGGTAAGTGAGAGGCGTAGGGAGCCAGATAAGCCTGGATTTGAACTTGAGCTCTGCCGCTTCCTAGCTCTGAGACCTTGGACAAATGAGTTGACCTCCTCCAACTTTTTTTTTGGAGGGGGGGGGCTGCACACAGGCTAGTTGTAGTGAGCTGGGGTTCTCCGTTGCAGTGTGAGGGCTTCTCATCACAGTGGCTTCTCTTGTTGTGGAGCTAGGACTCAAGAGGCTTAGTTGCTCCAGGCATTGTGTGATCTTCCCGAACCAGGATTCAAACACGTGTCCGCTATGTTGCCAGGCAGCTTCTTAACCACTGGACTTACAGGGAAGTCCCCGCTCTGAGCTTTGATGTTCTATCTGTAAAATGGACCTAACACCTCCCTTTCAGTGCTGTTATGAAGACCAAGCATAAAACATGTCAGTACCTTGCTTAGTACTTAGCTGCTGCTGTTACTAGATTTTCCTAGCTTCCTTTGAAATTCCTGTGTAAGTGTTAAGTAAGCCAGGCCGCCCTGTTCCTAAGAGCATCCTCCTTCCCAAATAACCCAGAAGGAGCTGTCCTAGCAGACCAGAGCATTGGCAGACCAAAGCATCAGGTGCTTTGTCTGAGGCTCAGCTAGAATAAGCTTTGGTTTTTGCTTGTTGTTGTTTTTTCTTTTTTTTTTGAAGGGGTATTGTTTTGTTTTCTGAGAGAGACCAGAGTAAGCTGTTGGGCATCAGGGAGCAGGTTGCATGGAGCTGTTAGGAAACTTGGCCTGCTTCCCACAAGATTATCTATTATCAGCATTGAAGAGGGTATGAAATTGATTAGCACTGATGGAGAATAATGGCTGCAGCCATTCTCCCCAGCATTCCCAGTGCTTCTGTGTGCCACAGGTGCGGGGCCTTGCCATTCCCTGACAAACATCTGTCTCCTTGATGCCAAGGCCATTCAGCTGGGCCCTGGCAAACATTCCAAGGCTGTCAGTGCCCAGCAGCCTTGGTGTTGCTCAGAGGGTCGGGGCGGGCTGGGGCTGAGGGGTGCGTTTGTGAGCAGTGCACCCTGCCAGCACTCAGGCTCCTCCTGCCAGATGAAGCTGCCTCCCAGGTATAAAGGGACTCGGAACAAACAACCTCTGTCCTGTCTCTCCTTCATGTAGTCTTCTCGTGTTTGTTGCCTCACTCCAGCCTACTCCCTTTAAACTTGAATGTTCCACACCTACTGGGAATGCAGCAAATATTTGTTGACCCAAATTGAATCCTTGTTTTTCTTGATAACGTTGACTATCAGATCTGTAAGAAATAAATATCTCATATATTGTGCCAGGCCTGCAACAAAAACACCTTAAATAAATTGACCAAGAGAAGGGGGATCAGGTATTGACAGTCTGAGTGTCTCGGAGCCACGCTGTCCCTGCAGACTTCAGACTGCCATGGGCACCGTGCAGACGTCCACGGGTCTACAGTTGACCAAGATTCACAGAAAAGAATCCCGTCAATGTGGCATGTGTTTCTCAGGCACCTGCTCTGTGCAGGTGCTACAAGCTCGACACCGGCTTGCAGTGAGCACAGGTTCAAGTGTCGAGAGAAGAAGGGGCCAGGGAGCACCGCTACTGCTGCCGAGGGCTGGGCGAATCCAGGGCGCAGGGGGAGCCATCTGCACCTCGAGTCACCCCGAACAGTTCTGCAGATGAGGCAGAAGCCGAGCTGCACCTCAAAAGGGGACATCCAGGGCATTTCCAGGAACAGGAGCAAAGCAGCAGCAGTGGGAGGCCAAGTTAAGTTTGGGGGCAACTGTTAAGTCATATTCCAGGAACAGAAGGTGTGATGGGGGAGCATGGACTTTAGAGCCAGGCTGCTTCGGTTCTCCGACTACAGACGCACAGCCTCATTCTCCAGCTTTCTTCTCTTCCTTTCTGGTGTTCTGTTTTTTGAGGTGCACATCTCAACCTGTGGGTGTGTGAGGAATTACACATTTCAGAATTCGGTGGCATAGATATCACACAGGTGAAAGCTGCTTTCACGGGTCCTGGCATGGAGAGTTGCGGGAGAACCTTTCCTTTTTTCTCTGTGAGGACTGTTTCTACCTCCAGCCTTCCGCATACACGTATTTTCTTCCTTCCCTTGTGCTGCGTGGTTGTGTGGGATCTCAGACCCACCCCCCACCCCCCACTTCTCCTCCTTCCTCTCCTGCTGCTGTGCCTTAGCTTCCTCTCTCCTAGTCTTTGCTTCTCCCTCTGTCCTGCCTCTTCTCAAGCTGGTGCCTCCTTCCACCTTCAGGTCTCAGCCTAAATGTCAGCCCCTCAGAGTGACCCCCCGGCCACGTGTGAAGTAGCGCACCCCAACGGCCAGTGCTTCTTCCTGACCTGTGATGACTTTATACATTTGTTGACTCTCTCTCTATGCGACTCTCATCCCTCTTGTTCATCATGTTCCCAGGACCTACTTAGTGACTAACATGCAATAAATGAAAGACAACTACTCATGAGTTAAAATTAATATTTGTCTCTGGGTATCAGGAAGATAGAGAGTCCAGAGTTTCCTACATTATACCTAAACTCTCATTGTTAACCCTAATTTGTATTTTCTCTGAATAGCCCCATCATCAAAAAAATATTTTCTACAACTGTGTACATTCTGTGGCATATCTGTAGCTGTATTAAAAACCTCTTATTTAGAAGCATCTGCAGGACAGACTGATAATTGTATTATATACAGACTCAGTTCAGTCGCGTTACTGCAAGAATCTGTTAAGTAGCAAAGACTGCCACGTCTTGGGCAGTTGTCCACTGCTTTCTCATGTTATATTCAGTGTCCGTGAGACTCCAGGGCCACAAAGTATCTGAACATACCCTGGGGCTTCCTGGTTAACAAGATTTGACCTGGACTTTTAAAGGGCATGTAATTCTTGAGACTCTTGGAGTAAGCAGCAATTCTCTGTGGTCTGTAAATATCCAGGATGCTTGTCTCAGCAGATTTCACCTGACTCCCCAAGCAACAAGAAGCCCAGAAAATACCAAGGTCCGTGTTGTTAGGCAGATGTCCTGACTTCTTGTGGGTTTCTCCTGGCTTCTGCTGGTTCAATGTACAGGGATGCCAGGCTTCTGCATGTCAGAAATAAGAGATAATTATTTAGGTACTGGCAGGGATTTTAAAAGAGGAAGGAAAGAGCCTTGGAGAGAGGTTTTCCTTTTTTTAGTTCCTGGGAAAATTATTCTCAGCAGGTTTATTCAATAAAGCCTTCTCACCACATACTTTGCACCGTAATGACTTACAAATTGCATGCTAATTTTGCCACAGTTAAATCATCCCAGGCTTTATCCTGGAAAGAGAAAGACGGACTTCTTGTAATGAAACAGTATCCACAGGACTTAATGGCCGAGACAGACTTTGACGATTTCCTTAGCATTTGACACTCATTTATAGATTTGTACAAAGGAGGTAAAGCGCAGGAGCAGATGAGTGGGGTCCGTGATCATAAGGCGCACCTACCAAGCCGTGTAGACAGTGGAAGTGTGAGACTGCAGTCAGGTCTTCTGCTAACTGTGCTGGAAGCTTCTGGGCAAGCCAGAAAAAAAGGGAATCCTGCTGAGAGCTCCTCTCAGCTGTTCCTTGAACAGTGGTTCCCAAACTTCTCAGTCTATGAATTTGGCAGGCCACAGCTTACAGCAGTAGAAGCCAGAGCTGGTGGGGGAGGGGGTGGGGTAGTGCTTTCCCCTCCCTCCTGCTTCCCTCTTTCCTAGAGGCAGATTTAGCCAAATGCCCACTCCCCGCTCTCTCCTCCCTCCCTGCTTGCCCCCTTCCCAATCACAATCCTTTCTAGTTGGGGGACTTGGGTCCTGGCCCAACTCCTCTACCTCTTCCCTTGCAGGATGGCCTTGAGCATTCTTTTAAAGTTTGTTTTTTTTTTTAATGTGGACCATTTTTAAAGTCTTTATTGAATTTGTTACAGTACTGTTTCTGTTTTATGTGTTGGTTTTTTTGGCCACGAGGCCTGTGGGATCCTAGCTCCCTGAACAGGGATCGAACCCATACCCCCTGCATTGGAAAGTGAAGTCTTACCTACAGGACCACCAGGAAAGCTCCTGGTCCTGAGCACTCAGTTTTGCTTTTCTCATCCTCTGTCCTCTCTCAGTGGGCTCACAGTCTCTCCCACAGCACTTCACAGAAGCTCTGGTTTTCTTGAGGCTGGCTTGGGAGAGTGTGTGTGTGCTCAGTCGTGTCCAACTCTTTGCAACCACGTGGACTGTAGCCCACCAGGCTCCTCTGTCCATGGGATTTTCCAGGCAAGAATACTGGAGCAGGTTGCCACTTCCTATTCCAGGGGATCTTCCCAACCCAGGGGTCAAACCTGCACCTCTTTCCTCTCCGGCCTTGGCAGGCAGATTTTTTACCACGGAGCCACAAGGCTGTCTTATATGTTGTCAAAATCCAGTGAATGAGTAGTCTAGCAGTCGGCTTGCTTGTTTTTAGTACATTTAGTTGGTTGATGTGACGCCACCTGTGATGGAGGCATCGTGCTACCTACCATAGAAGGAACGTGAACCCTGGCATCGTATAGCCCAGGTTTAAATCCCAGCTCTGCCCCCCACAGATGCCATTCTTTTGGGGAATGCCTTACCTGGTGTGTATATGTGTGTGTGTTAGTTTTCATGCTGGCTTTATTTGAGTGGCACAGGCTCATGTGTTAAGGCTGGCCTAACACATAGTCTCTCTTCTCTTTGCAAACTCTGGCCTGATACCCTTGGATTCTTATCAGAGCTGCTATCAGTTAGCTGTAAATTCCCAGAAAAACAGAAACAAATCCCTTTCACTAATTCTCCAGCCTGCTTCCGCTGCTGAAAATGACTTGCAGGCCCTTGTCTCCTCTCTCACAGTCTGCCCTGTTTCAGAAGCCCTTGGAAGAAGATTTTGTTTGGCTGTGTCTCCTCCTTCTCCACTTACCTGTCTCTCCCTTTACTCTGGAAGAAAAAGGGAAATTGGCCTTTTCTCAGTGGTGGGGCAGTTCCTGCCCATGACTACACAGTAGCAGTGACCCCCGCTGGGGTTCTGAGCCATGTCCCCGCTTATTAAGGAAAGAGGGATTCCTATTGGCTTCATAGCAGCTTCTTTTATGACTGTCTCCTTCCATCAGCGAGGGGCAGCTGGCCGCCTGTCAGGGGCAGATTAGAAGTGGCATCCACACGCTCATTTGGAGGCTTGTGACTTGCCTGCGGAAAGAGATAGAGGCACCTGGCAAGGTAGTGATTTGGTAGCACTCTGAAGACAGATTAACATTTAAAGTGAGGATGTGGCTGGGAGGGGAGCGCACACACACCCCTGCAGCAATGGCACCTTGATGCCATACGCACCACCTCCTTGTGTGTGTCTTTGGAGATGAATCTGTTTATTTTAGCAGCCCCCAAACAGGCTTATGCTGCCCTGAATTGCAGTCTGTTCTACTTAATGCGCTATTCACTGAATGAATTACCATCTAAGTTTTTATTCTAGCCCTCTCTTATGAAATGAACAAAGTAAAACCTTTCAGATTGTCTTTTTTTGTTTTTTTTTTTTTAACTCTCCTGAATTACACGTGGAATTTGCTAGTCTAGCTAGAGATCCCTCCTCGTTTTTTCATGGTTTGTTTTTTTTTAATAAGTTTCTTCAATTTATAAGAAAAAGGCAAAGGAGCTAGATGATCTTACATTTAATGCTGGTCATTTGCAGTGGTTCCCAGATACAGCATGAAGAAAAACCCCATCTATTTGCTCATAGGCTAATACTGGAAAAGGTCTATAAAACAAAGCCATTTTGAACTAGGGAAGTGATCACAGGCTTGGAGCCAGACTCATGTGGGTTTTTATCCTGTCTCCGACACTTACTCAGCTCTGAGCTTTGTGACCTTTGGAGAATTCTCCCCTGTTTAAACCTCAGTTTCTTATTTGAAAGTGGAAATAGTTATGATTCTTGTTACCTCTTGGGGTTTAAGGAAAAGTGAGAAATTCATGAAAGTGCTTAGCACAGTGCCTGATACACAGTGAGGACCCAGGAAATTTTGCTGTTATTATTCCATTTTTCCCGCCCATCCTTCCCTCCCCCCATATTTATTTATTTGTTTGTGTCAGGTCTTAGTTGCAGTATGTGGGATCTTTGTTGCATCATTCAGAACCTTTCTCTGTGGTGTACAGACTCTCTAGGTGTGACACAGGCTTAGTTCCTCTGTAGCGTGTGGGATCTTAGTTCCCTGACCGGGAATTGAACTCATGTCCCCTGCATTGCAAGACGGATTCTTCACCACTGGCGCACCAGAGGAGTCCCTCGCCCATCCTTTCTCAGAGTGAAAGGACTCACAGGAAAAGGTCTTAGACTAGGAAATCATATCCCACTAAAGTCTCTAAGCAAAACTCAGTGACAGTCATTTGATGTCTATCTCAGTTTTTCCATCTGTGAAATCTGAAAATGGTATTTCCTATGCACACACAACACCAGGCATATACAGCAAGTGAGGTTAATGCAGGTCCTCTGCTCTGAAAAGTAAAAAAAATGCCATACATGGATGTTGAGTTGTCATTGCTTCACAGAGAAGACGGTCACCTCCCCTCTTCTCAAACATGAGAGTTGAGTGCATTAGCTTGTGGAAGACATCCTTTAAATCTTAACTCTCATGCCCTATTTCAAATACAGTTCAATGTGTATATAGATTTTCAGTTAGAAATTTTGTAAAGTACAATATCTTTACCATATTTAAGGAGGCTACTGGTTTGGGGGAATTTCTCTTTAATCTCTATTAATCATATTCCCATTTTAAGAGCATTCAGTTTACACACTCATATTGTTTTAAAATAGCCCCTCTAATGTACCAGCAAATCCAAGAGTTGTCTCTTTCTTACAGGGAAGTTACTTTATTGATGACAGGATGAGCTAATTGTCAGTGCTCACCATTTGCTGTTGAGGTGACGACTACTGGAGGCATATCTCCCAGTGGCTCTTCTGACTGTCTCGGAGCACTGTCTGTCAACAGCTCCAGTCTATCGATTTACCCATATGTGGGTAAAAACCCATTGCTTCTGGCTGTTAAGGTGCTTCAGTCCTAGATTTGCCACAGGTTTTCAAAGCTAAAAGGCACCTTCAAGAAGATCAAATCAAGGAAGACAAAAGTCGGCCCTGTACACTCCGCACCCTGAGACTGGTGTTTACAGCGCTAATAGATTTCAGTCTTCTTCCCCAACTAAGCTGCAACTTGGCTTCACAATACTTTGCCAATATGGTTCTCTATAGCCATTCTAGTGGTTTAGAGTTGGCGCTCAGGAACCCTATTTCCCTTCCCAGATCCAGTTCAGGGTTCTAGTTTCCAAGCAAAGAAGCCATGGCCAAAACTATTTAAATGACTTGCCTGTGGACCCTAGTAAGTTTGAGTTGGGATCTGATCCCATTTGCTTAGTTCTTTCAGATGTCTAGCTCTTTTTCCTCACACTCAGAAATCCAAAGAACTGTTTCAGGTTCTTATCACAAGATCAAATTGTTATCTAGTATCTTAGAAACCAAGAAAAGGAGCCAGAAATTCATTAATCCATTTATAAAAAGTTGGCTCTGTTCACACATAGTAAGACAGGCATGGATAATAAAGGTGACGTACCATCCTACTTCTTTTTAAAAAGACCAGAACTTAAGAAAATGTGCCTTAAACAACCGTTACCCAAACTTCCTTATTTTCCATCAGAATAATACATAATCACCTTGCTTTTTTAAAATTTCCCTTTGAACATGGAGTACACACTTGTGCTCTCCTTCCCTGAATTCACTCAGTAGTAAATATTCCATGCCAGCCACAGAGTCGTAACGGGCTAGATTAGGTGCTGTGCTGACAGCAGTCACCTCCTCTCCGTGCTGGTTTCTCTGATGCTTCTAAAACTGTCAGGGCAGAAACTCCCATCTTCGAAGCCAATCTCTGTTTCATCTTTGTGTGTGTTCAGTGCACTTATGGTGATGCCTCTCCTCGAGATGAACTGCAATCCTGTCTCAGATCTGCATTCGAAAATTTCACTTTCAAATCATGCGGCCTCGTGTCTAAAAGTAGAATGTCGAAGTGAACATTTTTGGAGTCTTGAAGTTCTGGGGAAGGAGGAAAAAATAGGGTTTGGCAGTGCTCTCTTGGGTCCATCCTTTCCACATGACAACATTTGGAGAGACTGGAAGGTACAGTACGTCTGGTTAAAAGAGGATCAGATTGTGGGGAAGAGTGTGAAAAAGGAAAAACTACCAGGGGCACTTCTGACGTAATTGGAGAAATTCAATTTTGCTAAGCTCTGTTCTTAAGCCATTCTACCACTCTAATTTAGTATCTTCCTTTGTTCTCCAAACAGCTCTAAAATCTGTCATGCCTCCGCAGAGAGAGCACAGACTTGGATTTGAGTTCCCCGTCCTGCTTCCCACTAACCTTAGGGAAGTTGTTCAGCCTGAGTCAGTTTCCTCATTGGAAATGGGGGCAATGATCCCTATTGTTGTCGTTGTTCAGCCACTAAGTCGTTTTTGACTCTTTGCGTTCTGATGGACTACAGCATGCCAGGCTCCTCTATCTCCCAGTTTGCTCAGAGTCATGTCCATTGAGTTAGTGATGCCATCTAACCATCTCATTCACAGTATTTGTGGGAGGTAATGGAGTCAGTGTAGGTAAAGCACTTGACACTATGCTAAGCCCTCAGCAAACACGAGCTGCTCCCGCAAGGCGGGTAGATGGTGGTGGCAACGGTTACTTGTCAGACTGCCTCACACAATGCCTGGTATTTAGTAATCAGTCAAAAACTATGATGTGCCGGCAGCTAGGATCTAAGAAGCAAAGAAACACTCCCTTCTTCCTCTGTTAGTAACAGTGGTATCCCACTGTTGTCCTCCACCCTCGCCAAGCTGACCCATGCTATTGTTATTCCCTCTGCTTAGAATGTGCTTTCCAGCTTGTCATGCTTCTTCAGAATCCAGCTCATATGTTATTTTCCTGGAACTCTCCTGATAACCCAAACAAAACAAACATAGCCTCTCCTTCTGGCACTCAGTACAATTTGCAAGGTCCTTCATAATGGCCATTACTACATATAAAAAAGAAGTTTGTTCATACCTGTTAACCTCATTGACTTTAATCTCTGATTCTGTAGACTGTCTTATTTATCTTTGCTGCCCCCAGCACATCATATAATAGCTGGTTCATAGTTAGTGTTCAGGAGCACTGAGCTAGTGTTCTTTACTAGTGGATGCATGAATGTGTTTCTCCCCAGGTTCCCAGGTTTGCACTGAGGGATTGGTCTGTCTTCTCTCCCCTTTCCACCCCTCTCCTCTTCTCCATCTGATCTGCTTCTCATATAGGCTGACACTGTGCAGCCTACGAGCTGTGCACTTTGCCTGCCTCTCAACGCTTGGAGCCGCCGTGTCTGCCAGACAGGTGTTCACATGTCTTCATGCACTTTCCTGCACAGCATAGTCTGCAGCTCATCCTGTCTCCTTCTCTGGCCGACAGATTCACAAATGCTTTTCAAGAGTCTGCTTTGCAGAGAGTAATATGCAAGATGCTTTGTAGGGTACAAGTTTTTAAATGTCTCAGGAAAAGTTTTATAAGGAATATCACATTTTAGACTTTAAATATTTTATGATAGAGATTGGGGTTTGGGGAGAGTACCAGCATTACAAGCAAACGTGAGGGGGCCAGAAAAGGGAGGGCAGGCCCGTTTATGCCGTGTGTGTTGCTGGTGGTGGGGGAAGGCCAACGAGCAGAAAGTATGAACAGCATAATGCATTTTGCGTAAGGCTTCAGGCCACAAAAATGCCTTCAGTTTATTTTTTGTTTAATCTTTATTTCTCTGGCTGCACCGGGTCTTAGTTGCAGCACACAGAATCTTCGATCTTAGTTGCAGCACATGGCATCTTTAGTTGTGGCATGCAAATTCTTAGTTGCCATGGGTGGGATCTAGTTCCCTGACCAGGGATCAAGTCTAGGCCCCCTGTCTTAGGAGCACAGAGTCGTAGCCACTGTACTACCAGGGGAGTCCCTGCCTTCCTTCTTAAGTCATTCGTCTACTGCGTCTACCGATCAGAAGAAGCCTTGAAGCCGTATCCAAAAGTCACTTCTTCCCAGTGTCTTATAACCGACCCTGATTAGCACCCACCACTTGTAATTGCTTTAAACTTGTGGACACACTGTATCCCTTTACTTTTTGATCATTTTCTGTGTTGCTGTGATCTTCCCAGTCAGACCGGCAGCTCCTTGGTGACTAAGACCAGCACATCCCCTTAGCTTCATTCTTACTGCTTTTCTGCCTTAACTCAGTGCTTGGAACAGTGTTCTTGCCACAGGGCAGTTAGGCAGGGTGCGGATCTGAGCACTCCGCTTCATGTTATTCATTTCCACCTCAGAGAAGAATCAGACAGGATTCCTATCCCTGGGGAGTCCATATTCGAGTAACTGGTAATTATGTAATTATGAACAACTTACTTAACCTCTGTGTGCCTTGGATTCTAATTTGTACAATGGGATTAATATCCCTTCCCTGCTCACTTTAAATTTGGTAATAAGGACCATACGTATAATAACACTTTAAACTCCACCACATTATAGAAATGTGAAGTATTAGCCGCAAATGCTTTTTGCATGGGTGGAAGTCAAAGAGTAATTTTCCTTCCTGTGCCCCCAGCTGTTGAACACTTAGGAGTTCTGAAGCAGGAAGTTATGATTATGAACAAATGAGAAACTAAAGAGGCCCTTCTATTTTTAAACTCCTTGGACATCAGTCCGGTGCTCCGTTGACTACCTCGTGACCATTAACACTCACCAGATTACCAAGGGGTTTGCTACTACACAAAGCCCTGAATTAGTGGCGGTGCTTTACCAGGCAGCGCCGGGCCTGGTTAGAGCCTTCTTTTGCCTCACAGACAGAGGCCTTTAGGAACAAGATGAAAAGTAGCTACAGGCAGGCCCCATGGGCAAATAAAGAAGTGCGTTATCTGCGTCTAAATAGTCTCTGAAGGATGCTGGTGGGGATTGATGACCACGGTGGTAAGTCCTTCGAGTTTGGGAGCGTGGAAAGCACGGTCCCCAGGGCTTCCATCAGTGACAGGTGCCTGAATTGTCAGAGGGAACCACGGCCGTAAAACCACTGACAGAATTAAGAAATGGGTTGTTGTCATCAGAAGCATGTATTCAAGCGCCTGTCTTCTCAGACCAATCTGCTAGTCGAACGAGTCCTTCACCCAGTTCCGACTCTGACAGCCTGAAGCAGTCATGTCTCTTTCCTCTCATTCACCGCGTGGATGTTTACTGGGCCGGGAATGTAAAGACAGAATTCAGTCCCCACTTTCGCAGAGCTCACAGCCCACCCTCATGAAATAGAGAGAGTTATAGAAACAGAGAGCTGATAGTAACTGAAATCCATGTGGATATGATGGGCCAGAAGACAGCATGCCATGGAGTGGCCTGCAAGGGTACTGTCAAGAATTTTGGAAAGGAGTTTTGTTATCCTTAAATGATCAAGGAAGGCTCTGTAGGAGAGGTTGCTTTATAGTGTTGGCATGAGAGATATCCCAGAACTCTTAGGAAGCAAGGCAGTAAAGGCCCTGAGACGGGAAGAAGAGCTGTCTTGGCAGAGGTGGTGATAATCCTCTGAATGAGGGGCTTTGGGGTGGAGTAGAATGAAAATATACTGCAATGACTGTGATGGTGGTTGCATAACTCTGACTACACACAAAACTGCTACTTTAAATGGTTGAATACTATGGTACATCAATTGTATCTGGATAAAGCTAGGTTTGTTTTTTAAAGAATCCGCTATACAGGAACATATATGGGGAGAGCAAGTCTGATAGGTCTGGGATTATAAAACTTTAAGAGAGAGACTCCCTAAAGAGGAAAGAGATTAGTTCTTTGACCTTGAGGAAGTATTGAACTCGTTGAATAGAACGGAAAGGTTGGCGTTTTGTATCTTAACAAAATATAAGCCAGAAGGGACACGTAGAATGGGTACCTGTACCATCAGGAGGGCACCAAATCAGAATTGTAGAGAAAGAGGACCTCTCCTCCCTATGTTAATTTAATTTGGAAGAAAAAGAGAGTTAAGTATATCTTGTAGAGAGGTTACTGATGGAGGCAGGAACCAGAGTAAAGAATGAATAGAAGCAGATAAGTAGATTTATGTCCCCATCAGCTTATTTTTTCAGGTTGAATGTGTGGATGAGATCATTTTGGCCTTGAGTCATTGTATAGAGAAAATAATGGACTTTAGTCTTGACTCCGTGAGCCTCTAGTCCGGTAACAATGAGAACATAAGATACTTTAGAATAATGAGTCAAGCAGGAGGCAAATGAAGGCAGAGTGGTTTTCTTTTGTTGCTGTAGTTGTCGTTGCTATTCTTTTGTGAATCGTGAGAGGACTAGAAACCTAGCCTTTCCTCCTCCACTCACCGTCTGACTTTCGTTCCCCAATGTTCATTCCTTTCTAGGACATGGTCCGGCGTGGAGAGATCATAGACAATGACATCGAGGATGAGTTCTACCTCCGGCGCTTGGACGCCGGGCTGTTTGTCCTCCAGCACATCTGCTACATCATGGCAGAGATCTGCAACGCCAACGTGCCCCAGGTAGGAGGGGCTGCCCTGGGTGGGCCCATCCATCCCTGCCCCCTTGCCTGCCACCGGCTTAGGGGAGAGTCTCTCAAAGAAGGAAGTGGATCACACACTCCTTGAATTCCTTCGCTCTACGTGGGCCCTCTTTCTCAGGGATGAGGTTGAAGTGAATACTTCCAATGAGATGTATTCTGATGTCTACCAGGACAAATGATGCTCTTTCTTTCTCTGTCCACTCTTTCTTTTCCTTATTAGATTCGCCAGAGGGTTCACCAGATCCTGAATATGCGTGGAAGCTCCATCAAAATCGTCAGGCACATCATCAAGGGTGAGTTGGATGTTGCTTGTGTCTGGGGCTCCAGGGAATTAATTAGATGATGCTTTCTTTCCATCTCTGTCTGTTTGCCTGGAATTTGGTGCGTCGCATTCTCTGCACTGCAGGCTTAAGTGTGCTGTCCAGTTCGGTCTGTGTCCAGATCATCCTGTCAGAATACCAAAGACTAACCTAGTTAATCTCTGCCTCTGATTCTCCACTTCCAGAATTTTAAAAACACAAACAAGAAGCACTAGGGATTGGAAATTTAAACACACACACACAAACAAAAAAATCCAGGTCCAAACTGCATGTAGTGAAAGGAAATTGCTTTCTTAGGGAAGAAAAAAAAAACAAAGAAACTAATCAGAACTACCTGGAGTTAAGGCAGAAGGAAGTGAGTTTGAGGCAGGATAGTATAAGAGAAAAAGCACGCCTGCTTTCCAGTGCTAGCTCTGCCTTCCCCCAGCCGTGTGAGCAAGATCTAGAAGAAATTTGGAAAAGTTCATAGGATGCTACATGACAGCATCCAGCCTAGTGGCCAGCACACAGGAAATGCTCGGGTGAATTTCCTTCACCTTCCCCAGCGGGTCCCTTTTCGGCTGGAGCGGCTCCCAGGAGGCCTCAGGTCGGTGAGCACGCTCTCGGTCAGCTTTGTGATGCAGTGCCCACCCTCGGACCACTTAGCACAGACCAGCACACACGGCAGCAGGACCCCATGCTGGACTTTGCTGATAACACCAGAGTTCAGAGTCATGGTGGACGGTACCGCAGGCACATCGTGTCTCTCTCTGACCCTCATTCTGCCCACTTCTTAGCCAAGGAATTAGGCTAGATTTACTTGAAGGGTGTGCGGGTAAGTGGCTTATAACTCCCATTACAGGTGGGAGAGGAAATGTGGAGATAAATGATATATATAATAAAGCGAGGAGACGTTAAGAGCCCTGGGTTCTGGGATCTGGCTCCTGGAAGTGAATCCTGTTCCTTCTGTTTGCGGTGCTGCCTCAGGCAAGATATCCAATTGCTCAGAGACCTCCTAGAATAGGTAAAAGGATTAAATGAGATGATATATGGAAAGTGTCTCCAGTTCATAAGTTCTTGGTAAATGCTAGCTGAGTATTTGCTATTTGCTTGGTAAATGCTATTGTGAATATTATGAAATGTGATGATAACTATCGTCAGCAGTGTTACAAGTGAGGCACGGCTAATATCCCATGGGAAGCTGTGTGGGAGTAGGAACATTGAGCTGGGTCTTAGACATTCCAAACCAAAGGAACCATGTGAGTGAAAACCTAGGACTAGAAGCCACATGATCATCACTGCCCTCCCTGGTGAGTGGGGCTGGTAAATCTTGTGCCCATTTTGCAGATGGAGCCTATGAGGCACTGGTATCTATTGTCTTCCCCCCGAGGAAAAGGAGAGGGGGGCCCGTTCATGAGCCTCACCTAGCGTCTCTCATAGTGGCATCTCCCCCTCAGTGTCACAGGCGTGTGAGTTACTGCTTCAGGCGTCCCGCCACCTCCTCCCTCAGGTGCAGCTGTGGCGATGTGCAAGCCCAGCCTCTAAAGGACCTTCATTTTCAATGCCCACACGTTCAGTAAGAACTTTACTGTAAGCTCCACCGTCTTGCATTTAAGCTTCTCCCTGCACCTCCATCCCCATGATCAAAACAGTGATCTTCTGAGAAAGGAAGAGAGTTTTTAACACCTAGTAGGGGGGTGCTTTTCTTCCTGACATCCTAACATGTGTACCTGAGGTTATTCAGGATTTTCAGCTGTTGCAAGCCGGCCTCAGTGCCCCTCAGAGCCCGATTTATTCCCCGAGTGCCTGTTAAAGTGCTGGGCGCCTCCTGGGTGCTGAGTACATCTTTGTCGACGGTCTGGCCAGGTGAGCAGGTGAACAGCCTGCACAGATGCTGCGTTCATTCCCACCACTCTTGCTCCTCTCCCCAGCCGCTTTCTTTACACCACTGTCCAGGCTCTCAGGTCCCTCCTTCCAGACCCAGGTCCGGCCCTTCAGCTCTCTCTCCAGCCCCCTTCACAGCCAGTCCCTTAGTAAATCTGCCACTCCTGCCTCCAGCCTCCATCCTGAATCAATGCACTTCTCTCCATCTGTTATTTCCCATCATAGCACCCTGTTTATTTCTGTCCTGGCCCTTATCACAGTCTGTAATTATTTTTATTTATGTCTCTGTTTACTTGTTCTGTGTGTCTCATGCATTAAAATGTAAGCTCCGTGATGCAGGGCCATTGGCTTGATCCCCGTGTCTCCTCAGCACCCAGAGCAATGCCAGGCACATAGTGGACACCCAGGGAATATTTTAAATGTTGTTGAATGAAACCCCCTACCCTTGTGTGAGTTTAAATTGGCAGATATTTACTGAGACTCCTCAGGGCTCAGCACAGTGCTGATACTGTACCACTGAGGTGTCACACAGCTCCTGCTCTCATAGAGTTTTTAGTCTTTTGAGGAGACATGGTTTAGTCGCTAAGTCCTATCTGACTCTCTGCAACTCCATGAACCGTAGCCCGCCAGACTCCTCTGTCCATGAGATTATCCGGGCAAGAATGCTGGAGTGGGTTGCCATTGCCTTCTCTAAGGGGTCTTCCCAACCCAGGGATCGAACCCATGTCTCCTGTTTGGTAGGCAGATTCTTTACCACTGAGCCAAACAAAATACATGCTTCAACAACTACTCAGCCAGAGTTGCTGGGTGCAAGGCTCTGTATCCAGGACTAGAGAGACAGGGAAGAATCAGTAAGATCCCTGTCCTAAGGGTTCATGGCCTAGGGGGAGAGAGACTCGAAACTAATTATAACATGATAAGTGCTGCACTGAAGTTGTGAACGGAGTGTTAAAGGAGTGATAAGGAGGAGGTAATGGAGGCACAGGCCACACCCAGGAATCCCAGGGAAGAGAGAGAGGATGCACTCAGGGCTGGGAAGGGTGTCGGGGTGGGGGTGGTGGGTGGGAAGCACATCCCAGGCAGTGGGAGCAGAGGCCTGAGGCGGAACAGGACGTCAGTGGCCTTCATACGGAGTCTCCCCCATCAGGGGAGGCCTCGCAGGGATGGGGGAGGCCTCGCAGGGATGCGGGAGGCTGGAGCATCAGGTGGGGTTGGGAGTTTTTCTGGACAAGACTCTCGAGTTCTGTTGGGTACACAGTGAGTTTTGGGGGACAGGCAGTGCCTGCACCCCTTTGTTGGCCAGCGGAGAGCAGACAGTCTCATTCGGGCAGGAGAGGTGCTAGTTTGGACAACTGGAAGTCTTTACAAGGGAGGTGATATTTAAAGCCAAGGAATCAGATGCCACTGCCCAGGTCAAAGATGCCCTCACAGGATGCTACCACAAAAAACAAACAAACAAAAAAAGCGTTCTCTCCAGATGGAAGGCTAAGGTTACAATAAAGGGCTCACACTGGCCCCAGGTTCTGTCTGTCGGCGTTGTTGGCTGGCAGAGCTGTACCACGGTCCACCTTTCCTCAGCCCATGAATGCGGTCCAGCAAGCACCCTCCAGACAGTGCTGAGGTTGAAAAGGGGTAAGGCTACTACGGGACTAGGTAGGGGGCAACGGCTGGGCTTCTGCTTCAGGCCCACCCCTTAAAAGCTTTCACTCCCTCCCCCAGCCTTCATTCCATCAAAATGCATGAAAAAACAAAGCCTCATAAAGAAAACCAGCTCATCGGTCTGTCCTCTTTGATTTTAATTTTGTTTTTCAGTTTGGGTTGCTTCCCTTTTTTTTTTTATCATACTAATTAGATGCAAGCTTTTTTCTTTGATTTTATGGCCTACATATTTCCCAAGTTTTGCTGGCAGGATGACAGCTGATGGATCCCTTGGGGTCTCAGGAAAACGCTGATGAGGCAGGCCCAGCAGGGGACTCTTCCCATTTTATTTCTGTCCCCTTTCTCACAGTTTCCCTCCCTCCTTTTGTACTGGAGGTGCCAAGAGAGCTAGAAATAATTGATGGCTCATTAAAGTCCCTCGGTCTGCAGGCTGCGTACTCAGTGCTCCTAAAGTCCAGCCTTCCCTGAACGGGTAGCCGCTCTGGCCCGAGGCCTGTGGCACCCACCTGGGGGCAGGGGTCTCAGTACTAGAGAAGGACCACGTGCTCCACACTGGCAGTGACAGTCGTCCTGCCTTTTATCTTCTGGTGCCCAGGCCGCGCATGCCACAAAGAAGGGGCTCGGCTAATGCTTACTGGGGATGCACTTCAGGCTTCTTTGTGTTGTTCCTGAAATCAGGGTCACAATAGGTAGAGTGGTCACTCCCAAGCACATCCTCTGTGCCAGGCTTTTAATGTATGTTTTCCTGTTCTTACAAGAGCCCTAAAAGCAGGATTACACTTTCCATTGTGCCCACAAGGAAGCCAGGACCTGCAGAGGTTAAGCGACGTTACCCAAGTCGCTCTTAATGCAGGAAAACTGGATCCAGACTCAGTCGGTCTTTCCATCTGGCAGAAAGGAAAGCTCTAACTGGGCCAGTTGGCTGATACACTCCTCAAGAATTTCAAGAAAGAAAATTCAGGGCGGCAATCTTTTCAGAGCACCCAGCGACATCACAGGGCACTCGGTGGGCTCCCTAGACACACCGAGGAGACCCTGTCCCCAGGGGGATTCAGTCCCATCGCATGAGGAATAAATAACCGCTACACAAAGCAGACTGAAGTCAGTGCTAAGAGATGGAGTGGGAATCAGGAAAGCACAGTTAATTCTGCTGGAGATGGGGAGAGAGCCTGAAGACCCAGAGAGGCTGCAAGAAGAGGTGCTTGGTTTTGTTTTTTAATTGTGGTAAAACATGCACAAGAGTTACCATCTTAACCATCACAGCCATCACCATCACCTGTCCACAGAACTTACTTTCATTTCAGCAGAATTGAAAGGCTGTACCCGTTAAACCCTTCACTCCCCATTCCCCTCTCCCCTAGCCTCTGGCAGCCACCCTTGCACGCTCTGTCCCCATGAAGCTGATGACTAAATAAGAACGTGGCTTCTAGAAACGTGACACCTCCATCGGTAGACGCAGGGGTACATTGAGTGGCCCCCTCGTTGGATGTGGAGTAGGACCTGTGACCTGGAAGTACTTCTCAGTATAAATACTTGTGCCAGGGCTTACTGTGGAAGCCTCCAGTGACTGGTAAAAGTTAAGACCATGTGGTGGTAGGCTGGCAGAGGAAAGCTTAGAGGATTACTGACTCAAAAAACTCTCAGTGGTGGCGAAAAGACTGAGCCAAAGACTTCAGAATGCTTTCAGAGATTGGCTCCTGGCCCTTTGATTTGCTTGTGTTCCTTATGGCTTGAAGTCCTCTCTCAGATGCTCCTAAACATGTGTTCCCGTATTGATTTGGAGCGCTTGGTAACCTGAGCTTGGCCTCTGTGATTTGCAAGCTACAGAAGCTGCTGGGATTTCTCTTTGATGACATGTTCGTGTGTGTGTGTGACTTCCACCAGGCCTTGGCTGCTGGAGCCTCTAGGATTTAGGGAGGCGGGAAAGGATCCTGAAGAGGGACCTCTTTAACCTCGGGCAGCTACGTGCCCTCCCCCTAAGCAGTTCCTGCATCTATAAGACGGAGATGGATAACCTGCCTCCAGAGTTTGCTGTGAGAATTAGATGAGGTTCTGCAGTAAAGGGCTTCCATGTTGGCACATGATAAGTGCCTGATGACATTAGCCACCTTTACCGGTGTGACTTGAGTCCCAGCTTACGTGGGAAGAGGTAGAACTGAGATGCACAGTCCAGCAGGATTCTGGCTCTCTGTAACTTGGGCTAAGTTAGTAGATAACATGTGTGAGCCTGGGTTTCCTCCTCTGTAAAAACCAAACCGAAAGTGAAGATTGCCCCCAAGGATGACTGAGATAGAGATGCAGCTGGGGACCTGGGACAGAATACTTGCTCAGTAAATGCAGATTCCTTCCTTCCCTTCCCTGGCCTCATCCTTTCACTGGTGCTGGCAACAGCCTGGACTCAGAGGCAGTCAGGAAAGCCCAACCCAGATCTCACTCTTCAAGGCCTGGTAGGGTGGGTGGGGTGGTGGTGCTTTTCCAGACAGCTGAAATGTCTGTGGGAAAACAGTCCGTGGGGATGTGACCCTGTTAGCATCGTAAGCAAAGAATAAGCTTCCTTCTGTTTCTCCTTAAGTGAGTTTCACTGTCATGATGTTCCTGATGAAACTTACACCCCCACTTCCAGCCCCAGCACAACATTCTCCTCCAGAGAAGTCACGTTAGTCCTTCCGCATACATCCTTTTCGCTGAGGAATCTCTGTTAGACCTCAAGGGCCTTACTCTCCTAGTTTCTATTTTGTTATTATTTCTATGTCTTCAAGGATTTTCATTGTGAAAATGCTGACATTCCTCTTCTCCCCACTCACCCTTCCTCCTGCACTTTTTCAGAGCTGAGCATTCAAGGCTAAAGGTCCAGGGATCTGCACCCGGCTTGTGAGCACCGGCCCCAGTCTGTGTCCTGGACAACAGTTCTTCCCCATCTTCCAGTTGGGGTGCCCCTCCCTCTCCCTCTTAACATAAACAGAACAGCTCAGATTCCATGTCTGAATAGTAAACCTGCTGTCTAAAGTTTGCTTTAATATTTATGCATTCAACGCTGCTGCCTGTTTCTGAGCTCGATCAAAGCCTTTATTATAAGAGCATTTGAAAATGCTGGGGAAGGAGAGAAGGGAGTGGATGTATCTGCCCCATCTTTCTCACTCTCCAGACCGACTCACTCTCTCCCCCTCCCTCTCCCCCACCCTGAAGTTTTCTCTTCATCTAGCATCTCTTTTTTCCCCTCTGTTCTCTCCCTTTCTTACACACACACAGCAAAGAGAACTCTTTCCCAAGACCTCCGGGAGGGATCTGTTCAATATTTATAAACTGCTGCAGCAGCTATAATAATCGAAGGTGGCCGGCACCACCACGGTTTGCTCCAAATAGGATTCCACTCTGGAAACAAAGAACGAGTTGGGGTCAGGGGTGGAGGGTGAGATGTGAGGTGCACAGCTGGTACCAGCTGCCAGGGCCAATGGGAGAGCACTCAGGGGCTTGTCAGGTCTGCTCCTGGGGCCGGCTCGCTGTGGGCCCCTGGCCGCTCACCTGTCCCTCTGGGTTGCCGTACATTTCTGAGAGCCCTGCCAGCCCTGACATTCGGTGACCGGGCACGAGGGAGTGTGGCCCCAGCCAGCACTCTACATCTGTTCTGATTGCTGAGGCCCCTTGACCCTGGGACATCCCCTCGAGAGCCTTACCTGTTATGAGGATATTGACACCAGATGCCCTGCCAGAGCTGGACTGCCTTGGAGACTTTTTCTGCAAAGGATGGGGAACAGGCGGGGTAGGGTACTGCCTAGAGAAAAGGATGCCACTTTCGGGACCAGCTCCCCCACCCCCCAGTGGCTTTGGAGGTGCCCTCTTCACTTCTCGCACATGTTCTTGGCTGGAATCTCAGCCCCTCTGCCGTGCTGCACCTGGGCAGGTTGCTTCAGCTCTCTGATGCTGCTGCTGCTAAGTCACTTCAGTCATATCCGACTCTGTGGGACCCCATAGATGGCAGCCCACCAGGCTCCCCCGTCCCTGGGATTCTCCAGGCAAGAACACTGGAGTGGGCTGCCATTTCCTTCTCCAATGCATGAAAGTAAAAAGTGAAAGTGAAGTCACTCAGCCATGCCCGACTCCCAGCGACGTGCCCGACTCCCAGCGACCCCGTGGACTGCAGCCTACCAGGCCCCCCATCCATGGGATCTTCTAATAAGCCTCAGTTTCCCCATCTGTAAACAGAGAAGGTGCTCTTTGCCTTGTAGGATTGCTGCAAAGATTCAGTGAGACAGCATATATAAATGCCCAGCACATCAACAGTGTTCCCCACGTGTGAGGTCCTATTCCACTCTGTGCAGGACAGCCCCTCTTCCTCATTTTACTCCCTTCCTTCACAGCCCGTTTCCAGAGAGCAGGTAATCTGTTTCCTTCTTCTCCGCATGTGGCGTGTCCAAGGAGACTTGTCTGTTGGGTGCTCTGTGTACCGTGGTAGCAGGCATTTTTTTAACAGCCTTGGTAGCAGCGATTCAGCAAGGGGACTGATACAGACATTGGTGCTCTACTCTGCACATCCCTGGAAAGCAATAAGGTCCCTCCAGGGAAGCTGGCTTTTCTTGGAAAAGCATTGCCCCAAAGGATCAGACTGTGTCTCACTTCCTTCTCTCCTGGGTCTGAGAATCCATTAGGAGAACAAAGTGTTAGTTCAGTCCATTAAGATTCTTGCTTTCAGGCCAGGCCTCTGAGGGTATTAAATGCTATAATGGTCATTTCTCTCTCTCCTGGGGCAGCGACTAGATCATTCACATGTGAGTAAAAAGATACCACTTACATACCAGCCCGGAGCCTTCTCCCACCACCTACTTCCTGTTCTCCCATCACCCCAGCCCTCCCTTTACGGAGCCTTCATGGTGGGGATCACAGCCATTTGCTGTTGGAGGTAATGGATGGGCCTCACAGGAGAGGATGATTTCTGGCCGGGGACTGGGGGGAGACACACAGCTGGCACATGTCTGAATCCCATATCGCCTCTTCCAGCACATGTCCAAAGTCATAAAGAGGACGGAGACGTGCAGAAGTGGCGGGAGCAAGAGGATTGCCCCAGCTGCGGTGGGGGAAGTGGGGTGGGGGAGGTTTGCAGGCTCTCCTCCTCTCCCCAGGTCTTTGTCTGATTTGAATCTGCAGGTGTTTTATTATGCAGACGCCTCTTGCGTCTTGCGGGAGAGTTTCCTATTGTTCCATCTCTGGCCACCCCAGGCAGGGGGCTGGGGGCAGACACGCAGGTATTCATCCTGACTCACTGCTCTGGGAGTTTATTCACAAAACAGCCAGGAGTTGGCTCTCAGCCCGGCTCTGCTGGTAATTTAGGTGAAAATGAGGCAAAAGCCCCTGCCTTCATGAAGCTACCAGTCTGGATGGAGAGAGGGACAAGTAGAGGATCATCCAGAAGTCAGGCCTGCGACGGAGACAGAGGCCCGAGGAGGACTGGGTGGGATTGCAGTGAAAGATGTTGCTGGCCCGAGCAAAGCAGGCTGGAGGAGGGAGCCAGTGTTTCTGGAACATCTGTTATCACTAAGCTCTTTACATGCATTTTCAGAGGGGAGACCATGCAGGCCCCCTGGGACTGTGAGTCAGGGTCAGGATTCAAACACGATGTCACAGCATCTCCCAAGGGCAGGGGCAGGGCACGGTCAGCGCTCAGAGGAGCAGGACCGCCATCCACCGGGCTCTGTGCCCCTGCTCATGGGAGTCACCCCAGGAAGCCCAGGGCGCCACTCACCACCCAGCCCTGCCCTCTTGTCTTGGAGCTCCGCACATCATGTCTGTGCCATATCCCACCCCCTCCCACCTCCTAAAACCAGCTGCCCACATAACCTGGGGGCCGGGACACTCTCAAGAATAAAGTGGTGGAGTGTTACGTGTTGTGCTGGGGTAACAGGCAAACTGGATACATTTACCCCCTTACAACCCTGATGATGTCCTGTCATCAGCATCGTGTCCTGCATTCCCATTCTCTCTAGACGTTATTTCCTGTATCTTCCTGCTCTGACTGAAACTGTGTCTCCCTGGGATGGGCCCATTCAAGTGGTACCTGCTTTCTCTCACAGGCCATCTGCCAGTGAAGATGGGAGAGGGGTCTTCCATGCTCCTCCTGGGCACCTCTAGACCATTCCTCTCCCTTTCCCAGAAAACACCCATTGGTTTGAATCTCAGCGGCAGTGGACTGTACCCCAGCCCCCGTCCTTGTGGTATGGACACCTGTTCCCTCATCCCTTGGAGGAGTTCGAGCTCACTGTCACCCTCTCCACCATCTCCACCTCTCCTGTCGTATTTCTTGGTTACTTTAGTATCCAAGTCTCTTCCTCTCCCACCCGATCCTGCTGGAGCCACCATCAGGATACATCTAAAATCTGAAGACATCTCTCTTCTACCATGACCTTGGGCCAGACCACCATCAAATCACATCTCCTTCTTTCTGCCCTTGGCCCCTTCACAGTATCTTCCTTGTGGCAGCTAGAGTGAGCACTGGTGAACAGACAGATCTTGTCATTCCTCTGCTTACAGCTCTCTTGTAACTTCTCATCTCCGGGGAAGTGCTGACAGGTGCCCGCCTGCCCCCCCTGCTCCCCTCTCAGCGAGACTAGGTCTGCTCCCCCCTCAAGCCCCAGTTCTGCTTGCCCCCTGCCACTCGCTCCCAGATACTCCCCTGCACACCTGCTTCAGCAGTGAAAGTGCCGAGTCCTCACCACTGGACCACTGGGGAACTCCCAATATCTGCATTTCTAACAAGTTCCTACATGATGTTGCTGGTGGTGGTTGGGGTCATACTCTGAGAACCACCAGCTCTGGGGCAGTGCCTGCCCGTAGTAGCCTCCACTGTGTGTGTTAAGTGGAGGAAGCCTCGGCCAGAAGAAGAAGCAGGGGCTGGGGAGTTGGTCCACCACGGACCTCGAGGGCAGGACCCCAAGGAGTTTGGGCACAGCCACCGTGGGGGGTGCCCCTGGAGGCATGCACCCCCGGGTGCCGGGGTTCAGGGAGAGGTGCGACATGACCCAGCCACGATGGCCCCCACTCCCCAGACTCCCCCTGACCCTGCCTTTGTCTCCCCAGAGTACGCGGAGAACATCGGGGACGGCCGGAGCCCGGAGTTCCGGGAGAGTGAACAGAAGCGCATCCTGGCCTTGCTGGAGAACTTCTAGGCTGGCTCAGCATCGGGGCCTCCCTGGGGCTCCCCCGGAAACTCTTTGTGGAGCTTGATGTGACTTTTGGACAAATTAAAGCTAGTTTTGGTATCCCCGGGCTGGTGTTCTTTGTACCGTCTGACCTTTAGCCGACACCTCTCCCCGCAGCCCTCACAGGATGCGTCCAAGGAAGCTTGGTGGTGGGCCTCACCCTTCCAGTGAGAAACCAGAGGCTCTGAGAGCAGATGAGTGATGAGGTGGCCACTCTGCTGCCCTGGGGGTCGCAGGGAGGCTGCCCGTCTGCATCTGGGAAGGTGAAGGCATGGACTGAGGATCTCTCTGGGGCTGAGCCTGTAACGGGGCGCATGGCTCATGTGGAAAGGCTTCCATAGCAATGCAAGGCTGGCCACCAAGCGTGCCATCCTAAGAGCAGTGGTCTGAACTCAGCCACACATCAGAGTTGCTCTGGTTGGAGAGGGGGCCTAGAAGTACATACCCATTTTGGCCCCACCCCAGAAGAACGAAGTCGGAATCTGGTTTGGCCCAGGCGCTGGCCCTGTTCTAAGCCCCCAGGTGGTTCCGAGAGCCACTGCTTTTGAGCCCAGTTTCATCGTTCACCAGCTGGGACTGTCTGGATAAATAACTTTACCCTCTTGAATCTCACTTCCTTCATCTGCGAAGTGGGGATAATAATCCCCACGTGGGATTTCTTTTGTCCTTCCCTCCCACGTCTGTGGCTTCAGAACTGCAGTCTCACCCCTTTCCCAGAGACTATGAGAAGGTTGGTCTCCTCCTTTATGGAGTCAGCAGCCCTTTAGCATGGTCTCAGTCTGTCCCAGAGCATAGAGTCCTCACTAGGAGGACTCCTCACTGTGAGGAGTAGGACAGCCGACCTAGAATGAAGTGTTAGCCCAGGGTCAGCGGGTAGACTGCAAGGGACGCCGCCCACCCCGTGCAGTGCCCGTGGCCTCCATTCAGCCAGAGCCGCTCTGGCTGCTCAGTGAGGCCCCAGGGACGGGGCTCCTGGTGGCCGCTGCCGTCTGGCCAGAGCTGACATGCCCTCTACACCCATGCTTTCTAACCTGTGTAGCAGCACTGCAGACGGAGCCATTATTCCCGGTTTACTGAAGCCGAGACTGAGGTCCCAGAGGGTAAATAACTTGTGCGAGGCCCCGGGGCCGGTACACACAGAGCCCACATTCAAAGCGAAGTCTGTCCAACTCCACAGCCCAGGCTCTGCCCTTCCCCCAGCAGCCTCCGTCAAGAGACTGTCACAGGTCACTGACTGAAGCAGTCCACTTCAATCAGTTCTACTGTCCAAGGGATTTAATGAATTCACACAGAATGTAACCTGTGGAATATTACACTTTTTACAATTTATTTTTACTGAAATAAGTTTACAATGTTATGTTAGTTTCTGGTGTACAGCAAAGTGATTCAGTTATACAAGTGAAAGGGTTAGTCGCTCAGTCGTGTCTTACTCTTTGTGACCCCATGGACTGTAGCCCGCCAGGCTCCTCTGTCCATGGGATTCTCCAGGCAAGAATACCGGAGTGGATTGCCATTCCCTTCTCCAGGGGATCTTCCCAACCCAAGGATCAAACCCAGGTCTCCTACATTGCAGGCAGGTTCTTTACCATCCGAGGACCAGGGTGTGTGTGTGTGTGTGTGTGTGTGTGCTTTTTCATATTCTTTTCTCCTTTTTTGACTGGACCATTTTTAAAGTCTTTATTGAATTTGTAACAATATTGCTTTTGTTCTGTGTTTTGGTTTTTTGGCTGAAAGGCGTGGGGAATCTTAGCTCCCCAACCAGGAACTGAACCCACACTCACTGCATTGGAAGGGGAGGTCTTAACCACTGGACCACGGGGGAGTCCCTCCATTATGGTTTATGACAGGATATTGAACGTAGTTCCCTGTACTATACTGTCAGACCTTGTTGTTTATCCAGCCTTTATGGAATAGTTTGCATATGCTGATTCTCAGCTCCCAGTGCATCCTTCCCTCCCCCGCCTCCCCCTCGGCAATCACAAGTCTGTTCTCTATATCTGTGAGTCTGTTTCTGTTTCGTAAATAAGTTCAGAGTCTTAAACTTTTTAAACTAAGGTTTTCATCTATTTCATTAGTCCTTTGGCTTTTCTTTTTAAATTTTCTTTTTACCCAGGTAATGCTTGTACAAGGCACTTCCCGATGGCTCACCTGCCATAGGATACACCTGCAGTGTGGGAGACACTGGAGATGCGTGTTTGATCCCTGGGTTGCGAAGATCCCCTAGAGGAGGAAATGGCAACCCACTCCCAGTATTCTTGCTTGAAAAATCCCTTGGCTCACAGACAGGCTCCTCTGTCTGTGGGGTCACAAAGAGTCAGACAACTGAGCATGCACAAGCACAAGCAAATTCGTATACATGGTACAGAAGTTAAGATTTTAACAATAAGTTCGCAGTGGAGTCTCCCCTCCCATCCTGCCCTCCTGCCCCAGGCCTCCTCCCTATCCCTGGACGCAGCCGGGGTCACCTGATTATCCTTCCAGAGAGGTTCTGTCTGGCCGCTTTCTGCTGGCTTCTACCCTGAGCCGCAGGCTTGCTACAAGTGCATCAGAAACCAATGTAGAAGAGAAAGTGGGGACTTGCCTGGTGGTCCAGTGGCTAAGACTCCACACTCCTAATGCCGGGGGCCCAGGTTCGATCCCTGGTCAGGCAACTAGATCCTACATGCTGTGACTAAAAGATCGCGCGTGTTGCAACTACAGGTCATGCACGCCACCACAAAGATTGAAGATCTCACGTGCCGGAGACAAGCCCCACCCGGTGCAGCAAATACGTATTTTAAAAGAAGAAGAGAAGATGGGTAGGGCTCCAGGCACTCATTCCCTCCACTACAGTCCTCCTGCTTCCTATGTTGGACCGCCTCCTGGGATTTCGTTTGTCCAAGTCCATGTAAGAAAATCAAGTTTGAACCCACACCTTCACTTTCAAATGAGGAAGATGTCCCCTTCTCCAGCAGTTTTGTGGGGGGAGGGGAGGGGAAATGTGATTTATCATCCCTTAAGATCAGGAAGAGTGTATAGTTCTAGAAGCTGGGGGAACAAGGAGACAGGATGAGGAGAAACCTCTAAACTCTGCTGTTTTTAACAACCTGGCACTCGAGGCTAAGACTTAGGAGAAAGGGAAAGCCCCTCATTACTGATTTTATTCACCCATAGGCTCCTGGGGCCTGGTTCTACCTCTTGAGCCTGCTCACGGCTGAGACTCTGCCTCACTGAGCAGCCTTGCCCCTCCAGGAGGACTTCTTGGGCTCAAATAAAGGCCCCAGTTGCCCTGTGGTTCTGAACTTGATTCTTGTTTCCACCACTCTTGGGCTTCCCAAGCTCCCCCTTCAAACAACGCCCCTTCATGTCCATCTTGTGTTCATAGCTGTGTGCAGGACATTGCACCCTAGTGGGCAGTATTCCTTTTCCCATCTAAACTTGGCGATAAAGTAGTGACTCAGATGGTAAAGAATCTGCCTACAAAGCATGAAACCCGGGTTTGATCCTTGCCTGGGTGGGGAAGATCCCCTGGAGTAGGAAATAGCAAACCACTCCAGTGTTCTTGCCTGGAGAATCCCATGGACAGAGGAGCCTGGTGGGCTACAGTCCATGGGATCGCAAAGAGTTGGACACGATTGCATGACTAACACTTTTTTTTTTCACTTTCTTTATTCACTGCTAGCCAGAATTTCTTCATGAAAGGAATGAAGATTTTATTTTCCTCTTCCTTTGCAGCTTGCTGCTCTGTTTGTGGTGGTCTGCCTGAATTCAGCGGCAGCAAGGCGGCTGTGTCTAATTTAGACAGATTTGCATGCAGTCTGCATTCCTTCTTTATCTGGGGGAAGGCATTGTCAGGGAGGCTGGCAGGCATCCTTCAGTCACCCCCACAGCAGCACCAGTGCCCAGGTGGCACCTCTTGCCATTACCGAGAGCGTCGATTTAGTGTCAACAGGGAAACGAGACTCGCTTTCCTGAAGGCAAAAACTTCTTGATTAGATTTTCTTACTCCACAGTAGAGGTAAAAGCGGAGCCACATTTTTCAATCTGTCCTGCTCCCTGGTACACATGGAAAGTGGTTGGTATCTCAGCGGTGGGCCTTCATTATCTGTGCCAGGAAAATGGCAAGCTCTCCTCCAGTCACCTTTCCCCTGATTAGCTAACACACGCCCTTGGCATAAACTTCAGAAGGTACAGAAGGGGATTCAGAACATAAATCTCCCTACCAGCTGCGTCTCCAGGCCACTCCAGCCTCTCCCCACAAGCAGCCAGCGCTAATGAGCTGGAGTAGCCCTTCAGAGGCGGTCTTAGGTGTTTGCAAGTGAATTAAAATATAGCTAACACAAAGGGTGGCATCTCCTGTTCTCTGTTCTGCACCTCGCTTTTCGCTCTACATTCACCCAATGCACAGAGTACCCCACCCACCCACCACCCACTCCTTTAATAGCCGAGCTCCATGGCAGAGCTGTACGATAATTTAGCTAATCCTGTTAATGGACATTTAGGTTGTCTTCGATCTCTGGCTATTACAATGCTGCAGTGAACATCCTTGTATAGAACATCATTTCACACATGTGTGAGTTTAAATTCCCAAGCAGAATTGCTAAGTCAGAGAGGATGTGCGTTTTTCACTGTGATATAGATTGTCACGTTGCCCTCCTTCCATCAGTGGTGTACGTGAGGGCCACCCCAACCCCCAACCCCGCCGTCTCTGTGCCCGTTAGCCGTTTTCATCTCTGCCTGTCTGATCAGGGAACAGAGTATGTCGTCTTAATCTGCGTTTCTCTTATGAGTGAAGTCGTTCAGTGTCTCACAAGGAAGGATGTACTGAGCGCCATGTGAGCTGTGCGCATGGAGCCCTTGCTGTGTGCGAGCTAAGTGCTTCACTCAGATGAGCATGTGGAACCATCATTCCTGCGGAGCAGGTACTTTTGAGCATCAACCCATTTCACAGATGGGGAAAGCAGATTGAGAGGATCAGTGGCTTACAAAGAGACAGAGCTGGGAGGGGAACATAAGCAAAGTGGTTGCAAAGCCTATACGCATCAACCCCAGAGCCACACTGTCCGTGGCAGAGACAGGGCCCCGCCTTATCACTCCACTGGAAGCAGAAACGCCAGAGAAACAGCCCCGTGACTGAAACCCTCAGAAGCCCTGCAGGGCCCCTGTTCTCTACCTGTGTCTCTCACATGCCGTCTGAGCGATGGCTGCAACACTCACCTGCATGGGGGGCCCTGGGGCCAGGCTCCCTGGCTGCCCTTCCCAGAAAGAGGGAAAGAGGGAAACTTCTGGAAGGTTAGGCTTTCCCACCACAGCAGGGAGGAGGAGCCACCTTCAGGTACCCTTGGGTGAGGCTCCTAGCCCGCCTTCCCCACCATCTCCGCCTCTGCCTGCCCACCAGCTCCCACCCCTCACCCAGCACCTCCCCGGTCCGCACACCTCATTCCACGTTGCCTCCTTCCAGTCATCTCCTGGGAGACGTCTGCTGAGCACGTGCTCTGTGCCAGGCCCCATGCTGGGCTCTGGGACCACGCACTCCAGATTGAAAGGCAGGTTGAGCACCCCCATGGTGGCCAAACAGGGTGTCACAGAGAGCAGTGATGGGCTTCACCAGAGGTGAGGGGCCCCCAAACCTGGCAGGACAGATGGGGAGAGATGGGACCGGCAGCATCACTGTGTCTTGAGTGACTTTCACGGGAGCCTAGGAGGGCCATGAGTCTCAATGCCCGAGAGGCAGGACATCACTCAAAGCCAAGGGAACTGCATGGTTTGGGGACGTGGGGGTTTCACGGTTACCTCATTGGCTGCCCCAGGGGGTGAATGAGCTCCTCTTTGTGGCAGAACCTGACAGAACCATGTGCAGGGTGACTTCCTGGGAGATCAGGGGTCACGTTTGTCCAGAGTCAAAGCTTGTTCCAGTTCAAGTCTCCACGGTTCCTGAGTGATGGGGAAGCAGATTCCGCTGGGTGGGGATGAAGCCTCCATTCTGACCCCTCAAGCAAGATCTGACCTCACAGGGTCATCCAGAAAGCACCCAGGACCCAGGTAAGAGGCCACCACCCCTAGGGCAGTGGGAAGGCTGTGGGAGGCCCACAGCCCCTGGGAAGAGGCTTTGCTCTTGAAGCCCTAGGGAGCAGCTGGGGAAGAGCCACCAGAGTTGGGTCCACAGAAACCCGTGCCATGGTCTGGTCACAGCTGAGGAAGGTTCCAGCCAGCCAGGCTCCAGCTCCAGGGGCCTCAGGGACCCCACCCATCCAGGAAACACCCAGAAGACAGGGGACAGGGACCGGGACCCCCAGCCATAGCCTCCATGAGAGCTGAGAACGTCTCTCTCCCTCTCTGGATCTTGGCTCTCCTTCATCTGGGGACTGAGGTGCCGGCCTGGGGAAGTCCACATCTGTGACCAGCTGACAGTACCCGGGTGTTCATCAGCCCCCACCACCCACCTCCTCCATCACTTACTGGACAATTACCGTAGCTGGAAACAAAACAGACATTGTCCCTGCCCACCAGGAGCTCACGTCCTCGTGGGACAGACAATAAACAAGTAAACAAAGACACAGAGTGATTACCGAGCATTATCAAGGGGCAAACTCGGTGCAAAGTGATGGAGACTAGATAACAGGCAATCCTGAGGACAGGTGTCCTGGGAAGTTCTCTTTGATGAGGTGCCTTTGAGCTGAGCTCTGAATGATGCCAAGGAGTGGGGCAGTCCAAGAGTTGAGGGAAGAGGGGTCTAAGTGAAAGTGTAGGTGGAGAGGTCCTGGGGCAGAGAGAGAGAACACCATCATGCTTCAGAAAACAGCCAAAAGAAGTCACAGTGGACAATGTGTAAGGCAGAGGCTGGTGGGGGAAAAGGCCAGAGAGGGGGCAGGTGCTCTTGGAGGGCCACGGAGGGGTTTTGAGCTTGCAAGGGACGTGATCTGGTTTCAAAAAGATCCCTTTGAAGGTTTGATGGAGGACACACTGTGGAGCCCAGCGTGGAGGCAGGAGATCCAAGAAGAGGAGATTCTGGTGCCTTGGACCAAGAGGAGGGAGCAGGTTAGAGACAAGGGCTGAGGGTGTGGCCGAGGCAGAGCCAGCTGGTCACTCTGCAGGGAGGGGCCCCACCCAGTGGAGCTTTCCCCCAGCACTGAGGACTGGGAGCAAGTTCACCGGCCCAGCAGGAGTCAAGTGGGGCTGGCTGAGAGCTGCTCAGTATATAAATATCTTTAATGAATAAATAGAAATGCTTTTAGGGCTGGTGAAGTCGTATCATTTCCACCTGCCGTAAAATTTCATTAGAAGCAGGCGCTGCAGGGGGAGAGGAATGGCTGCAATAAATCTGCCCCCCCAACCCCCAGGCCCTGCCTCCATTCCGAGCAGACACAGCCCCACTCCCTGCAGAGTCCAGACCCAGGTCCTCCTCCTCAGGCCTTCCTGGGGCCCAGGGGAGTCTGGTCCTTCCCCACCCAGCCCCATGACTTGAACAGGCACGAGACAGCAGTGGGCAGGGACATGTGACCTGCCATTAAAATCCAGGGCCTCACTCTCCTTACATGGGAAATGGGCACAAAATTCCTGCCCCCACCTTTAAGCCCTCGCCCCTGGACACTAGGATTTTACACTATCCACATTTAATGCAGACCAGATGGGTTTCAGAGGAAGCAGTAACCAACAGTGCTGAGACTTCCCTGGTGGTCCAGCAGCTAAGACTCTGCCCTCCCAATGCAGGGGGCCTGGGTTCCATCCCTGGTCAGGGAACCACATCCCACATCCTGCAACCAAGACCTGGTTGTTGTTGTTGTTGTTGCCGTTTAGTCACTAAGTCGTGTCCGACTCTTTTGTGACTCCTATGGACTATAGCCTGCCAGACTCCTCTGTCCATGGGATTTTCCAGGCAAGAATACTGGAGTGGGTTGCCATTTCCTTCTCCAGGGGATCTTCCCAACCCAGGGATTGAACCTGAGTCTTCTGCATTGCAGGTAGATTCTTTAGCAGTGAGCCCCTTAGGAAGACTTGGTACAGTCAAATAAATAAATATTACACAAGCAAAAAATCCACTGCTGAACTCCTGGAACAACGGAGCTGGGGGAGAGCAGACTTTGGGGTCAGATGTTTCACAAATGAGAAAACAGAGGCCTCCAGAAAGTAGGTGAATATCCTAGGATCTAACGGGATCTGCAGGCCCAGCCCTCCAAAACTAACCTGGTGTCAGCATGATGGAACTGAGTAAATGCCTGACTCCTGGAATCCTCCCCACATCCGTGAGAAATAGATTGTACCATTTTGCAGATGAGAACACTGAGGCCAGAGAGAGCTAGGGTCTGGTTCACCCCCTCAGTTAGTGACAGTCAGAGGAGAGTCCAGGTCTCCAGTCTCCATTGCAAGCTTTTTCTGCTTTATTCAAATGTGGTAGGACTGGGATGCTGCAACTTGCTGCATCCCTGTAGCATCCTCCAAGGGGCCATGCTCACCTCCATCTTACAAATAAGGAAAGGAAGTTCAGAGAGCTCAAGGAATTTGCCCAAGGTCACTGATGCTGGCCTTGGCTGCCAGCGCTCACACAACTGGAGCTCCTCAGCACCCCCACCTTGGCCCCCTGCCAGTGGGTGTAAGACCAGGCTGCTAAGTCACTTCAGTCGTGTCCAACTCTGTGCGACCCCATAGACGGCAGCCCACAGGCTCTCCCATCCCTGGGATTCTCCAGGCAAGAACACTGGAGTGGGTTGCCATTTCCTTCTTCAATGCATAAAAATGAAAGTGAAGTCGCTCAGTCGTGCCCAACTCTCAGCGACCCCATGGTCTGCAGCCCACCAGGCTCCTCTGTCCACGAGATTTTCCAGGCAAGAATACTAGAGTGGGGTGTAAGGCCAGGAAGCCTGGCCAAATGCACAGACCCAGCTGGCAGCCTGCCTGGGCCCATGGTTATCAATTAAGCTCATTAAGTAGCCATGGTAGGACAAGACCTGGGCTGGCTGTCTTCTCTCCCCTGTCCCCCACCTTACTCTGGCCCTCTTGGGAGCAAGGCCTGAGGCCAGGTTCTTGCTTTTAGCAGCTGCAAGCAAAAGTCTCTCTATAACTGGGGTAAATGTAAAGATGTACAAACTAATTTCACCAGGCTGGCCCCATGGACCCACACTGGGCAAGGATGCTGGAGACAGGCCTTTGCTATTTAGTTGCTAAGTCATGTCCGACTCTTGTGACCCTATGGACTGTAGCCCACCAGCTTCCTCTGTCCATGGGATTCTCCAGGCAAGAATACTGGAGTGGGTAGCCATTCCCTTCTCCAGGGGATCTTCCCCACCCAGGGATCGAACCTGTATCTCCTGCACTGGCAGGCAGATTCTTTACCACTGACCCACCAGGGAAGCCCGGTTAATCCCTACTGTATCGCTTAGCTATTTAGCAGAGACAGGCTAACTGAATTCAAATCTAGCCCTGCTTCTCCCCAGCTTTGTGACCCTGGATGGGTCACTTCACCTGCCAGAGCCTCAGTTTCCACCCTTGTAAAATGATCGTGCTATACAATACAACTCACTGTCTAGACCAGCAACAAACTGATACACAGGAAGAGCTGTAATGTGCTGGTCAGTGGTCATATCATTCTTCCCTATATCTGTATCTTATGGGGCATTCTTGCTCACCTTCCCCACTGGACTGGCAGCTGAGTCATCTTTGCTTCTACCTTCCAGAATGAAGGAGCAGACCCATGAGGGCATCAAACATCCAAGGCAAGATTCTTTATTTTTTTTTTAATAATTTTATTTAGTTAGTTGTTTTTGGCTGTGCTGGTTTGTTGGTGCATGTGGGCTTTCTCTAGTTGCGGTGAGTCGGGGCTTTGCGTTGTGGTGGCTTCTTTCGTTGCGGAGCAAGGACCCTAACGCACACAGGCTTGAGTAGTTGCGGTGCACAGGATTAGCTGCTCCGAGGCATGAGGGATCTTCCCAGGCCAGGGGTCAAACTCGTGTCCCCTGCATTGCAAGGTGGACTCTTAACCACTGGACTACGAGGGAAGCCTTCAGCCAAGATCCTCTAGGAACAAAGGGGGAACAAACAGCAGCCAGCCACTACCTACAGCCCGCACTGATGCTCGCCCACCCCAGGCCCTCGTCCACGGCCTTCCTTCTCTATGACCTGTCCTGCTTTCCACGTCCCCAACCCCCTGCGTAGCCTCCAGACTAGCTCCCTCTCTGGAAGCAAGAATACAAGTCTTGCCTTCAGGGACTCCTGGCCTCATGGGAGAGACAGAGGCAGATACATCCCCCATCAGCCAGAGCCTGGTAAGCAGTGGGATTGAGAACCACACACTCTGCCCTCACCCCTGAGGGCACCCCCCATTCCTCTTCTACCCCCTCTCTGCCTTCCCCCAGGGAACCTCCCTCGAGCCCCCATCTCCCCACGTGCCCTGTGAGCTGCTTGAGGGCGGAGGCTGCATTTCACCCATTTCTGCTGAGGTGCCCGGCCCAGGGCCCCCTCCTGTCCTTTGGCCCACCGGTCAGGGAACTAGATCCAACATGGCAACGAGGATCGAAGATCCCCCATACCGCCACTAAGACCCAGTGCAGCCTGATGAATAAATAAATACTTTTTAAAAAAAAGGAATGCTTCAGTGCCAAGGCCAAGCACTTGTACTCTTTTTGAAAGTCCAAGAGGGGCTGTGGAAGGGTTCTCAGCCGGAGACAGGCAGGTCATATACGTCCATGAGTCTGAAAAACTTTCTGGTTTGGGGCACAATGGGTGGAAAAGGGCTAAGTCAGGAGACTGTAAGGTCAGAGGACCTGCTGGTACTGTTGTCTAGGCCAGTGTGCTGGTGGCTTCAGGCAGGGGTGGTGACCTTGAGGATGAAGAAGAGGAGACAAATGTGAAAGGTGTGATGGAGTGAGAGTGGGCTGGGCTTGGTCAGAGAGAAGGGGAGTTGAGAGCAAAGGTGGGTCCCCTAGGGGGTCGGGTAGCTCCATCACCCTCCCTGGCTGGAGGCTACAGCCATCCATTAAGGCATTTATCCATCTCCACCCATCCATCCACCCAACCCCTCGCTTACCCTTCCTTCCATCCAGCAGGTGTCAGTCCCTTCTCTGGATGGGTCCCTCCATGTTCTGCAGGGTGGAGGGAGGGCTTGGGATACCTGGACCAGTCCCGAGACCCCTGGAGCACTTCACAGTCATAATGAGGAGAACGTGCCGAGATGGTCACAAGCCAGTGTGCCAAGCACATGTGAAAAGGGAGACAGAGTTGGGAGGAGGGGTCCGGGAGACGGCAGGGAGAGGAGAGGGGAGGGCTCAGTGCAGTCCAGCTCTGCTTCAGGACGGTAGATCGGCACTGTCATTGTCCCAGACAAAGGACAGTACATTATTCGTGTTATTAATTATCATTAATCTAATTAAATGGCAATTACAATTAAGAACACAGAGATAAAAACGCCACCTTGGATTTAAGTGTCTCTTTTCTGGCTTCCCCGCAAGTGATGTGAGCTCGGCAGCCCCCCAACCCCCGCCGCCCCGCTACGGCTCCACCTCCAGCCCCCATGTCTCAGGGTCCCAGCTGAGGGGGGTCACAGTGTTTGACTCCCCTCGTTTTGCAGACGGGCAAACTGAGGCCCAGGGAGGAGAAGGGACAGGCACTGGGGTCGCCCACAAGTCTGTGACAAAGGTGAATTTAAGCCAAGAAGCCCGATTTCTGCTGCTTCCTGACTCACCTCGTCCCAAATAGCCTTTTTTTTTTTTTTCCTGGGAAAAACAGCTGTCAGAGGCAGCCATCCTGTTACCGATTAAACAAGGCAAATTCTATCGAAACAGAGTCGGAGACACCCCTGGACACCTAATTACACAGGCTGGAATGAGGAACGCGGGCAGGAAAATAGAGATGTGAACAAACAGAGCAGGGAGACAGCAGGGCCGTCTCCCCAGTGCCCCATCCCCCTGAGGTCTCCAGACCCCAGGCCTCTCCCAGTCCTTGAATAAGATCCCTGCTCCCCAGGAAGGGGCTCCCCGGCTGGGGTTCATACACCACCACCCCCAACAAAGAGAGAAACTGGAGCCTGTGTACACCGGGCTGGAGCAGTGCCCCCTCTCTGAGCCTGCTTCAGAGCCCCATGGAAAAGTGTCATTTCAGGTCCCCGGTTGGGGTCATCAGGGCAGAGCTTGGGCTGGACCCCACACTCGCCTGGCCCCAAAGCTCCGTCCTGGATAGGACTGAGCACTGCTCGTCCTTTGACCAACCCCCCAGGAGGGCGATTCCAGGAGATTTTGTCCCCATCAGTAGTGTTAGGTTGCAGGAGGCTGGGCTTTGCTGCCCAAATACGCATTGGGCAGGTTATGAGCAGGTGAGGGCGGAACCCCAGTCTGATTCCATTTCTGCATTCCCCACATCAGGGAATGAGAGCAAATTAGACAGTGTGTTGGTGGGGGGAGGGGGTTCTACTGGAAACAAGATGGTTCTGGAGGGCCCCTCCAAGGAGGTGATAACTCCAGCCGAGACCTGAGAGGTGGGCAGGGGCAGCCAAGGGTGGAGCTGGAAGAATGTTCCAGGCAGAGGGAACATGGAGCGTGAACAGAATGAGCCAGTGGGTGGATGTACACGTGAATGAGGAGGAGGGGGTCTTCTGTGAGCAAACAGGCCGGGAGCCAGGGCCAAGTAGCTGTCCTCCCAAGTATGGCTCACAGGCCCCTCTGAGAGTCCCATGAACAGCCTGGTGCCCCCGGTGTTGGGGCATCTTCCCTCCACCCCCATCTCCCACAGGCCCCAGGAGAGGCCTCTCCAAGGTGACTTGCTCATTGGTTACTGTTAGTATTATTGGTGCACCATTAATAATCATTACCCCTCACCTACCCCTCCGCTCTCCACTTTCCACCTTTGATTATTTATTTTTGGCCAGGCTGCTCGGCTTGCGGCATCTTAGTGCCCTAAACAGAGATTGAATGCAAGCCCAGGCAGTGATAGCGCTGAGTCCTAACCACTGGTGCTCTCAGCTGCTCATTTGTGTCTGACTCTTTGCGACCCCATGGACTGTAGCCTGCCAGGTTCCTCTGTCCATGGAATTTTGCAGGCAAGAATACTGGAGTGGGTTGCCATTTCCTACTCCAGGGGATCTTTCCGATCCAGGGAGCAAACCTGCGTCTCCTGCACTGGCAGGGGAATTCTTTACCCCCAGCACCACCTGGGAAGCCCCCCTAACCACTGGACCGTCAGGGAATGCACCATCTTCCACTTCATCATAGGGCCTAAGTTGCTGGGCTTTCTGAGTCTCGGGTCCTCCATCCCAGGGTTCTGATTCTTCCAGGCCAGGATCTTCCAGGGCTGTGACCTCAGTTTTCGTGCTTTGTGACCTGCAGCAAGTTACTGGTCCCCCTTAGCTTTCCTTTCTGCCTGGAGCACAGAGATGGGGCAGTATCCCCACCCCCTCTACCATGCTATTTTCTACCCATCACCCAGCAGCTCGTTGAGTTCACACCCACAGCAGCCCTGCAAGATAGAGATGAGATTGTTACCATGACCACCCACTTACAGATGCAGAAAGGGGCCTCAGAGGGGCCCTGTGACTTGGCCAGAGTCACACAGCCAGTGAGGGACACAGTGGGCTTAAAATTCAGGCCCTGGCTGAGCTTAGACAACAGTGATATTTCCACACCAATCTCTCAATTCCTCCAGTTATACTGTGGTTATGTAAGAATATGTCTTTAGAAAACACACTGAAATTTGGAGGTAATGGCATATCACAAACCACGCCCGCAACTTTTCTCTACAGGCTTCTCTGGTAGTTCCGATGGTAAAGAATCTGCCCAGTGCAGGAGGGAGACCGGGGTTTGACCCGTGGGTGGGGAAGGTCCCTGGAGAAGGAAATAGCAACTCATTCTAGTGTTCTTGCCTGGGAAATCCCATGGACAGATGAGCCATGGTGGGCTATATCCATGGGGTTGCAGAGTCGGACACAACTGAGTGACTCTTTCACTTTCTGGAAGTTGGAGATTTGTTCAAAATTTAAAAAATTTAAAACATCCAAAATACAGAAACAAAAACCAAGCAAACAAGGTCTGTGGTCCATCACCCTGGGCTCACGGTCCAGGCACAGCTGGGCGGGCTGCCGCCAGCAAGGTGGGCAATGTGGCTTTGCCCCTCACTGTGCAAACCTGGAGACAGAAGCTCAGAGTTGTCCAGTGGTTTTCTGAGGCCACACAGCCAGTGAGTGGCCGGATGCCTGTCCATGGGGAGCTCCCACCCAGTGAGGCGGAGAAACCAGAGAGAGGGGGATGCAAGAGTGAGGAAGGCAGGGGTGGCTGGTGATTTGCAGCTGGGGGCACCCAGCAGGAAAGGCCTCTCGGAGATGCAAGGTGATGCCAGGGGCTGGATGCCAGACTGTTGCGGGCCGGACACTGGCCCGAGTGGTACCCCCACCCCTGCCCCTCAGAGCCCTCAGCCCTCACTGGGCTTTCATCCTGGTCTAGGGCTGATGGATCCTCCATGGTCCCCCGAGCTGGTCCCATGTCCGCACCTTGAGCTGCTGCGTGTTTTCTTGTCTCTGATTGTAAATAGATTTGACTAAAGAGGTAAATTAGAAGTTAATTAGAGAGAACATGATTGATGAGGCAGTTTGCCGTGATTGGGAGGCGTGGAAAGGATGGGGCTTCTTGCAGGGAGGGGACGGAGGAGAGGGGGAGAGGGAAAAACCCACTGGCCAGTGAATCTGGAGGGGGCACCCAGGGTGGTGAGGGGCCCAGTCTAAGCTGCCTTTCTCCTAGGCTCCAGGGTCAAGACCAAGGCCCCCCGGCATCAGGGCCCAAGTGAATACTCCATGAGACTCTGGAACTGGGATCCAGGCCTTGCTGGACTCAGGAAGAAGCAGCTAGCTTTGTCCTGTGTTCAGTCAGAAGTTAAATCCTCAATGTGCAGGCTGGGCTGGAGAAGATGCTGACGCTTACCAAACACTTACACAGCTCCAGGCTCTATGTAGCTTCTCAAAACCGTGCAAGGTCAAGGCTATATCTATTTCTAGATTAAGTGCTCTGGGAGATTCAGAGACCTAACCAACTCGCCCAAGGTCACACAGCTAATAAGGATGGAGCTGAGACTGACCTCTAGACTCTGCGTCTCTCCCAGTTCCAGGCTGCGCGCCTGGCCGTGTGTCCAGCTGCCCAGGCAGTAGGGGGGTCTTCCCTACAGCACCCCATGCTTACACACCTCCAGCAATGGTGAGCTCACTTCCTCCTGAGGCCTCCATCTGGCAGCAGGACAGCTCTGACTGTGGGAACATTTGTCCTTAAGTGGATCTGACCTGACTCCCTCCAGCCCCACCTCTAGGCCCTGGCTTGGTCACTTGTCCACTTCCTTCTGTATTCCAGAACACAGACCCCTTCCCCAACTCAGGGTGAGGAGGAACCTTAGAGGTCACCTCACCCAACTCCCTCATTCTTCTGGGGAAACTGAGGCACAGAGAGGGACCAATACCCCAGAGACACAGTGAGCTGGGGTCAGTGCAAGGCTCAGGCTCCCCTACAGCGATCAGGCCCCCCTGCCTCATCTTTGGCTACATCTTTGGCTCCCCAAGCTAAAGAGTCAGCTCTTCATTTATGTATCCGTTATCTCCCTAACTTATTCGGCCAAGGAGATTCATCAAGTGCTAGGCTCAGAGAATTCTAGTGAGGAGAATCAGACCACACCCTTGGGTGCTCAAGCCCAGTTTGGGGTGGCAGGGCTGCAAAGGAGAGGGGTGAGGGGCTAAGGAGAGGCCTCAAGAGGGACCATGGACCCCTCCAAGAAGTAGCACTAATGCCAGACTCTGGGAGAGGTGTGGAAGTGTTCCTGGCAGAGGGAAGTGTGGTAGGAGGGAGTAGGTACATTATAGAAACCTCCAGAAGGCCAAGTGGCTAGGAGGGAGAGTGAGGGGGAGCCCACTGGTGGTGATGTCACAGAAGAAAGCTGTTTGGGTTTTATTCTAAGCATGGGAAGGATTTAGAGTTTTAAGTAGGGGAAGGGGTTCAGAAGATGTTTACTCGAGGTGCAGGGCTCAGAGAAGGAATCCCCCTCTAAGGGGATGGATCCCATCTTGGGGAGAAGGATCCCATCTCTGGGGGGATGGATCCCATCTGGGAGGGCTAGGATGGATCCCATCTCCCCGGGGGAGAGCAATCCCATCTCAGAGGCAGGATAGAGGGATGGATGGGGACTGCTCCTGAGATGGGAAGTTTAGAGGAGGGCCAGACTTGAGGGGAAGATAGGAATTCTGGTGAAGGTGGGACGTGCTGGGCTTGGGAGCCAATCAAGAGGAGATGGGCTCTAGGCAGGCAAATGCTTGGGTCAGGGCTGACAGAGGCAGACTTGTGTCCCCCAGAGGCTGATGAACTCACCCAGGAGAAAACGTGTGGTCTGCAGGCCCCCCTGTTGACACTCTGTTCCCTGCCAGTGATTTAGTGTCCCTCTTTAAAGGCAAAGAAGAGTCAGGGCAGAGCTGGGGGAGACCAGGGCTGGACAGACCAGGGCAGCCCAGCCCCTTCCTTGTTCTAGGCTGTACCCTCCTCACAGCCCTACCAGCAGCCACACGGCCTGGTCCACTGACCTCTGGTGTCAGTGGAGCTGGAAGCCTCCTGAGGGTCTTGAGGCCTGACCGTCAGCTTCCTTCACCTCTCAGCTTCTCCACACCTGAGCTGAGCCCACCTGGAGAACGTCCACCAAACCAGAGCAGCCACGGGGGAAATCGGGCCTCGCTGCCACCTTGCCTAAGCCTGAGCCAGTCTACCAGGCGCTGAAAGCACCCCCTCCCTCAGACGCTACGCTGCATTCAAGATCACAGCTAAAGATATTCCTGAATTAGAAGGGAATTTATCCCCTCCCTGAGCTGCTGTGGCATGATTTACAGGCCTTGGCGAGTGCCGTGAAACCCTGGAGCCGGTTGCAGCCGTTTAAATAGAATTACCCGGCACCTCCACCGGGTTCTCCCAATAGATCATTGATATGAGAGACCCGGGATGCCTGGTGAGGCTTCCACTTTGGCAGGGACCCCCGAGGAAGCCCCTCTGCCCCGTCCCAGCCCCAGGAGCCTGGGTCAAGTTTGCCAAGACTTGTCGCTACCTCCATCCTTGCCTGAAATTTCACCATTAGAATGCCACTCCTTTGGTTTAACACCAGAGTTCTGGCTTTAAAGGACATTTCCATCAGTGTGGAGAACAACAGCCCAGGTATCTAAAGTAATCTACGTTGGAAATGTATGCTTTGGTCAAGTCACAAGTCCTCATTTCCTTCTAGAGTGTTGATCTGGAAGGGCTCTGTAGTGAAGATCAAATTATACCCTCCTGCTCTCAAGATGGGAAGGACTGGGGTGCAGAGAGGAGGATGGCTGCCAGGGGTGACTTAGAATGCAGGGGAAGAGGGCCTGGCTAGGACCGGGCGTGCCCGACTCCCAGGTCCCCCTGACGGAAGGGACCCAACCCCAAGATCAGCAGGAATGGCCAAGTCTCAGGCTGCTCATCTTTAAGCACGGATGTCAGGACTTCCTGGTGGTCCTGTGGATAAAAATCCGCCTGCCAGTGCAAGGGACACAGGTTCGATTCTTGGTCCAGGAAGACTGCTGCACAGGCTGCAGAGCGCCTAAGCCAGTGTGCCGCAACTACTGAGCCCAAGTGCTGTGCTGCAGCTACTGAAGCTGGCTCGCGCCTACAGCCTGTACTCCACAACAAGAGAAGCCACCACAATGAGAAGCCCGTGGACCGCAGTGAAGAGTGGACCCCGCTTGCTGCAACTAGACAAAAGCCCGAACAGCAACGAAGACCTAGCACAGCCAAAAATAAATAAATAATAAAAGCAGAGATGTCTGTGTTGGGACCTCCCAGGGTCTCTGTGACTGTGAGGAAGAGAGTGACCTGGTCCATGCCCATCAGGACCTGCGCAGCGAGTGTTATTTCCTATTTGGAGATCTGGAAGAGCCGAGCGGGATCCCAGATCCACACTTGTCAGCTAGAAGACCTAGAGCACTCTCTCAAGCCTTGAGTTTCCTCATCTGCAAAATGGGTATGAAATATCTATCTTTCAGCATTAGGAGGATTTAATGGAAAGACAGGTAAGCACTTGACATGAACTGGCACCTTCTAGACCCTCGGCAACCGACAGCTGCGGGTCATGATAGCACAGAGGTTATACCCTTTCCTGAGGTGTGATGTGTCCAGGTCCATTCAGCCAGTAGCGGCTGAGGGCCCACTGTGTGCTTGGCCCTACAGGAGCAAAGTCATGAGCAAAAGCAGCTTGGCCCCTCCCTCAGGAACATCCCAGTCCGTGGGGGAGACCAGCACAAACAAGTTTCAAAAAGCACATTTGTGAGTTCATTCAGTAATTAGTTCCTAAGCACCCACTCTGCACCAGGACCCCGGCTGGAGAGCAAGACATCCACTGCCCTTGTTCTCACGGGGTTTTCATTGTATGAGGGCAGCAAAGAGTCAAGAAATAGACGTGTAATGTGACAGATAATGGTCACCGTTCAGAAAGACAGAAAGTCAGGGGCTTCAGAGGGGTGAGGGCTGCGGTTTTATATTAAATGGTTGGGGAGACATTTTATCAGAGACTGGAAGGTCTGAAATAACTGTGTTCTGGGGCGGTGGGGGGTGGGGGGGTACAAACATCAAAGACAAAGGCCCTGAGGCAGGAGTGTCCCTGGAATGTTTGAGGAGCAGCGAAGAGATCAGTGTGGCTGGAGCCGGGGAGGGAAGGGAATGACAGGGAAGATACGGGCAGAGGGGTGATGCGCGACCAGCCCAGGTCTTCATGTGTCCTGTGGGGTGTGGTGAGCAGCCTGGTCTCAGCCTGAGTGAGGAGATGAGCGCTGTGAAGAGTCACCAACACGGCCCCAGCCTCGGGAGCCCTTGGGACTCGCTCCAGTGCAGGCACGCCAGGCATACTTGGAAGGAAAGAAAGCAAGCAAAGGCAGTCAGGTGGCGAGGGTGCTGGGGACACCTGGGGCACAAACAAGAGAACACGGGGTCCTGGTCCCTGTCTTCAAATATCTGAGAGGCAGAGTCCCCTTCTCTGCCCCAAGGGTCCACTGAAGCCCCGCCTGTATCAATAGAGTCATAGGTGGTAATTAACACAGATACAGCAGAGAACAAAGGGCTCCCCACGTGTCTTTCCCTCTGGTCCTAAAACAACCCCAGGAGATGGGCTTTTTTTCTTTTTTCAATGGGCCACTCTTTTTTTTTTTTCCAATATTTTATTTGTTCACCTATTTATTTATTTTTTGGCTGCGCTGGGGCTTCCTTGCTACGTGCCGGCTTTCTCTAAATGTGGCAAGCAAGGGCTACTCTCTAGTTGCGGGGCCTCTGTCAGTGCAGGGCATGGGCTGTAGGTGTGAGGGCTTCAGGAGTTGCAGCTCGTGGGCTCAGTGGTTGTGGCACAGGGCCTTAGTTGCCCTGTAGCATGTGAGACCTTAGTTCCTGGACCAGGGATTGAACCTGTGTCTTCTGTATGGCAGGAGGACTCTTAACCACTGGGTCATCAGGAAGGTCCCGAGATGGGCTCTTTTATTCCTATTTTATAGTTGGGAAAATTGAGAGTTAGCAGGCTTAAGTGACTGTTCCAAACTACATGTAAGTAAATGGGCAAGTAGGAGCTCGAGTCCAGGCATGGGGCTGCCTTTTCAATCAAATTGCACCTGTCAGAGATGGAAGGGGCCTCCCCTGGCACTATCAGGCTCCTTGGGATGGAGGAAGTTCCAGAAGAAGCAACCCCAGACCCACAGGTGCAGTTGGCTGGGGCAGGCTCTGTTTGGTCTTGAGGATACAGTGGAAAATCAGATTGACATTGTTTTCCCTTATAAGAGCGCACAGTCTAGGAGGGGAGACAGACCCTAGGCAGCTCATTGCACAACTAACTGCTTAATTAAAATTGTGATAAGGACTTTTCTGTTGCTGCCACCCTGGCACTGATGGCACACATCTATTTGGACTGTCCCCATTTCCGGTGTGCAGTAGCCACAGGCAGTTCTAGACTCCCCTAGCGGACAACGCAGAGCTGGACCACTCCAAGGGGAGGCCTAGGACTTGCATCTGTCCAAAGCTCAGGACAAGGCTGGGCAAACCCCTTCCACAGGCTCCCTTTGCTCTTCAGCAAGAGATCTTAAAAAGACACTGTGGCCCAGAGGGGAGACGAGAGGGAAATAACTCCTGAGGGTTTGGGGCTCATGTGAGGCCACCTCACTGAGCCTCAGCAGAAGCCTGGGGTAGTGGACCTTGGTCCCAGCCACTGTGTGACTTCAGCCCAGTCATTTCACTTCTCTGAGCCTCAGTTGTCCCAGTCATAATATAGGGTGAACACCACCTACTTTCCAGATATGTCATGGGGGTTTAGTGACATCGATCCCGGTGCCTGGGTGCTCAGTAGAGGCCTGTTCCCTTCCCCTGTGTGGGATCTGTAGAGATGCAAGTCCTCGGCCTCCCCTTGGAGGGGTCCAGCTCTCTGTTGTCTGCTAGGGGAGTCTAGAACTACAAGTGGCTACTGAAAACTGGAAATGGGAACAGTCCAAATAGATGCGTGCCATCAGTGTGAGAGACGCACCGGATCCTAATGGCTTACGCGCAGGGGGAATGTAAAGCAGCTCATGAATAAGGTTTTATACTGATTGCCCATTGAAATAATACTTGGGTATTACATGAAGTATCTTATTAATTTCACCTGTTTCTTTTTGTTGTTTAGTCGCTCAGTCGTGTCCGACTCTTTGCAATGCCATGGACTGCAGCCATCAGGCTCCTCTGTCCATGGGATTTCCCAGGCAAGAATACTAGAGTGGCCATTTCCTTCTCCAAGGGATCGTCCCAACCCAGGGACTGAACCCACATTTCTTGCAAGTCTCCTGCATTGCAGGTGGATTCCTTACCACTGAGCGGTGTTTCTTTTTACTTTTCTATATTGTGGCTACTAGAAGTTTTTATTTATCTATTTATTGTCATGTATTTGGCTTCCCAGGTGATACAGTGGTGGAGAATCTGCCTGCCAGGGCAGGAGACACAGGTTTGATCCCTGGGTCGGGAAGATCCCTTGGAGTAGGAAATGGCAACCCATTCTACTATTCCTGCTGGGAAAATTTCACAGACAGAGGAGTCTGGCAGGCTAGAGTCCATGGGGTCGCAAAGAATCAGACATGACTGAGCATGCAGGCACACACACACACATGTATATATGTGTGTGCACTCAGTAGTGTTCCACTCTTTTCATCTCACTGGACTATAGCCCGCCGGGCTCCTCTGTCCATGGGATTTCCCAGGCAAGGATACTACATTGGATTGCTATTTCCTTCTCCAGGGGATCTTCCCAACCCAAGGATCGAACCTGCATCTCCTGTGTCTCTTGCTTTGCAGACAGGTTCTTTACCTGCTATTTTTATTTTACTTTTTTGCCACACCATGAAGCTTGTGGGATCTTAGCTCCCCAACAAGGGATTGAACCTGAGTTCTCAGCACTGAAAGTGCAGAGTCTTAGCCACAAGACCACCAAGGGAGTCCCCCTCAGATTGAAATTTCATAGGCAGCTCGTATTTGATTTCTACTGGACAGCGTTGGTCTAGCTAATTACTCACAGCCACGGTATATTTAGACTGGCATTAACCACACCATTAAAGTCATTTCAGGATTTTTAAAACACTCCCACAAGCAGAGTCTCAAAATTGGCAGAGACCCTGCTGTCCTGTCGTGTTTAATAAGCACCCGGTTCACAGGGTGAAGGGCCCTAGGAACCCCGTCTTTCTGATGCAATTAATTGCCTTTGATGGGGATTATCATCAGGCTCCTGCTGGGACAACACAGATACGCATCTAGTGTGAGTTCTACCGGCCTTGGTAGAGCACAGTTTACAGGCTTGGGTTCAAATCAGAGGCCCAAGGCCTAAGCGGAGGGTTCTCCGGACCTCAGAGAGGTGTCCCCTTTGGGAACTCCCAGAGGGGAACGCCTCTGGAGGAGTTGCCTGGTTGCAGAGGTTCCTCCCCTCACAATACAGGGAGGAAAGGCCCTGGTTGGAGCCTGGAGCCCTGAGTCCTTGGTCTGGCCCTGCCACTTCCTCCCTGTGAGGTCTTAGGCTTGTCTTCACCCCTCTCTGGGTCTCAGCTTCCCCATCTATACAAGGTGGCAATGGTGGCTGATTCTTTTTGAAAATTTATTTCTTTTTAATTGGAGGATAATTGCTTTACAGTGTTGTGTTGGTTTCTGCCATGCATCAACATGAATCAGCCTTAGGTATGCATAGGTCCCCTCCCTCTTGAACCTCCCTCCTGATCCTTGATGACCCTTTTCTGTTAAAAAAATGGGACTATTTTAAATTCTGAGTGTCAGATCATATCTTCACTCTATATGGTCCACCCAGGCTTCCATCTAGAAGGAAAACCTCAGAGTGGTCCCAAGAGTCTTCATGGGCTTACTCAGCCTAGAAAAGACAGGGGCCAGGCCAGTTTACCTCCTCTTGCCCCTGGTCTCATCCTAGCTAGGGGCTTCCTATGTGGCCCATGAGTTCTGAGGGAGGCAGAATGAAGATGAAGGCTCAGAATTTATGCTGATAGGAGGACCTGGGTCTGCCTCAAAGATGGCCAGCCATCTTTGAGAAGTTTCAGAATCTGGAGGCTCATGTGAGTGGGACATGGCCTGACTGCAGAGGCCAGCTCGTTGGGGAACAGATAAAGAAATCAGTCATCAGAGGAGAGGAGCATCCCAGATGTGGGAGGAGGAGGTCACAAGTCAGTGCCCAGCACTACCCTGCAGATAAGAGCTGGGGCAGGTAGCCCCCTCACCCCAAGAGACTGACTGGGCTCAATTCAAAGACTGGAGGAGGAGGAGCCCCGCTCCTCCCATCCTGTTGGGGTCCTCTCTGTGGCCCACTGGATCCCTGCACGAGGTACACTTGGGACTTGGTGAGTCGGCAGATCCCCAGAAATCTCCCCTAGCCCGACTAGGAGGGTTGCCCCAGGAGTGGGACCTGGTCCAGTGCAGGCACAACCAGTCTCCCCAGACAGTCTAAAATCAATTAATATTACATAATTTTGTGTCTAGGCCAGTTGTGGTCAACCCCAGCTGTACACCGGTATCACTTAGGGAATTTTGGAAAAAATGGATACCCAGGACTAGCCTCACCCAAACCAGTTGGGTCAGAATTTTGGGGGTGTGATCTAAACATTGTTATGGCTTCCCAGGTGGTGCTAGTGGTAAAGAACGCACCTACCAATGCAGGAGACTTAAGACACAGGTTTGATCCCTGGGTTGAGAAGATCCCCTGGAGGAGGAAATGACAACCCACTCCAGTATTGCTTGGAGAATCCCATGGACAGAGGAGCCTGGCAGGCTATAATCCATAGGATCGCAAAGAGTTGGACATGACTGAAGTGACTTAGCATGTGTGCACTGAATATTATTATTTTTTTAAAGCTCCCTAAGACATCCCAGTGTGCACTGGGTCAGGGGGGGATACCCCCAGCCCCTAATCAATTCTAAAAGCCTCCAGATGGATGTGTCAGGCAGGGAAAAGGGAACTTGTCAAGCTCAGAGAGGGGAAGTAACTTGACCAAGATCATACAGTGAGGTGATGGCAAAAACCAGTCTCAGAACCCAGGACTCTTTTCTGAGCCTGAGCCAATTTCTCTCCCAAATTTGCATCTCCTTTTACAAACCAGAGCCCAGGAAGGCAATGCCCACAGTATTTCACTTTAATAATATTGGATTCTGGTACAGGCAGGGCCACCACTGTAATGGGATGGGAGCTGAGATCGGATGGGATGGCGATTTGCAAAGCTGTAAGTCTTTTCCTTTATCCAAATCTTGGGCAGTAATTTAAAAATTTAATTAAAGGGGGAGAAGTGGGGACACCTCAAGCTCCTTGCCTCCTGTTATAATGAATGAAATACACCAGACTGTAAAAGGAAATGCTGTCTGAGACGCAGCTCCGATGTTTTATTGCCAAGTTTTATTCGCTGATGTAAACGTAATCGCTGGAAACCAGAGCTCTATTAATGCACATATTTTTACCCATCCAGGGCCCCACCTGCCCCCCTTCCCCTCTGGGTTTGCTCACCCACCTCCTAGGGTCAGTCCTAGTCCTTTCCGGTCAAGTCTTTGCCGAGTCTGGATTTTCCCTCCGGTTTCATACCCTCCCATGGCAGATAAGAGTTAATAGAATTCCATTGCTCCTCTGAGCTCAGTAATGCATTCTGGAAATTAGGTGGCTACATACTGAAGCCATTGTTCCCCCTTATAAATGGGCTCCCTCCAAGCCAGCGACCGTGGGGTCTCCGATAAGCTCTCATGAAGCCGTGCTCCACATGTTATTGGTGTGTTAAAAGGTGCAACTCAGGGCTCAATTGCTCATTGTTAGGAGCTGATACATTCAAGTAGTTTCTCCATGAATCAGGCAGCTTAGGTATTTCCCCCCTCTTGGCATTGATAGATGAGCAGAAGGAAGCCATTTAGACGGCACTATAGAGGGCCCTGGCCCACACAGTGAATGATTTCCAATGCCTGGTTTAATTTATTTTTAAATGAAATTTGTTATTGATTCTGGATTAAAAGGACAAATCTTATGGCTGTTACCACTGACAGAGCTGTGGTGCTCAAGTGACACCTCTCAAGGAGGAAGGGGAGGGCGGCCTCCTTGAGTTAAGGGGAGGCCAGGGACTCTCCAGTGGGCTTGTGTCAGGGGGAGGGGACAGTGCAAGTTCCACTGCTTGGGGCGAACTTTAAAAAGATTGCCTTTCCTGACTGCAATACCTAACATGATATTCACCTTCTGAGCCTCATTTAGGTGGTGGAAATAGCTGTGATATTTGCCTTCTGGCATCCACGTGACCACTAGATGCTTGTTTAATTGTCTCCAGGGATGGGAAGCTTACTGTCTCCTGGAGCATTCCCAGAGTGAGATGAGGGACAACAGCCGCCCACCCTAGTGAATTCCTAGAGACTGTTTCCTGGAACGGTTTTCGTTTACCTTGGGCCTCCTGTAGGCTTTTAGCTTCCACAGTGTCTGCAGTCTGCACTTGGATCGCAAAGCAGAAAAGAGGCAAAATCTCACAGAGGAGGAATAGGCGGCTGAGGATTCATCCTTTCACATTCAGCCTTTGCCCCGCCTCCCCATGCAACGTTGGACAGGTTACTTCAACTCTCTGAGCTTCAGTTTCCTTATCTGTAAAAGAAGGAAGGTAGGGATTTCCCTGGTGGTCCAGTGGTTAAGAATCCATCTTGCGGTGCAGGGAATTTGGGTTCAATCTCTGGTGGGGGAACTAAGATCCTACATGGTGGGGAGCAACTAAGCCCACACGCCACAACTATTGAGCCTGCACTCCAGAGCCTGAGTGCCACAACTAGAGAGTCCATGCGCTGAAAAAAAAGATCCTACATGATGTGACAAAGATTCCATGTGCCACAGAGACCTAACACAGCCGAATGAATAGATAAATATTTTTTAATAAGAAGGAAGATAATAATAGTGGCCTCAGGGGGTGTGGCATAAATTATATGCATGGGTGTAAATGTGATTTATAAACTGAAAAGTACAGTTTAGGTGCTGCAGAAAATGCAGACCAGACAGTATGGTATTGTGGGAGAGCCCTGAGCTGACAGACAGAAGGGGGCTGAGGATCTAGTTCTGCCATGGTTGGCTGTGTGACTCTGAGGAATTCATTCATCATCTCTGGGTCTTAGTTTCCTAAACTGGGTGGATTGAACTAGATGTCCTTAGGTATTATGCCAGGAGCATCAGCTCTGGAATCAAAATACCACACTCTGCAATTGTCTTGTGAGACACTGGAGAAGATATTTAACTTCTCTGAACACCTGTTTACTTATGTATAAATAATAAGAATAGCCAGCATGTATATGGCTGTGTTGGAGAAGGCAATGGCACCCCACTCCAGTCCTCTTGCCTGGAAAATCCCATGGGCGGAGGAGCCTGGTAGGCTGCAGTCCATGGGGTCGCGAAGAGTCAGACACGACTGAGCAACTTCCCTTTCACTTTTCACTTTCATGCACTGGAGAAGGAAATGGCAACCCACTCCAGTGTTCTTGCCTCGAGGATCCCAGGGACGGCGGAGCCTGGTGGGCTGCCGTCTATGGGGTCGCACAGAGTCGAACTTGACTGAAGCGACTTAGCAGCAGCAGCAGCAGCATATGGCTATGTATTTTCTATGTGTTACTATTTACTTTGTGCCAGGCAGTGTTCTTGGAGAAGGAAATGGCAGCCCACTCCACTATTCTGGCCTGGAGAGTCCCATGGATGGAGAAGCCTGGTGGGCTACAGTCCATGGGGTGACAAAGAGTTGAACATGACTGAGCAACTGAATAACAATAACAGGCAGTGTTCTGGGCTTCCCTGGTGGCTCAGACTGTAAAGAATCTGCCTGCAATGTAGGAGACTCAAGTTTGATTCATGGGTCTGGACGATACCCTGCAGAAGGGAATGGCAACGCATTCCAGTATTCTTGCCTGGAAAACCCCATGGACAGAGGAGCCTGGAGAGCTACAGTCCATGGGGTTGAATAGAGTCTGATGTGACTGAGCGACTCACACTTTCACTTCCACTTTCACTTTCTTCAGGCAGTAGCAAGTCATTTAACCCTTATGATAACCTTGTGATGGAAGCATTATTATCTTTATTTTACAGATAAGGAAGCTCAGGCACAGAAAAGCTAAGTAACTTATCTAAAGTCACACAGCTAGTGGGTGGGTGGCAGGATTAAAAACTAGATTCCACACTTAAAATCACACTATTCTACCCTATGTGTCTTGGTAGTTCAGAGGATTAAGTCGGATAAGTAAACTTGTAGCACATCACTGGGTAAACAGTAATGGGCCAACAGAGGCTCAGAGATTGGGAGAAGCCAGCAGGCATGTCTTCCTGTGAGGTATTCAGACGGGACCTTGGCCAATGGAAGACTCAGCTAGACAGAGGGGAAGGCATGCGTGTAGAGCGGAAAACACAGGGAATGGTAAGGACACGATGAAGCTAGCGTGGGTGCAGGGAGACAGTGCAGAGGGGGGATGGTGCCTGGAGCAGAAGGGAGGCTGGGACCTTGAATGCAAACCAGAGATGTCAGATTTCTCTAATAGACAAGGCCACTGGAGGCTTTTGAGCAGAACCATTACAGCAACAGCCTTTTCAAACTCATTAAATCCCTGGAAATCTGTCCTTGAAGGAACTTCAGGGGTTACGAGATCTAACCCCATCCCAGAGAATCTCCATAGACAGAGGAGCCTGTCCATGGAATTGCGAAGAGTTGGACACAACTAAGCACAGACTATGAGAAGAAAGGGTGCCTGCAGGTCAGTCAGTGGATAAGGGCAGGGCCGCTGTCCCACTCTGACCTCATTCCTCTACAGTCTGAAAGTAGAGTTTCTTGTTTTCTCTCCTTTCTTCTCTTCTCTCTCTCCCTGTGCCCTTGCCTCTGCCTGCTTCCTTCCAATTTGAAATTTAAGAGGAGAAAACCCTGGGTTTGGGCCCCATTTCTGGCATTCTATTCTCCTGGAGAGGCTTCAGGCCGGGATTAAAAGAGTCCTGGGTTTCAGTCATAGCATCAGCTGATATGTGATCTTGAAGATTCTCAGCTTCAGGACTTCCCTGGTGGTCCAGTGGCTAAGCCTTCACACTCCAAATGCAGGGGGGCAAGGATTTGATCTCTGGTCAGGGAACTAGACCCACATGCCAGCAACTAAAGATTCCACATGCCGCAACTGCAATGAAGATCAAAGGTCCCGTCTGCTACAGCTAAGACCCAGTGCAGCCAAACAACAAAAGATTCTCCCTTTATAACAGGGGCAATGGAAACCATTTCACTGGGAGGGAGGGTAAAGTGAATTAATGAATGAGGAAACGCTTTCATAGGGTCCAAGACTCCAGGCCATTTCAGGATAGCCTAAATAAATACTACCTCTGCGTGGGAGGGAAATAATAAGTAAGTTAATCAGGCCAAAAAAAAAAAAAGCCCTTACTCCAGAGAATATGGACGGGAAGGAGCTAGATGACGACTGGGTTTGTCCGCGGTGCTGAAGGCAGCGCCGCGACACCGGTCCCGTGAATGCTGTCAGCTGTGTACAGTATTCGTAATTGCGCGACCCTTCAGGGTGCTGTCCATGCTTTCGAATAAACTGTATTGTTGCTGGAGAACACAGGCCCCAACGGGCGTGTTGTCTGCCATATTATTGGGAAGGGGTATGAGAGAACAAATTAAAGACAGGGGCGAGGAGGAAAGCTGTCCCTCGGGCTCTAACCTTATTCTCAAAGTTGGGGTGATGTCCACAATGCTGGATCCACCTGTGTGTGGTCTGGAGAGGGCTGTGGGCCTTCTCTGGCTCTGACTCCCGTTCGGCGGGGGCGAGGGAGGCAATCAGAAGGTCTGTCCATGGTGCTGAACCCTCCCATCTAAGAGTCCGAGAAGTGCGATGGGTGAGGTTGAAAAGATGGGCGTCGGGGTGGACGCTGTCCTCCTCCGAGGTGCTGAAACCGCGGCGGGTAGGGCTGTGCCCGGAACGATGCCTAATGAAGCACAAGGGATGAGAGTAGGAGAGATCCTGCCCGGGAGGCAGTAACTTGGCCCCAGACTTGCTGAGGTCCTCGGAGAAGCTCCGTCTCTGATTTAACGTGCTTAGTTTTCTTTTAAATGAAGCCACAGGTCCGCCTTATGTCTCAACAGCCCCAGTAAAACAGTCAGAGGAGGAATCGGAGGACCTCCTAGGATTCCTGCTCCTGGAAATGAAAGTAGCTTCGTTCACCACCACCTCTAGGCCCCTCTGTCCAAGGGAGGGAGCCCTGCAGTCCAGAAGGGGGCGATCCAGTCCACTGCACAAGGCTCAGTCTCTCTAAGCTAGAAGGAGACCCAGCAACTGGCCTGCCTTACTTACACCCACTACACGGACATGAAAACTGAGTCCCAGAGAGGGGGACAACATCACTAATAACTATTGAGCTTCTACCACGAGGGCGGCATTTATGCTTAGCGCTTTACACACACGATTTTGTAATCCTCCGCAGGATCCCTGAAGGCAGCTATTTATTCCCATTTCTCAGATGAAGACCTTGAAGCTCAGCCTGGGGTAGACATTCGGACACGATCACACAGCCTGCGGTAGGCAGGTCTAACCAGGTCTCCAGTGCCTCAGCCCAGGTTTTCTTCCCACCTCCCCCTCACCTCCATCCACCCACCCACCCCCACCTGCCTCCCTGACCTCGGCACCGCCCAGCTAGCAAAGTTGAGGAGTCCCTTTTGAGCGCGCTGGGTCTGGTCGATTGGTTTTCCTCTTTATCCCACTGGAGAGTATTTCAGTTCCTGAAACCAGTAGTGTTATGCTTGGCAGGAATCGGGTCCCTGGGGTGGCTTCCTCCACCCCATCTCGCCCCGACTTGCGCTCTCGGGCCGGGAGAAGTTGCGGGTACCGCTTTAAAAATCCCAGCCTGGGCAAAACTTTGATGATAAATCAAGCGGCGGATCCCTCCGCCGCCGCCGCCTCCTCCTCTGGGCGGGCGGGGGGAGCGGGAGGGAGGGGGTGCGGCGGCAGCGGCGCCGAGCGGAGTGGCCTTCCGCGGAAGGGAAGAGTCCCGCAGTCGGAGGCGGCCGGCTGGGCGTGCGCTCGCTTCCCGCAGCCGGGGCTGGGCCGGAGCCGGGCGGGGGCCGGAACCGGGGCCCAACCGGGTTCTGCGGGCGAAGGGGCAGCAGCCGCAGCCGGGCAGCCAGGCCGCACCCGGTAGGGGCCGGAGGGCGCGAGGTCTGCGGTCTTCTGAGCCCCGATGTGAGGCGGCGGCGCCCCCTCCGGCCCGAGCGCGCACCATGGGGGCCCCGCTCGCCGTGGCGCTGGGCGCCCTCCACTACCTGGCACTTTTCCTGCAACTCGGCGGCGCCACGCGGCCCGCCGGCCACGCGCCCTGGGACAATCACATCTCCGGCCACGGTGAGTTGGGTCGCCGCCCCCGCGGACTTCCCCACCAAACCCCACCCTGGGCAGCGCGGCTCCGACTTGGCGGTCCGCGGACTCGAGCCCGCGGCGCCGGTGGCGGGAGTCCGAGGGGGGGCGCCCCCTGCCGGGTCTGCGGACCGGCCCTGGCTCCCTGGCCACTCCTGCGGACGAGGGTGCAGCCCGGGTGCCACCCCCATGCCACTCTCGCGGAGGGCTCCTTTCCCACCCTCTACACTCTCGCTGATACATACACCTTCACGACCAGCCACGGACACAGCCGCACTCGCTGCTTTCTCACACAACTCCTACCCTCACACATCTCCAGACACCTTCTCGGATCGCCCTCACTTCTGTGCCCACTACACACACAGCAGGCGTGGCCGGAGGGCTCACACCCTGCCAGCTGGCACCCCAGAGCACAACTCTTGCCTGCCCGCCTTCCTGCAGACACACTGGCAAAATACACACACTTGTGAACACACTTTGCTCACCCACACCTCTCTGCCCATCTGCCTTTCCCCTTTGTGGGTTTAACCCTGTAGCTGTCCTTGTCCCTTCCCTCTCCACCTGCCCCACTGGGAAAGGTCTTGGGGGACAGACAAACCCCGCTTCTTGAGAACTAGTAGCCTGGGCTGCAGCCACCCCATCAGGTGGGTGGCATCTTGGCTTGGTGGGAGCCCCTTGAAGACGCTGGAATACTTGGCATTGCTGCTTCCAGGCGGAGGCGTGGAAGGGAAAGAGGGAAGCCTGGAGCTTTTGTCTGCCTCTAGGGGTGGGCAGGAAGCCCCTTGCCATCCTTCTGTAGGGTCCCCTCTCATCCTCATCTTTGACCCCGGAGGACTGAAAGGTGGGACCTCTCAACTCAGCCACCATGGGAGCTGGGGAGCAAGTGAGCATTCCCAGCACTGGCTGCCAGAGTGTCAGAAGCTCCTTCCAGCCCCAGAGGAGCCCAAGTTGGCGGTAGAGTTGGATTGTCAGGCCGGCAGCTGCAGGGGCTCCCCCTGCCTCCGTGAGGTGGACTCCTTCCTGTATGAGGACCAGGGCACAGATGAAAATGGAGACGCTTCATCCATCCATCTCTTCCCTACAAGGGTTTCCAAGCTGGCAGGGGAGGCTGCAGCACCCATGCTGGGCAGTGTGTGCCCAGGACTGGGGACAGGTTTGCACAAAGGGCAGAGAACTGGGTGATTTCTTCTGATGGAAAAGAGTAAGGGCTGTGGTGGTAAGAGATCAGAGAGAAGGCTGTACTGGGGCATGCCGTGTGAGTTGGAATTGCTTGGGAGAGTGAGCCCCTCTCAGGGTCTCTGCTTTTGAGGAACTATGACTCCCTGCACCCTTCTTCCTGACCAGGTTAAATACTAACCGCTCTGTGTACCATTTGCGCACCGTTCTTATCCCTCATCTAATTTCTACTGACCTGGCTGGAGCAGTGCTAAAATAGGGGAAGGGTTATTTTGATCTTTAGTATACAGATGGGAAAACCAAGGCTCAGAGGTAAAGGGACTCGCCCAAGGTCACACAGTGAGTGAGTGGTTGCACCAAGACTGGCCCCAGAGTCTGTCGGGCAAAGACAGCGCTTTATCCAGGACATTCATCTCCCTGTCAGGCTCCCTCCCATTCAAGGGAAACTAGGAATTCCTCCTCCCGCTCCCCTCCTGGCTCTGCTCAGATCCTTGGCGCGGTTGGAACTCACACTAGGAGGATGTTCCAAGGAAGGGCTTTCCTGAATTTTTGGTCCCGAGAGATACAAGGAGTGGGGCTCTGAGGTTTACCGTCATCCCATCCCTGGGCTGTGGGTGCCACTCTGTCATTCCTGAGGCCCCGAGGTGGCCTCCTCATTGGCAAGCAGGGTTCTCCCCTGTGTGGCAGTCTCCGCCTGCCCCCTGGTGCCAGGCGTGCTTAGGGCACAGCTCTGCCCCCCTGGCTGTAGTGCCCCCACTGCTCCCTGGGGAGGTCCAGCAAGGGCCCAGAGGAGGGGTTGGGTAGGAAGGACACAGCACTGGCTGCAGGGGTGCCTGGCTTCTCTTGCTGACCCACCGTGCAGTTCTGGGCAAGTGAGTCACCCCTCTAGGGCTCTTTCTGTCCCTCAAGAAGCGAGGAGGCTGGACTGCTCTGCAGGGTCCAGACTGCCGGCTCCCAACACTGCCAGGTTCAAAGTCACCAAGTGGTTGATGCCAGGGAGCCCCCACCGCTGCCCCTCTGCCGGGCCAGACGCCTAACACCACAGGAAGGGCTCGGAGCCACTCACTTAATCACAAAAAGAAACTGTTATTAATGATAGTGAGACGCGGCGGATAAGTGGGTCATGTCTAATAAGCCGTTTGTGTTCAGGAGGAGAATACCAATTTGATAAAAGCTGTGTGTGCTGAAAAAGCCCAGAAATTGCTGTTTAGCAGATTGGAGCCAGATCGTTCCATTATTCCTGGGCTCTGCGTGTCCTCAGCTGATTCAGGAAATGTGGCTGGCTTAGGGAGGTGTCTCTGTGCCTCGGGTGGGTGTGGGAGGCTGGAAGAGGGGGCTCTCGGGGAGGAGTCCACTGACCCCAACCGCTTTGTGGCTGCTCTCCAGCTCAGTTCCAGCCCAGCCCAGCCACCAGGCTAATGCCTTCCACCTGCTCGCCCCGGGGCTTGTCACAGGGAAAGCCCATGGTCAGATGGGTCCGCAAGGACATTGGTCTCACTTCCCACCTCCCGGCTGCTTCCACTCAGCCCACTTCACAGAGGGGTTTTTAAAGGCATGAGGAGTGATGGGGAGGGGGTAGTACCTGTCTTTTAGGGAGACATCGGGAAACAGGAGGCAAGGAAGGTGATGGTCAGTATCTATGCTGAGTAGGTATTCAATGAATGGCAGCTAATTTGATTTTTTCTGATCAGATAGGGTTAGCTCATTGCCCTGCGCAGGTGGGAGGAAAGGGAGCTGACATTTATGAACTTCCTACTGGGTGGTAGGTGCTTCCAAACCCCTGATCAGTGTTTACTCACTAAGGCTGACATCCAACATAGGAGGAAACAAAGGTTAGAGAGGGCCAGTGACTTGCTCAAGGTCACTGAGTCTGTACAGAGAGCTGGGAAGGTGAGCCTAAAATGAAAGTGTGTCTGGCAGTTCCAAACCTGCCTCCTCCAGCACAGCTGTGAGGCAGGCTTGGCCAGTCATGTGATGGAACTCCTTCCCCTGCTCGTCCCTACCCCAGGGACTCCCTTCCAGCTCCCCGGACAACTGGGAAAGCAGTGGGTTCCACCAAGAGGAACCAGCAGCTCAGAAAGATGATGAGATCTTGCTGAGGCCACGTGCAAGTTAGAAGCAGGAAGCTGGATTAGACTTCTTCTCCAGGACTCTTCCTAGATCTTATTCACAGTAGGGGTCTGGAAGGCAGGATCTGTTTAATTTTTTTGGCCACACCACACACAGGATCTTAGTTCTCTGACCAGGGATCAAACGCATGTCCCCTACAGGGAAAGCACAGAGTCCTAACCGCTGGACCACCTGAGAAGTCCCCAGGAGGCAGGATCTTTAATGAGGATCTTTGTGGATCTCCTGCATTGCTAGCACCCAGGGAGTTTGTTAAAATGCAGATCCATTGGCCAAAATGATTGTTGAGAGGACCCTGGAATCTGCATTTTAATAAGCTCCCCAGGCCCAGAGTCTTGGAGTCACTGCCTTAAGTATTCACCCAACCTGATGAGACTTGTAGGGATGGGAAATTGCCTGGTGCAGGGGGCTGCTGGATTGCCAGCGAGGAAGAGGTCCCGACTGGAACGGGTATGTGGACCCTCAGAGGAGCCCCAGGAAGCCCTTCACTGCAGCAAACATCCATCTTCCCGCCCTCGCCCTGCCACACACACACACACACACACACACCCCTAGGCCAGCACCTTCAATTATTAATACACCCCAATGCAGACAAGGATCCTGGCTTGGCCGGGCCTTTGTCCATTGAGTGATTCCCTGTCCTGAGGTTTTCTCTGTTGCCAGGAGGGTGCAGCGGGATGCTACGGGAGGAGGTGGGGGCTGCCAGGCCATTGGCAAACAGCCCGTGCACTGAAAAATGACCCTGGCTTTCTTGCGTTCCTTCCCGAACTGTTGGTATCTCCCCATCAATAAGCTGGCTAGTTTGGTGGTTGGGAGATGGAGAAAATTGAGTGCTGTCTTCCGAAGGTTATGATGTTAAAAATGTGTTCACCGTTGTCTTGGGTGTTGGTGATTATTCTATCAATTACGCCTGTAAACACTCCGCCCTGGGCTGAGGGTTTCCCGGCCTCCTGTGGGGAATTGGCCCTCGCAAGCAGTTTTCCCCAAGTCCTTCACACCAATTGCTTTTGACACTTTGCCTATCAGCGGCTCCCTCAGCTTTTTCCCCAAGCAAGGGGAGCCGCAGGCAGCCAGCAGGCCTGGGAATTCAACTCGCTGCCACGGTGACAGCAGGCATGTTGGGGGAAGTCTCTTGGTGACAAGTAAGTGGGCAGGGTCTGGGGTGCAGGGAGAGTGGTCCTCGCCAATCACCAGGGCAGGAGTTGGAGCATGTGGAATAAATGAATCACTGAGGCTCAGGCCAAGCCAGCAGGGCCTTTGGGACCATCTTCTACCCATTTCACAAAGGGGAAAACCAAGGCCTTGGGCAAAAGAGTGTGCGCCCAGATTGCCTGGGAGGTTAGTGCTTGGCTTTGGGGATCACCTGACCCACCTCTGTACAAAAGGAGAGTGAGAGGACTTCCCTGGTGGTCCAGTGGTTAAGATTCTGAGCTCCCAGTGCAGAGGGCCTGAGTTCAGTCCCTGGTCAGGGAACTAGATCCCACATGCTGCAACCAAGAGTTTGTATGCCACAGTCAAGGGTTCGCATGCTACAACCAAGAGTTCGCATGCCACAACTCAGACCTGGCACAGCCAAATAAATAAATAGTTTTTAAAAAGAGAGAGTGAGAATTATATGGAAGCAAATGTATATTGTCATGTTAGGGTTTTAAATGGCGTTGTCTCATCTGATCCTCATAAGAATCCTAAGGGGAGGGGACTTCCCCTGGCCTGATTGTATTCATGAGGAACCTGAGATTCCATGAGGTTAAAAGGGCTTGCCCACGGTCACTCACCTAGCAAGTATTGGAGCCCAGATGGGGCCCACGTTCGCAATGCTGTTGTGTCCCAGAGAGGAAGGAGAGGCCCTTGGCCCCGTGGTGACGACCTCTACATTCCACACCCGAGCTGGGCAGCAGTGAACCTGGCCACCCCCAGGCCAGAACCTGCCTTGGTGACTTTCTAGCTTCTGTCATAGGCTGAGAAAATCAGATGGGTAAGGAGAGTGGACACGTGGTGTGAACAGTGACATCGGCGCCCTTGGGAGAGGTAGGTGTCAGAAAGAAGGGAAAGGGGACGCGAAGCAAGCCCACCTCCTGGTGCTTGGCCATGACCTTGGACTTTAGGGACTGAACCAGCTGTTGAGGGCATTATGGGAAGGGTGTCTCAGCCCCAGGGGAGTTTGGGGCCAGCTGGGCACATGGGGACTGGCATCTGGGCACTCTCACCACCCCCACTGTAATGACCAGGGCTCCACGGTGGGAGCGGGTCAGAGTCTCTCATGTCCTGGTACCCACCACAATGCCTAGCCCAGGGAGATGGCAGAGAGTGACGGAGTGGGTGGCAAGGAGGATAAGTAAAGTCTAAGGTCTGAATTTAAACTTCTGTTCATGCCAAGTCAGTGTCATTTTAAACATTCACATAATTTTAATTTCATAAGAAACCCATGTTATTAATAGAAAAATCACAAAACTCGAACCCCCTCCTTATCCTTACTGACCACGACATGGGCATCTGGGGTGAGTAAGGCTGATTCCCTCTTGCAGTGGGTAGACCCGTAGGCCCAGCCCCTTGGGGTGCATGTGAGATGCTTCAGCCCTGAGGGTAATGGGGTCTCAGGATGTAGCCTCTTCTCCCAGCCCCCAGTGGGATTCTTCCAATGGAAAAGGGGGCCATGGTCTTGCTAGGGGGATAAATCCACTCCTTTACCAGCTGATGACCCCAGAATCGCTCTGGTACCTGCTGCTATGAAGAAGGGGGGTGGGCAGAGGGGCTGCTGCTGCTCCAGGTCCCCCTGTTCACTGCTGTGTCCCCTCCCCTTCCTTGAAGCCAGCAAAGGGCTCAGCTCCACCATCCCCTTCTTCAAGAAGACTCCTCTCGGCAAGGTTGGGTCCTACCTGAGAGATGGTTTTAGGCAGAACACAGACAAACCTCTTACATTTTAATAGTTATGCATTTATTTTAATGTGGATTGGAAAAATATAACCAGCACATCAAAACTGCGATTTCACAGATATGATTGCTTAGAATGAGCCTAACAGGGATATTAAAACATAGTGAGTTCGTTTATAGAAAAGCATGATGGACGTAATGGTACAGGTGGTACACAGACGCATCGTGTGTGTGGGTCACCATACTTGGGAGGTGCTGGCCTGCAGGCCACCCCCTCCCACCTCATACTCCTATTCCTCACACTGGGAACTGCTGGCCTAACAGGGGCTACAAGATCATTCATTCATTCCTTCCTTCATTCAACAAATATCTCAATAGTTGAGAACCTACCATGGAGCAGGCTCTTTTAGCCACTGGGGACATACCCGTGAGGAAGACAGATAGGGCTCTTGCTCAGACAACTGAACTTGTGAAATATATGTAAGTGTAAATTGTGATGAGTTAAGGAGCAGGAATGATGTCCAGCCTGGAGAAGGGCACTCCCTCCTGGGGCAGTGAAGTTGCTAAGAGTGAGCTCCCCATCATAGGAGGTATGCAAGCTGGACCAGTTATTAGCTGGGGGTATCACAGAGGAGAAGCCTGCCTTCTTTCCCAAATGAGCAGAGATGGGTGAAGTGGGCAGAAGCCAGAAGACAGTGGGTGTGAGCAGTTTAGTGATGGGGCTGGGACAAGGGCTGAGTTGGGCAGGGCTTGTAACACTGAGGAGGCCTGGTCCCACACTGGGGACACGGTGGGGGTGGGGGCCTTCACTCCTCCCGGTGTTAAGAGGTTGGGGTAGAGATTCCTTGATCAGTTCTGCTCCCACTTAAAATGCCAGAATTGGGGCAGGGAGTCAAACCTGGGTTTTTATCCACCCTCCCCCTGCTCAAGCTTCTGGGTGGCTTGGCAGGTCCTTGCCCCTCTCTGGGCTTCATTTTCCCACCTGAACAGTGCCAAGTTCTCCGAAGCTCTAAGCATCCGGAACACCTCCATCTGTATCCTCCCAAGTGCTGTCCTTTGTTCTCCCATCAACAGGTGAGGATGGAGCCGATGGTGGCCTGGCATTCCATCTGGCACCTGGCGCTTAGCTCTCAGTGGCCTTCCGGGCTCTGAACCAAAACACCAGCCAGGGCTCACAGGGGATTTTCTCTGTGCTTGCCCCTTCCCCACCTCTTCTCATCCAGCCCTCGCCTGTTCTGTGCAGAGGGCACTCCCATTTTACAGACGAGGACACTGAGGCTTGCGGGGGTGGGTGGTGATGCGACTTGCCTGAGGACACGCAGATGTTGGATGGCTGAGCCAGGCCTGAGCCCAGCTTGCAGCTCTTAACCCGCTCATCTGTCCTCTGCTGGTTGCCAAACCAGCTGGGCTTGTGGGCTGGTGTTTTGTTCCACAGCGTGCCCTGGATTCATGGGATTCTCTCAAGGTCCGTGATGCCAAAAGGCTGAGAAGGCCCAGTCTGGCTGAAAGAGCCCAGGGCTGAGAGTCTAGGGTTCTGGATCCAAGTCTGGCATCATCAGTGGGGAGCGATGGGAGTAGGCTCATGCCTGCCTGGATTTTACAGGGTTGGCTGTTTTTGTCTGAGCCTGAGTCTGGAGTGAATGCTCAAGTATTTGCTCACGTGTGACTGGAGGAGCTGTGGCAGTGGGGAAGAAGCGGCCTGGATGGTCCTTTATCAGACTGGCCTAAGGGGCCAGGCAGGTACCCTCTGCCTTTGCATCAGGTCCGGTCTCCCCAGCCCCCTCCAGGCAGGTGCCCTTGGGACGTGAGGTGTGGAGGCTCTGGGAGCATCTGGAAGGTTAGAGCTGGAGCCAGGAGGGGGCCCTCGCTCAGAGCTATCAATTAGGGGGCTGGCAGTGCCCATCGGTGCCACATGCTCACCTGCTTCTCTTCCTCCGAATCTCTTTGTATGGGTTTGTCTCTCTCAATCTCTATCTCCGTTTTTCGACCACTCTCCATCTTTCTTTGTCCCTTTCCCTGTGTCTGCTCCATCTGCTTCCTCCCTCTTCTCATCTCTCCCACCTCAGTCTGCCCTTTCCCTCTGTCTCTCTGTACACACACACACACACACACACATACTCCTCTCTTCAGGTGACATCTCAGGCTTACACGTGCACGAATTCTGTGTATCACAATGACCCACACAGAGCAGGCACCCAGGAAATGCCGGTTGAATGAACGAAATGAATAAACGGGTGAATGGCCACACGGGGAAGCTACTGGGGCACTGGGCCTTGTCAAGTCTAATGGTTCCTAATTTTTTTGGAGGGCACCATCCTCTTGAGAATTGGACTGGTTGATGAAAACTGGGTTGTTTCCTCAGAAAAATGCCTCATTGTTTGGTCCAGTGTCAGGGGGGCTTGTTGAGGGCCCCCAAAGCCCACTTGTGGTCCTCGGGGGAAGCAGCCTTCCTGTCATGGGGCGGGGGGTGGGGGGTGGCTGAGGTTCCAGGCTGGCCCCAGGACACAGGGCTGGCGTGAAGCAGAGCCAGGCTCTGGAGTCCTTCTCCTACCACCGGGGACTGTTCTGTGTTGTGACCTGAGGTGGCCTCGAAAGAAGCTTCACTCCCTTTCCCTGGCAGGTCCTTGGTGAGTGTCCGCGGGGGTGAGTTTAGGGAGACATAATAGAGGACATTCAACCAGAGGTGAGAGCCCCAGAAACAGGGCAGGTGTGCCACAGAAGAGGGAGGTCTCGGGGTGGGGGGTTCCCAGCGAGAGTGGTTGCTGTGTCCTGGTGCAGTCAGGGAAGACCTCCTGGGGGCCGTGGGCGCCTTCTCTGCCTGCGTCCAGGGACCGTCGGGGCTGAGAGGAGGCTCTGGTGGCCGGCAGGGAGCCCTGCCCAACTGTCTGGGTCTGGCAGGGGCTTCATTTGGAGGGGCCTGCGGGCGTACCCGGAAAAGCAGGCTGTGGCTGGAGGTGCTAAGACTAGGCTGGGGAGGGTTGGTTTTGATCCCCAGGGCAGGGGCAGGCCTGGAGGATTTCTGAGTGGTGAAGGCACAGGGCGTCGCTGGCCCTGCAGGTTGAAGTGGGGGCCTTAAATAGGCTTTGGAGGCTGGAGGGGCTAATGGAGGAGGAGAGGCTGTTTATGGCGAGAGGGGCTGAGTTTCTGGGCTCATAGGATGCGGGGGCTGGTTTTTAAGTGCCCAGGGATTGTTGGGAATATGGGCTTGAAAGGAGACGGGAGCCGAGTGTCTGGTGTGTGTGTACGTGTGTGTAGAAGTATGCTGGCTTCCTTTCTTGAACACACGAGCTCCTTCCTCCTCAGAACCTTTTCCCGAGTGATCTTCTCCCTTTGGCAGGCTCTCTTCCTTCCCCTCCTGCCTTGCGGTTCTCTCTGCTTCACAGAGAGGCCCATAACCTCCTGTCAGAGCCCCCGTCACGGTCACCCCGGCAGGCACCCCAGACGGAGGAAACGGTCGGGGGGTGCGGGGGAGCTTAGAGAGATGTCCGGGGCCTCACACTGAGTTCAAAGCGAGGGATCAGAGCCCTAAACTTTGTTTCCCTGATCCTGGCATGTTAAGGGTGTCTCTTGGGCTGAGGGGAATCTTAACTGCACTCCCCATTTCTCAGAAACCTCAGGCTTGGTTCCCGGCTGAGGGCCGGGAGGGAGAGAGCAGGCAGTAGGGTGTCTGTTTTGCTTTGTGAGGTTTTAAAAAAATCATTTCCGACCTTAGAGGCGGCAGCAATTACAGCTGGCTCGCTGGGGAGCTGTTTGCTGCCTGTCATCGGCCCCAGGAAAGGGTCCCTAATGGAGGCCCTGGCGGCCAGAGCGCACAGTAGTGGAAATAGCGCTCAAAACAAAGGCGCTGATGGTCTCGGGCAGGCAGATGAGAGGGAGGGGTGGACAGGCTGGCTGATGGTGGGGCTCTGGGAGCAGGGGCCCCGAGACTCATCAGCTGGTCTCCTTATGTCCCCCGACACCACAGCAGTGATCACAGAACTCCACATAGGCACTGGGTGCCCCCAACCCCATCCCAGCTCTGCTGCTTTCTATTAAATCCCCTCCCAGGCAGCGAGAACAGTAAGTACAAAGGCTCTGGGGTAGGGCAGAACCCTTTCAGCTAGGGCTTATTTGCTTCTAGAATAGTCATTGGGCTTAAAACCCTTCCTTAAAGGCCAGTCTTCTAGGTGAGGGAAAAGGAGGTGGGAGCCTTTGGGAGGCGGGGCTGGATCAAGACCCCCGACTCCCAGAGAGTCAGCATGAATAGCAGCAGCCAGACATTTACAGGTATGTGTGATCCCCCTTGAGTCCCCACAATACCCATTTTACAGATGAGGAAACTGGGCAGAGTTTGGCTGACCTCTGGGAAGTACAGTTGGGTTTCAAATCCAGGTCAGCTTGACTCCAGAGCCCACGGGTTTACTGCTGCAGTCTTGGATTTCTCAGACACAGTTGGGCAGGAGTAGCAGGAACTGGGGTGGGGGCAGGAACTGGGTTCCAAGGGGAGCTGGGTTTGACTGGGCCAGCCCCAGCAGAGAGGGGGTGGAGGAGGGGGCAGCATAGCACTCTGCCTTCTGGGCATCCCCAGAAGCTCTGCTCCAAAGCATCCCTGGGCATGCTGCCTCAGTTTCTCTCCTCCTATTGATCTCTGCACCTGACTTTCAGTTGCCCCCCATCTCTGCCGCTCTCTTGCTCTGTCCTGCCTGGTCCTGGCCTCTCTCGCTCCACTCTCCGTGCTCCCAGACTTCTTTTCCCCCTTCTTTGTGGATCTGGGGAAGCTTCTCTCTGGGGCCCTGGGGTTGCCTCTCATTCTATGGCTGATGCTGCCTCCCTGTGCTTCCTCCATCCACACCCCCTGCAATCTGTGACAAGCATTAAGGATGGGTATGTGCCTGGACTTTGAGCTCAGACACTCGGGCTCAAATCCTGGCCCCTCCTCCCCCGCCAACCTCTCTGAGCCTCACTAGCCATCAGTGCAGTGGGTGGCTCACCCCACCAGCTTTGCAGGATGTGCAGGTGAGCATGGAAAGAAATGGTACCTGCACAGCCATCAGCCTTCATCCCATCCCTGGCTCCCTGCACGTCCCCACACTTGGTTTCTCCCTCTCAAGCCCTTTCATCCCCTGTGGCCTAGATGTGTGGGAAGAGGAGGCGGGAATTCCACTGGGGAAACCTGCTGAACTTCCACAGTCCTGCAAGTGCCAGAACATTTCCACTCTTCTTAAATCTCCCCAGATTTGTAATTCCACAGCTGTCTCCTTCAATATGCGCTGGTGGCCTTGGGAGGCACACCCCCACCCCCACCCCCAGCCTGCCAGCCCTGCTGTGTGGGGGCTGCCTGGCAGGTGACCTGGGCAAGTCCCCACCCTCTCTGTGCCTCAGTTTCTTCATCGGAAGAAGAGGAGGGTGACAGTGGCTGCTTCCCAGGTTGTGCTCGGGATTCTGTGAGATATTTCATTAAAGAAACAACTCTATAAAAAGGAATGAAATCTGATAATATGCTACAATATGGACAAACCTCAAAAGCATTATGCTGAGTGAAAAAAGCATGTCCCCAAAGACCACATATTCTATTATTCCATTTATGTGAAATATCCAGAATAGGCAAATCCATAGAGACAGAAGGCAGATTGGTGGTTGCCAGGGCCTGGGGGGAGGGGGAGTGACTGCTTAGTGGGAGGATGAAAATGTCATGAGACTAAATAGACATGGTGGTCTCACAACTGGGTGACTGTACTCAGTGCCCTTGACGTGTACACTTTAAAATGGTTAATTTTATGTTATGTGAATTTCACTTCAGTTACCGCTAAATAAATAAATAAATAAAAAGGAAACATTTTTATAAGCACATACTTGGAGTCAGACACTCACTTTATAAAAACGCTAATGGATTTAATCCTTACAACAAGGGCATAGATGTAAACAACAGCTGATTCCCTTTGCTGTAAAGCAGAAACTAACCACATCAGCAACTACAAGAAAAATTAATTTTAAAAAATCCTTACATCAGCCTCTGAAGTGGTTGTTATTATTATCCCCATTTTACAAATGGGGAAACCGAGGCACATTAAGTGTTAGCAGTCTGAATTGTTATTGGGTGGGGCAATCAGCTGGGGCTGGGCAGGGACCCCACTTAGGTCAATGTGCTAGTGTGTTCCTAAAAGTCAGCAGTGAGTGGATGAGGCCCTACGGTGTCCAGAACACCGAAACAGACTCTTCACCTGCACAGTTCATGTAATCCTCAAAATAAGCCTTTAACCAATGACACACGTGGGAACCGAAGCCCAGAGAAGTGAAGCGACTTACACAGTGTCACACAGCAAGAAAGAGTGGAGCCACGTCTTAGGGAGGGGTGCTGGTGTGGCAATAATACAGGCTCTGGAGTTTCCTGGAACTCAGGTTCACGTCCTCGCCCTACCATTTACTGGATCTGTGCCTTGTGATACATAGTCCTCTGTCCCCGAGTGTTAGATTTTTTTACCTGTGAAAAACCATAAGATTGTTGTGAGGATTATGGATCGTGCCCTGCACTGGGCTTGGACTCGTGCAAAGGGGTCTGTTGTATGGATGAAAAGGCATCTACATCTGTAAATCCTGGACTTCACCTGCCCCCAGTCCCTCCTTTTCCTCTGGGTCCTCTGCCCCTTTTGCCAACACATCAGCCCTCCAGTGCACAGAGCGTGGTCTGAAGAGCCTGAGGCTGCAAAGATGAAGGCAGACTCCGATTGGATGGGATGGAGATCCTTGACAAGGGGTTCGCCTCATGCCGGAGAGTAAACAGCTCCCCACCAAGGGCAACATTTCTTTGATGTCTCCTGTTTCATCCAAAATGCATGAGTTCTGTATTCCATGCCATAATATATTCATGTTTACTTTAATACAAAAGTAATGTTCCCATTTGTGGGGGCAGCGGAGGGATGGGAAGGAAACTGATGCCTCAGAAAGTCACTTCCAAAGCCTCAGTACAGCCAGAAGGGAGCCCTCCATTCATTTCTTTGGTCATTCATTCCACGAACACGCATTCAGTCCTCCTCGTTCCTGAAATTGATGTTAGTCCTCCCCACATGCAAGACACAGGGAACGTTCTGGCAAATCAGACAGGATGCTGCACCGTATAGGTGAGTGGGAAAGCTTTCAAGTCTTCGGGCCAGAGGGAGCAAGGCCTCGGAGGTGCCAACTAAAGATGAATCGTGGTACTGGGCCGGTGGCCAAGACAGCCAGAGCTGGTGACAGTGGTGGAGCTGGCTGCCCACTGATGGGCACACGTCAGCTGGACCTGCATCCCAAGCCCTTCTGATCAAGAAGGAATTCTCTTCCCGATGCCACTCCGAATTTAACACCCATCTCTCACCCATCTCCCCTGTTAATGAGAGGAGACGGGGACGGAGGCTCGTAGCCTTCAGCAGGCAGCCTTCTCTGGCTAGAATTTACGAACACTGTTTGGTTTTCATAGTGCTTATTTTTACTGTTACCCTCTCTTTATGGCAAGTGATGCTGATTTTCCATTTATGGCGGTAATAAAAGTCTCCTTTTAAGTGGAATTTATTTAAGTAAAAAAGAGACAGTTGCTTTGAAAATAAATATTAAGTAAATAATAGTGCAGGTGGTACAGGGAACCTGCAGAAATGGTAAAGTGGACCCCAAAAGGTTGGACTTGCAGAACTGTCTTTCCTATGCCCTTTCTGGCCCCTGAGCACCCTGGCTATGCAAATCCCATCAATGTTCAAGTCCAACCCTATCCCCTCTTCCCTCCCAGAAGCCTTTCCTCTCCAAGGACATGCACCTCCACCCAGAGCCTCTGCACACACCTTGTGTGCCACATGTCTCTGCAGGGCACTAGGATCCCTGGCTCTGTGAATGGTGCACACCCTGAGCAACCGTACATGCCGATCCAGGCTCAGTCCCAGCTCTAGTTACCCAGTCCCAACAATAGTTACTGGTCTGTGTGTGTGTAGCTCCTGCGGAATGTGTGCCCCTTGAGGATCAGGGCCTGCCTGGCCTGAGCATCTTGGGAAGCCCAGCACAGGGACTGGCCCAGAGTAAGCATCCATGAAAGCTGATCTCTCATTTCTTCTGCAGGGAGGACTTGAGTCCCTACCACATGCCCAGGCCCCCATCATCCCAAGAAGGCACATTCAGTTCTTCAAACTTTTGTACAAAATGCACTCGTCACTTCTTTTAATTATTATTAATTCCTTTGGTTGCGCCGAGTCTCAGTTGCAGCATTAAGGATCTTTTCATTGAAGCATGTGAGATCTAGTCCCTGAGCAAGGATTGAACCCGGGCCCCCTGCACTGGCAGCATGAACTCTCAGCCACTGGACTACCAGCGAAGTACCCTCCTCTTCACTTCTTGAGAAGAGGACACCTGTCCACTCCAAGATGAAAGAGTCTCTGTGACCTCGATCCCTCTTGCTGCAGGCCACCTGCCCGAGGTGGGGGGCTGGCTGCCCAAGAGGAAATGGAACCCTGGGGTGCCCCCCCCACCCCAGGCCCATCCCAGAACAGACACCCCACACCCATCCCTGACAGGCTTCTTATTCCCTGGAGGCTTTTTGATCCCACTTCTTTAGGTTTTCCTCTTATGGACATTTTACATCCCCTGATATCAGGAGCTCTGTGAGAGTCTCATGTGAAATGGAGCTTCCCAAACAACACTCCCTCCACAGTCCTTTTCCCTGTTCTGCCTTCCAGTGGGGAGTTCAGGAGGCTCTGGGCTTTTCTGACCTCATGTCACACGCCCTTTCAGCCCCAGTGCCCTGCTGAGCTGGTCACCAAGCAGGCTTTCTGGAAAAGGCCCCCAGTGACTCTCACTTTCTAGAGCTGCAAGAGGACAGCGGGTGAGAGAGGACACAGATTTGGGTTGGGAAATTCCACAGTCAGCCTTGGGATTGAAATCTGACTTTGCATCCTTAGGTGTGGAGCCTGGGTAGCTCCCTGTGTGAATGGGGGCTGATAATAAATAGCATCAGGTAGCTCAGTCAGTAAAATATCTGCCTGCAATGTGGGAGACCTGGGTTCAATTCCTGGGTTGGGAAGTTCCCCTGGAGAAAGAAATGGCAACCCACTCCAATATTCTTGCCTGGAGAATCCCATGGACAGAGGAGCCTGACAGGCTGTGTGGTTCATGGGATTGCAAGAGTTGGACACAACTTAATGCTATCTTTCTTTCTTTCCTTTTTCTCTGGGAGGATGAAGTGGGGTCCTGTTTAGAGTGTCTGCCACATAGAGGGGTTCCCTTCAACAGCGGGGCAGGGGACTGTCCCCAATGGCCCCCAGGTTATCTGAGCCTCAGTTTCCCCACTTGTAATAAAAAGACAGTGACCCCTTGCCCAGCAGGTCACTGTGAGGATTATTGGGAACATTCATCTCAACTTTCTGGCTCCTAGTGGGCCTCCAGTCAGAAGGTCACTGCACAAGGTTGATGGTCCTTGGGGCTCAAGGGTAGGCGAGCTGAGGGCCCTTCTTGGAGCTTCAGCCTTTCTTTATTGGCCTGTTCACTCTTGGTCACATTTCACATGACAACTTGATGCGTCATCATGGGGAGCCTCCAGCTTGCCTGTCAATTTTCTGGGAAGCCCTTGGCTGGACCCAGCGGGCCAGACTGGGCTTGGGCATTGGTGGTCGTGAGGGCCAGTGGGAGGTAGAGTGGGTCTGGGGGCCCCTGACTCAGGACCTCCCTGGTTGCCTGTGTCCATACATCTGCGCTCGTGGGTACTGTCCCCCTAAACACTAATCTGGCACACAGTAGATGCCCAGTAAATGTTGGGTGGGTGAATGATGGGATGGACGAATGGATGGATGATGTCTACGTCTCATTTTTTTCTTTCAAGTTTCTAACTTAAGTCTCTTAGGTTTTTGTCTAACCTTCCTTTCTCACTTCATTCAGCACATGCCCAGCAGTACCGCCTGTGTGCCTCCTCTATCCTGGGCAATACGGAGCCCTGCCCTGGGGAAGCTTCTAGTCTGGGGGAGACACAGACACCCTGATTAATACCTGCCATATAATACAGGCCAGTGGGGCAGCAAATGGAGAACTCAGAGACCATCGGGAGCATCAAGGAGGGCTTCTGCCCTAGCCCAGGGAGAGAGGGCGTCTCCAGGCAGAGGGCCAGTTTTGAGCAGGGATTCCAAGAACCATGCAAGGTTGGGCCCCGAGGGAGATACGCACACATGGCCCAAGGGCAGGAGGGGCTGAACTGGGTTCTGGGAGGGGCCAGAGCTAGAGGCTTCGGATGCTCAACCTGGGAATCTGACTTTGACCGTGAGAGCTGGCAGTTTCTCAATGGGGCATCCCAAGCATGAGTACCTTTGGGAGCTCCCTGCTCATCCTCCAGGGCAGGGAGGATGGGATCCTGTCTCGGTCTTTCACCCGAGCTGCTGCATATGTTCTGTGTGAGAGCAGAGTGTTCATTGAACACCTACTATGTGTCTGGCATCGTTCTAGCTGGCAGGGTGCAGCAGTAAATAAAACAGACCAAAATCTCCTGCCTTTGAGGGGCTTACACCCTGGGTGGAAGAGGGACAGTACATGAGAGACACTAAGTGAGAATATAATATATTAGTAAGCAGTAAGGAAAAATATGAGGGAGAAGAGGCCAGGGACGATACAAGAGGTGACGTTTGAGCAAAGACAAAAGAAGTGAGAGGCCCCCATGGATACGGGGGCAGGGGGAGTCTTCTAGACACAAGCACAGGGAAATTTTTGTTGATGAAAACCATTGTGGCAGAGCTGGGAAGCCACAGGAGGTGGTAGGGCTTTTTTAAAAACAATTGTAAGATAGTCATAATGTAAAATTTACCATTTCAACTATTTCTAAGTGTACAGTTAAGTGGCATCAAATATATTCAGATTACTGTGACCATCACCACTATCCACTTACGTAAATGTTTCATCATCCCAAAGTGAAACTCTATCACCAGTAAACTGTGATGCCCCCAGCATGCCTCCCCCAGCTCCAACAGCCGCCATTCTGCTTTCTGTCTCTATGAGTCTGACTACTCTAGAAATCTCATGGAAGTGGAATCATACAGTATTTGTCTTCTTGTGACTGGCTTATTGCACTTAGCCTAATGTCCTCAGGGTTCTTCCTTGTTGGAGCAGATGTCAGAATCTCCTTTTTTAAGACTATAATATTCCACTGTATGGAGGGACCACATCCTGCTTATCCATTCATCACCGGAGGTTTTAAGCAAGCAGCGACCCGATTTTTCCCAGCAGGAGATTGGATCTGGGTCAGAGATGACCTCGGGACCCCAGGGGCCGCACTGGTTCTCTCTGCTCTGCCCTCTTCATGTCTCTTTAGCTTCAGCTCTGCCTTGTTTCCCCTGACAAGGTGCTGCCCCTGCCACCAGTCTCCTGGGGGAATACTAGCTCCACCCAAGATTGATGGGTGGGCTGGGGACCAGTCCCTGCAGGCTTCCTGGAAGAGGCAGTCTTAGTCCAGAAACCTGAAGACTGGAAAGGCAGAGAGGGTTGTGCAGAGGGAGACCTAGAGCTGGACCAGAGTGTCTGGGATGAGGAACCTGAGCTCAGAGATGGAGGGACATGGGGACTGGGCTAGGGTTGCCTGGGTCAACACGCCTCCTTGGGACCTGCATGAATCCCCCTGGCTTGGCAGGGATGGATGTTGGAAGGAGAGTACAGGACTGATGGATGAGGGGTGTCATGGTCCAGATGTGAGTGAAATACAGATGTTGCCTCCACTGCATAATCTGATGAAGCTGCAAGGAAGCATCTCTAAACATCTTCCTGCAGATGGTAGGGTTTTGAGCTAGAAACTGAGAGAAGGGAGTGCTTTTTCTTAAGCACCTACTATGTGCCAGGCGTGAGGCGTATGTTGCCTTGTGCAACCCTCTCTTTATCCTCTCATTCTTCCCTTTTTTCAGCTAAAGAAATGGAAGCTCAGAGAGGTAAAGGGGCTTGTCCAGGTTGCACAGCTAGGGATTCAAGGAAACAGGAGTCAGATCCATGCCAGAGGCCAAATGCTAGATGTCTGTACTGAACCAGGACGTGAAAGGTTAGGAAGGAGGTCAGGGTCCCACTCCTTAAGGGCGGATGAGACCTTCCAAATCATCTCCTGCCTTTTCCAGAAGCCAGACTCGGTGACTCCCGCTGTAGCCACAAGCTGTTTCCTGCCGATGATGCCCGATAACCAGGCCTGGGGTTAATTAATACATCGCTCCCCCAATTAAAAGCAGAAAGGAAGGAGATGTTGCATTCAATCAAGCCCCTTTCTCCTCCTGCTGAATCCTAATTTGTGGACAGCGGTTTTAATTGTCTTCCCAGCGAGCCCAGCCCTGCTCAGGGCCCTTGGGCTGGAGAGGACAATCCTATCCTTCTCAAACATCTATAATTATACCAGCCTCCCTGGCTGGGAGGAGTTACCTGAACAGGGAGGGGTGGGAGGAAGTCAAAGAGGAAAGAGGATTTGAATGTCCCAAACTCAGCAAGGATGCTGACAGTGGAGGTAGGGGAGGGGTCTGAGAGGCTAAAGGGAAGGAGGTGGTGGGGTGAGGGGACAGGGAAGAGGGTTATAGGAGCATGGTCTAGAAGTTACGGGCTGCCACTCCTGAGTCCTCTAGAGCTGGGTTCATACATAACCACTGACTCTGGGGCCTTGGGCAAGTCACTTAACCCTTCTGAGCCTCAGTTTCCCCATCTGAAAAATGGGGATGATAATGATCACACCTCCCCCATAGCATCCTGATGGGAGCATGAGAAAAGGTGTGTAAAGAGCTTGGCAGAGGGCCTTGTTAGAGACGATGATCTCTAACAAATATGGAATACTAACAAGCACTCCATATTTGTCAGAGATCATCATTGTCATCATCAAAATTAAGGTGGATCACCTTCTGGTTTCTGGTGCTGATGCTGAGTCCTCATCACAGAATTAGCAGAGGGAGCAAGAACCTCTTGATAACTGGAGCCACCCACCTTCAGAGGAGACAGGAAGAGCTGAGCTCCCCGTCTCTGGAGGTGTGCAAATGAGACATAGAAGTGTGGAATCTGGTGGCTGAACTTGACCTGATAATTCAGACCAAATTCTGATGGGAGCTGATAGACTCCCAGGGTCTTGGTCACGCCTGCTGGTCAGACCCTAAGTTCAAAATCCAGCTCTGTATGTATCTTGGACAAATGATGTCACCTTTCTGAGCCTCACTTTCCTCATCTGTCAAATGGAAGTGAGTGGATTAGAAACTGTTAGAGACAATGTCAGCATCATGCTAGTAGATGCTCCTTAAAAAGGGTGATTATTATTTTTTTTTTTAAACAAAGCTCCGTGGGTTTCCCCTCCTCCCTCCTGGGTTCACACTATCCTTCTCCACCTCTGCTTATTGGTATTCACCCCTCCTTCAGGGCGCAGCTGAAGGGCCAGGTCACCTCCTCTTCCCCCAAGTGGAAGGGACCCCTCCCCTTCCCAGTGCCCAGGGCCTGGCTCCCTTGGGTTTGTCTGAGCTGGTGGGGGTCTCAGACTGTAAGGACTAACCCTATTGTATAGAGGAGCAAACCGAGGCTCAGAGAGGGGGTGAAATTTCCCCAAGGTCACACAGCAAGTCTGATGGCAGAACCGGGCTCAGTCCCTTCTCCCCGGCTCCAAGTCCTGGCACTCACCTGCATGTGGCTTCTCCCTTCAGGGAGGGGGTTCTCTGGGGTGGGGCCCAAACAAACCCTCATGTTGCTGCTTCTGGAATATGGAGACTCAGATATGCCATCAAATGCCTAGAGCCTCCGCTTCCCCACTTGTCCTGAGAATGAATTGCCCCCTTCATCGCAGAGGATGGAGCCAATGGCATCCTAAGGGGGCCTCCTTCAACCCACCCAACCATGTGCCTCCTGGCAGGGTCTGAGGGGATCAGCGAGAAAGAGAGCAAGGGACCAGAGCCCCCTGTGGAGAGGGAGAGCTGGTGGCCACAGCTACAGCCAACTCTCCTGGCTCCCAGGAGTTCTCAGAGCAGAGTCTCCCTCCATCCTCCCAACCAGGGCCCCTCCCCACTTTGGCTCAGGACTACCTGGCCCACGTGGGGCTGGTGAGGAGCAGCACCTCCTCTGGGAAGCCCCCCTTGATTGCCTCAGGCTGGGTGAAATGCCTCCTCAGTACCAGCCTAGGCCTTTACACTCAGAATAAAACAGACTCTCCATAGGAAGGTGCTTCCTCAGGACTTTCCAAAACAAGGTTGGCCACTGGGGCTGTTCCTTTATAAGAAAGAGTCCTACCACCCAAAAGAGTTCGAGTTCTGTGGGAAAGAGCACAGCCTTGGGAGTCAGACAGTGCGTGTGTGCACATGTGCTAAGTCGTGTCCGACTCTATGCAACCCCATGGACTGTAGCCCACCAGGCTCCTCTGTCCATGGGATTCTCCAGGCAAGAATACTGGAGTGGGTTGCCAGGCCCTCCTCCAGGGAATCTTCCTGACCCAGGGATTGAACCCATGTCTTGCATCTCCTGCACTGGCAGGCGGGTTCCTTAACCACTAACATCATCTGGGAAGCCTGGCCTGGGTTCAAACCCAGGCTCCACTGTGTGACTTTGGAAGGGTTACTGCCCTATACTGGGCCTGGGCTGCCTCCTCTGAGTAGTGGGGAGCTGAGGCTGGCAGAGTCACCACCTGCCAGGACGCCAGCCGTACATGACAACTGACCACTGGGAAGGTGCCTGGCCTAAATTGAGATGTGCTGTAATCATGTAAAATACATGCTGGATTTCCAAGACTTAGCACAAAAAAGAATGTAAAATTTCTCATGAATAATTTTATACATGTTGAAATAATTTTTTGATGTCTTGGGTCAAATAAAATAAATGATTAAAATTAATTTCACTTCTTAAAAAAATTTTTTTTTTGGTTACTTTAAAAACATGGCACAGGTAATTGAAAATTTCCTCTGTGTCTTCGTGCGGGGCTCGCATTCTGTGTCTGTTGGACAGCGCCCTCTAGAGGACGATTACTGGGATCCGCGTTGGGGAGAGGGCCTGTTGTGCTGGGGTGGAGAGTGCCTGACCTTGCCCACCCCTGGCTGCTGAGTAGCCCTGGGGCAGACTTCTGCATCAATAAGAAGAGCTGGTGGACCAAGGTCAGGGTTTTCAGTAAGTTGGGGGGGCTGTGGGCAGGGGGAGGCTGAGTGAAGGCAGATGGAGGCCAGCCCCTCCCCAGGTCACCCTGATGGAAACCCCACCCAAGGGGTTTCCTTGGGGAAACCCATCACTGCCCTTCCTTCCACCCGTGAGACCCACACGTGCCATTTCCCATCTTCCTGTGGGACGGACTCACCCAGCCCTGGGCGGAGAAGTGCCATGGCTGAGTCACACAGCCCTGGTTCCAGGGCTGGCTCTGCCCTTCCTAGCTCTGTGATCCTGGGGGTGGGGGGGCTCCTGGTGGGGGGAGCAAGCCCCTCTCCGCACAGTAGCTCTGGATCCCCTTTCTCCACTGGCAGGAGGGAAGATGGTGGTTACTTTCCGATTCCCACGGCTCAGGCAGGGACATCTGGAGGGGTTACAACAGCAGCGTCACTCCCTCTCTCTTGGCCAGGGAGGTCACACTGCCAGTTACCTCGGATCCAACTGGGGGCCGCAGCACTCTCCTCCTTCCCCCATTTGCAGAGGTGCTGGGCAGGTAGGGGCGTGGATCAAAGCAGAATCTGGCTGTCCCCAGGGCCAGGGGCCAGTGGCTCACTCTGATCACCTCCCAGTCCTCCTGGTGGCTTAGGTCCTCGGCAGCCCCCTTCAGTCCTGCCCGATTGGCAAGTCGGCATCAGTATTTAGCAAGTACCTACTATGTGCCAAGCACTGTTCTAGGAGATGGGGATGTATCAGTAGACAAGACAGGCACCACCCCTGCCTCCTGGAAGAAAATGCAGACCATAAACATAAATAAAATAAGTGTATTAGCTGTGCTGTCCAATACAGTAGCTGTTATCTACAATTTAATGGACATGAGTTTGAGCAAACTCCAGGAGATGGTGAAGGACGGGGAAGCCTGGCGTGCTGCAGTCCATAGGGTTGCAAAGAGTCAGACACGACTTTGTGACTGGATGACAACAACCCCCTACAAGTGGCCACCTGCATTTAAGTTTTTTTAACTATTTATTTTTGGCCGTGCTGGGTCTTTGTTGCTTCGCACAGACTTTCTCTAGTTGCAGCAAGCGGGGTCTATTATCTGATTGTGGTGCACAGGCTTCTCATTGCAGTGGCTTCTCTTGTCACAAGAGCATGGGCTCTAGGGCATGTGGGCTTCGGTGGTTGCAGTGCATGGGCTTAGTTGCCCCTCGGCACATGAAATCTTAGTTCCCTGACCAAGGATCAAACCCGTGTCCTCTGTGTTGGCAGGCTGATTCTCCTGGACCACCACAGAAATCCTTACATTTAAGGTTAAATTAATTTAAATGAAGTAAAACTTAAAATTCAGTTCCTTATTCACACTAGTCTTGTCTCAGGTGCTCAACAGACACACATGTGGCTGGTGGCCACTGTATTAGCTCAGATACAGACTATTTTCCTCACTGCAGGAAGTTCTAGTGGGCAGCACTGAAAGTATGTTGGAAGGGAAGAGGGTTTCTTTTTTTTTTTGGCGGGGGGAAGAGGGTTTCAAAGCTCTGGGTTGGGCAAGAGATGCAGTTTTCTTTTTTCTTTGCCAATGCAAATTGTGATTGGCAATTTCTCTTCTTTTTTTTAAATTTTTAATTAATTGTTTTGACTGCACAGCTTGTGGAATATTATTTCCCGGAACAGGGATCGAACCCAGACCCTGGCACTGGAAGCACTGAGTCCTAACCACTGGACCAGGAAATTCCCAGGGATGCAGCTTTAAGTGAAGTGGTCAGGGTAGACTTCGCTGCATGTGCATGCTATGCTAAGTCGCTTCAGTCGTGTCCGACTCCATCCGGCCTTATGGACTGTAGCCCTCCAGGCTCCACTGTCCATGGGATTCTCCAGGCAAGAATACTGGTGTGGGTTACCATTTCCTTCTCCAGGGGATCTTCCTGACCCAGGGACTGAACCCTCATCTCTTACATCTTCTGCACTGGCAGGCAGGGTCTTTACCACTAGCACCACCTGGGAAGCCCTCAGGCCTCACTGAAGAGGTGACATTTCAGCAGAGCCCTGATGCAGGGGAAGGAAGGAGCCTGGTGATAATCTGGGTGAAGAGAGTGCTAAGCAGTGGGAACAGCAAGTGCAAAGGTCCTGAGGTAGGATCTCAGCTGAACACCCAAGGAGCAGCAGGGAGGCCATTGTGTCAGGAATGGAATGAGCAAGGGGAAAACTAGAAGCTTTTCCTCTACAGGGAACTGGCCTGAACATGGAGGGCCTTGTCAGCCACTGTAAAGGCTTTGGTTTTTCGTCTTAGGGCAATGGTGTCATGGGAGATTTGAGAGAGAGGGGACTGATTGGTGTTTTGCCAAATTTCCTCTGGCTGCTGTGTTGAAAATAAATTAATGAGAAGGGTGGGTGGCGGCAGGGAGGCCAGTGGCTCCCCCGCTGTCATGGGTGAGAGGTTGTGGCTGGCCCAGCCTGGGGCAGTGAAAGCGGGGAGAAGGGGCTTGATTCAGGAGATGTTCTGGAGACAGAACCCATGGAACTCCCCAGAGACCGAATCGGGGCATAAGAGAACGAACAAAGGAGGCAAGGGAGACCCTACAGTTTTGGGGGGCCGGGGCACTTGGAGGTCAAAGGTGGGTGGACAGGTACCTTCCTCCAGGAGCCCATTGTGTTTCCTGCCCATTGGAAACAAGGACAGTCCCAGCTCTCAGTTGCTGACACACCACCCTTGACACGTGTTCAGTAACTCAAACAACATCGTTCTTATTAAACTGGCTTTGTTACGCAACGGCAGTCAGTCCCTCGCAAACCTCAGAGAACATGGGCAGCCTGAACCCATGGCCTTGGAGGTCAAGGATGTCACAGGCATTCTCTTAGCCCACAGGCTCATTGCTGGAGTCAAGCTCCATTTGGAAGCCCTGTGTGTACGGCAGAAACAGCAGGATTTTACCAATCCTGACCCTCCCAGAGTGCTCGGGATCATGGGAGCGGAGTGGCGACAGGTGACCCCAGAGCAGGGCCCCCGCTTCCAGTCAGGCTCTGTCTTCCTCCAGCTCCGAGGCAAGCAGTGCCAGGAGGGACCACGGGGGCTGCAAGGTGGGCTTGCTGCCCGCTGGGTGGGGGCGCCTGGCAGCAGCCAGACAGACATGGGGTGGCGGGGACTGACGGAGGCAACATTCCCTGGGTGACCTGCCCGCTGCCAGGCGTCTTTCCAGGGAGAGATAATCTGTCCTGAGAAGAGGAAAGAATTCTAATTACATCTCAGGACAGTGTTTGGAAAGAGGAGAGAACATATGGAGGGAGCAGTGCTGGACTGCAGCGAGTGGGGACTGGTTTTGCCATCTACCTGCCAGCGTGGGGGGGTGGCCGTGGGTGGGGGTCCAGCTGCTCCGTCTTCAGTGGGGAGCTGGACCCAGCTGGGGGTTGGGGGGTGGGTGACGGGAGGCACCTGCGTCTCCCACCGCCCCCTGGGGGCCTTGACAGGATGGAGGCTGTACCACCTGTTCGGGGCATCTTGCAGGTGCCAGGAAATGTGTAGTGAGGGAGCTCTGGTCCCTGCTGTCCTGCAGCTGCGACAGGCAGTGCCCGCAGTCTCGGGTGTGCATGACCGGGGTGTTGAGGGGAACCGACCCAGTGGGTCAGGGAAGGCCTTTCTGAGGGGCCCAGGTTTCAGCTGAGCTTTGAGTGACCTGCCTGGCCAAAGAGGCACCGAGGGAAGCACATTTCTGGGAACAGCGGAGACCAGCGTGAGGCCTGTTCACAGGGCAGAATGGAGCCCAAGGGGAGGTGGGAGTGGCCTGCCCCCCAACCTGCGCAGAGGGGACCCCAGGTGGAGGCCCAGGTCTGGTCTGGTTTCTCAAAGACAGTGCTGAATGTCGTGCCCTGGGATTGAGAAGAACCCCCCAGGGCGGGTGGGCAGAGAAACTGGGAAGAATTGACAAAGCAGCAGCTTTCCTCCCTGGCCTCCGGCCTCCTTGCTCACACCTTCCAACCAAGCCCTCCTCGGATCCGTCACTACCCTCTCCAGAGAATCTGGTGCCCGTGTGGGACATTCGGGGCCTCCCGACCTCCTCCTTCATCCCCAAGTCTTGCCACCTGCCACCACTGCCCAGCCCTCTCGCCCAGCCTCGCAGAGCTGGTCCAAGTGCCCCACCTGCAGCCAGACCACCCCGCCCCACCCCCGCCCCTCCCCGCCGCCCCCTGTCCCGCCCCCACCCCCGCCCCCGCCGCCGGCCCTGAGGCTTCCTGAGCCCTTGGCTACCCTTCCCCCGGTGTCTCCGCACAGCCCTGTTCACAGAGACGCCCCACGACATGACGGCGCGGACGGGCGAGGACGTGGAGATGGCCTGCTCCTTCCGCGGCAGCGGCTCCCCCTCCTATTCGCTGGAGATCCAGTGGTGGTACGTGCGGAGCCACAGGGACTGGACGGACAAGCAGGCGTGGGCTTCGAACCAGGTACCGCCCGGGAAAGACTTATCCGAGTGGGGCTGGGAGGATCCCGGCCACCCCCCACTCCTGGGGAGGGGGTATGTCTCTGCCCCTCACCGTCTCTGAGGGGCACGGCTCCAGCTGTGCTCATCCTCTGCAGCCCACAGCGGTCTCCCTCCCTTCTTCCTGGAAAGGAAGCTTGGTGGGGGTGTCGGAGTAGGGAGCAAAGCGAGGCTGTGTCCTTGGGATGCGCGCAGCTGGTAGGGCCCTACAGGGAGCAGAGTCCCGCCCTTCAGGTACAGGTGGGGGAACTGAGGCCAGAGGGACGGAAGCTGGCTCCAGGTTACTGGGCAAGGTGGGTCTCCTGACTCACCTTCTCCAAGCCCTGGGGGCATGTGCTTTGTAGTGAAAGTGAAAGTCGCTGACCACATGGACTATGGGGTCCATGGAATTCTCCAGGCCAGAATACTGGAGTGGGTAGCCTTTCCCTTCTCCAGGGGATCTTCCCAACCCAGGGATCAAACCCAGGTCTCCCGCATTGCAGGCGGATTCTTGCAGGCCCTTTAAACAAAGGGCAGTCTTTGCCCAGTTTGGTCACACAGACACACACGTGTATGCATGCCCTACCACATACCTGCAGACACACGAGGCAGCCCAGTCACGGCACACGTGCACACTCACACACACACACCGTGGAGGCATATGCTACTGGTGTCCACGCCCACCTGCCTGGCCAGCGCTATCACCTACCAATCCCTGCAACACTGCCTGTGGGTTTTCTCTGGACCACAGAGCCTGCCGGCAGGGAAGGCAGGCTGGAAAAGGGCTCCATCAACGGGTGACAGCAGTTGGAGGGTAAATACCCCAGCTCTCTCGCCCTTCAGTTGGGATAACTGAAGAGCATCCCCAGGTGCTCAGAGGGAGAAAGTTCCAGTTGCCCACGGTGGTAACTGGCTTGAGGACATACCCAATCTTAACTTCCTTCACTCTTTGGTATCACTCGCTCACTCACCTCCTGGTGTTTCCTGGCATCACCTCCCAAGTAAATCATTTGCACTTGAATCTTTGTCTCAAGGTCTGCTTCTGGGGGAGCAAACTAAGACACTCTCATTCTTACGCTTGTGTGTATATAGGTATTATGCAAATACGTATCTGCCCACCTGTTCACATATGAACACATACATGACACACCCTCATATGCACACACAGGCATGCTCACACATTCTTGTATGTTTCATGAAATGGCTTCTAACACATTCACAAATACATATTAAAATCATCTAGCTCCCGGAGGTGTCCACTCCCAGCACACTGGCTTAGTGGTCAGAGAAAGCTCTCAGGCACAGAGTTGCAGGCTTTGCAGTTGGAGGCCTCTGAGGTCAGTTTGCAGGGAATAGTATGTGGGCAGGGCTCTGGCAGCATCTGTGCAAACAAACCTGAAAACAGGACGCATCCACAGATGGAGAGAGATGTGAGTGTGCAGACAGACAATCCTACAGACAGACCAAACCTGAATTACATTTTTGCCTGTTCACACCTACCCTCCCTGTGTATCTCCAAGTACCCTCCATATCAGAATGCAGAGCGCATGTGCAGTCAGTTTTATAGACACCTCCTTTATCTTCCTTTGCTCTGACTCACCTCCATCCCTGAGTGGACGCAGAGCTGAAGGACTCCCCCACAGCCCCGCCTCCAGACCCGCGGTCCCTGGAGCATCACCTGCTGTCTCGAGAATCTTAGCTGTGGCCCATACCCCCATCCCGTGATGCTAACGCCTTGTCTCTGCTTTTTCTACCCTCCCACTCCCAACAGCTAAAAGCATCTCAGCAGGAAGACGCAGGGAAGGACGCCACCAAAATAAGTGTGAGTTTTGATAATGACTTCTTACAAGGGCTCTAATGGAGGACACAGTTGTAATTAAAAAAAAAAAAAAATTGGTCTAGTTCAGCAGGGAGCTTTGGCAAGAAGATGGAGGAGAAGGAAAAAAGAAAAAAAGAAGGGGGAAAACTTGGCCCAGCTCTGTTTTTTAAAAGCCAGAGATTTTTCAAGTTCATTGAATGACAGGCACAAACAAATGACAGGGGGAGAGAAGATGCATTCTCTCCTGTCGGGGCCAAGGCTCTGTGCATCCCTGATGCTTCGTGCCTGTCTCAGCAGCATTTTTTATTTGGGGAGCCAACGAGGAACTAATGAGACTGAGTCGGCTTTTTTCGGCCCATCACAAATGACAGCTGCGGCATCTCACGGTCACTTGGGTCCTCTGGCTCCGGACATGAGGCGGGACAGAGGAACTACAGCCGAAGGGTTTCAGGGCTGGCCGGGCCTTCTAATGCATTGACTCATTTTTATCATTGCTCCATCTCTCGAGGGAAGGGCAAGCTTTTGCCCATTTTACAGATGGGGCAACTGAAGCTTAGAGGGTCAAAGCCTTGCTGGAGGTCATGACTTGGCTGAGCTGCATCAAGCTTTTGTCTCCAGGCTATGCTGGAGCCCCATGAGGTAGGGCACCCAGGGGACTCAGGCAGTGCCAGTTTTTGTAGAGAAGGGCGCCCCAAGCAGAGTCTGGAAGAGGCTGAGGAGAGGGGCGTGACCTGGTGACACGTGTGGCCATGGGACCGGGTTGGGTTTGTGCATGGGGCATGCAGTCAGCCTGGCAGGAGGCTGGGAGTCAACTGGACACACGCCCAGAAGATGCAGGTGCCCACAGGGGTATGGATGCGTGTTGGTGGGAGTGACGTCCAGATTCACTCTTTTCTGCTGCTCCTTCCCAAGCCCATCAAGGACTTGTTGGGGAGCTCGGGGCCCCAAGGCCACTTAGACACAGAGGATCCCCCAGAGCAGAAGTCACAGTGTAAAGAGTGGGCACCGGGAGGCGTGAGGTGCCATGCCAGACCCTGGAAGTGGCAGAACAGAGGCCGGGAGGCTGGGAGGGAGGCTCCCACGGAGGCTCAGACAGGAGATGGGCAGATGACAGAAGAAAGGCCTTCAAAGCATCATTTGTGCTATCTACCCTCGGGGCCTTTCTGAGCTGGGAAAATGTAAATCATTTCTGGCTCAGGGCGGCTACTGGCCCACCGCCCCTGGCCCCTTACCCTCATCCTTTGCCAATGGCACACGCACATGTCATGTGTAACATCTCGTTTCTTGCCCAAACACCCATCAGTTAAGCCTGGCCAGGTGGAGACCTCTGTGTACATTAATATACCCCGTTCATGGCAACTCTCTCACTGATGATTTTGTTTGGGGTTTAAGAAGCATCTAACGCAAAGGAGAAAATAATCTAATTGACTTAGAGGATTAGAATTCAAGGCTGCTGGGCCCCACGTGAGGGGCATGCAAAGATGCTAATTAGTTAAATAAAATAAATGTACTCAGCATGATCGTGCAATGCCCACCCCCACCCCAATCCCTGGTGATTCCTGCACCAGCTGGGGCTCTGGTTAGACCCATTTCCATGTGCAGAGAGCACCTTGCCTGTGATAGTTCTTAAGTACATGGACGCACAGTTAGCGGCTATCTGTGAGCAGCAGCACACCCCAGATTCCTGCAGCCCGAGAGAAGGCTCAGATTTCTCCATGGCCTTCAAGATTCTGTGCAACTCGCTCTGCTCACCCTCTGGGCCATCTCGTCTGCTGGACCTGGTTCCCCTGTCCCTCCCAATCCTGGCTGCCTCCCAGCCTCGCATTCCTTCCTACCTTCTGACATTTACACAGGCCAGTCCCTTGGCCTAGAAAACAGTTCCTCTCTCTCCCTTCAGAACTCAGCTCATCAAGCCTCCCTGGATGCTGGGACTCAGCCGGCGCCCCTTCCTTCTCCTTGCTGGCTGCATTTTTGTCTGTACTGATCTGTGCTTGTGAGCCTCTGTTTCAGGCCTGTCTTCCCTGAAGACAGTGGGGCTGGGACTGCGCCTGCCTGATTTCCGGAGCCTGGCTCCGTGCCTGGCAGGTAGTCAGCGCCCAATAAATATTTATCAAGTGACTGCCACACACACAAACACACACCCAGGCCAATGGCAGCACAAAGCCAGACACAGATTTTGATACACAGACATGCCAACACCATATGCATCGTGTCTGTGCGTGTATGTGTTCAGGGGTCATGTGGGCAGGTGGGGCCTGGGAACGAAGGCCTTGTACCTGCAGGAGCCAGATGAGCCTGCAGGAGTGCTGGCCCCAGAGTCCCATGTCACCTAAAAATCCCAAATTCCAGGAAGTATCTCCCAATTTTTTAAAAAAATTTATTTTATTTTTGGCTGTGCTAGGTCTTCGTTGCTGCACGCAGGCTTTCTTTAGTTCCAGTGAGCGGGGCTCCTCCGTACTTGCTTCTCATTGCGGTGGCTTCTCTTGTTGCAGAGCATGTGCTCTGCTCAACAGTTGTGGCACACAGGCTTCCTTGCCCTGAGACATGTGGGATCTTCCCGGATCAGGGATTGAACCCGAGTCCCCGCATTGCAAGGTGTATTCTTAACCACTTAACCACCAGGGAAGTCCCTGACTTTTTAACTGTTGGGATCTAATTTGAATTTTGAAAAACTGTGGAAGGCAAACAGCTCAGTCTTCTGGCTGCGCATCGTTAGCACGTTGGGGGCCCCAGGTTCAGAGTAGGAAGTAAAATGAGTCTCTGGGGGTATGGTGGAGGCAGAGGTCCATCGTGGGTGCTGTAACCCCTTGGGTCCACCATGGTGGCCCTGGGGAGGCTGAGATACGGCAGCGCTGAGTGCAGGGGTAGGTCAGGGAAGACACAGTGGGGCCAGCGCCAAATGTCCCAGGACCACTCGAGTCCTGGTCCAGTTTTGCCCTCTCCCTGGGCCTCTCTTCCCTCGTTCACTGCTATCTAACAAATATATGTATGAAAAGTGCTATGGAAACTGTAAAGTCCTCTGGATTCGGCCGTATAAATGACAGTGGTTACTAGAGTGGAAACTTAATATGGATTTTCAAATCACATGATTCCTATTCCCAGAATTGGGGGTGGAGGGGTGTGGAGCAGGGAAAGGAGGCCCAGCTTTGCAGAAAACGGGAGAGGGAATGAAAAGAGCTCAGAATCTCATAAGGAGATCGTTTAAATTACAGGCACCTGTAATAATAGCATTGATAACAATAATAACAAGGCAGCTAACATTTATTGAGTGCTTGCCATATGTCAGGAACCATGATGAGTACTTTACAATGTGATTTATCTCATTTAACTTGAGGCCTGGGGAAGGATCCCCGGCCTTAAAAATTATCTCCCTTGGGAGCTTGTATATGCTGAGGATTCCCTCATCAGGACCTCATTCCTGGGACTCAGATAAATTCTGCCTGTGTCCATTTTCAGGTTCTGGAAGTCTTTCTTTTGAGTTCACTGAAGTGCTGTTTTGGAATTAATTTCCCTTTAACTAACAATTTTGGAAGTAGAGATGGGCCCCAACTGCTGAATTTTAAAATAAGGTGAAATTCTCCACATGCATCCTCTTTACCAAGAGGCTCACCTGCCTTTGTTACTGTTAGTCCCTTCTTTGGTCTAATTACAGTTGTTTTTGCTGTAGATTCATGTCACCTGTTTCAGTCCAAAACAGCCGTGGGCAGCCTGGATCCCAATATACATGTGGCCATGTGCTCCAGCCCTGCTAGCCTAAGCCCTGCCTCCTCTCCTAAAAGCCCTAAAACCCAAGGGGCAGCCAAAGAGGCCTCAGAAAGCACGCTGCAGCCCCCAAGCCATGTAGAATCTTCCCAGACCAGAGATCGAACCAGTGTCCCCTGTAATGCAAAGGGAAGCCCCTGATTTTTAACTGTCAGAACCTAATTGGATTTTTTAAAAACTGTGGAAAGCAAACAGCCCCTCCCAACCCCAGGCCCCCAAATCTGCATAAATGGTTAAAAGGCAGCAGCAGTATTTGTCAGATCAAGCCCCTGCCTGCCTTGCCTGCCCACCCCATACATGTGATATACACATGAATACTGCCTGTTTTCTGCTGCAGGGAGTGGGGGCTGGGAGAGCAGCGCATGAGCTCTGCATTCTTCATGAAGGATTAACAGGCCAAGCAGTGGGTCATGGTGTACTACAACTTTATTTTCTGTAGTAGACATTTCTATATTTCCTTGAAAATTCCTGCAGTGATCCGCGGTATACAAAGGGCATGGAATTCTGAAGTCTGAAAGGGAGGCAAGATTCATGTGGAGTCGAAATCACTCCATCCATCTTGGGAATTCCTTGAAATAGGCACGGAGCAGCCGGCCTTTGGCTGAGGCCCCAAAGATCACTCTGTGAAGGCCACGGTCACACACACCCAGTCCCCACTCTCAGGGTCCTCCAGCCGGTGTGGCAAATGGATGATAACTCAACCATCACACGTGATAAAACATAAAACTACAGCTGTGACTATCAAAATAAGAAGGAGTGCAGCCGGTCACAGAGGACCTGACCTAGTCTGAGGGGTCTGGATGGTCACAGAGGACCTGACCTAGTCTGAGGGGTCTGGAGGGCTTCCTGGAGGAGGTGGTTTTTTTTTTTTTTTTACTTTATTTTACTTTATAATACTGTATTTGGAGGTGTTCTTTGAAGTGAGCACTGGAGTGTAGGGGGGTTGACTTGGAGTAGAGGGAACTTCTCTGAGTGTGTGTGTGTGTGTGTGTTGGAGGAACTGCTGGAGGTTGGTGGATGAGGGAAATGAGAGGATTCCCCCAGCAGCCACTGTGGGGAACCGTCACAGAAAGGGTTCTAAGTTGGAGCCATTTTGGAAAGATATGTCTGACTGTCTTGGGAGGATGGATTGGAAGGGGCCAAAGTGCTTTGGAGAGGCCCTGGGGGAGGCTGGGATATTGCCCTGGCCAGTGCGTGGGGGTCTGGGCTCCGGAGAGAAGGGGAGGACCAGTGATGTTTGGCAGGAAGATCAGTGGGATTCAGAGACAGATTGTGCCCATGTGAAGGGACAAATGGCGGTTATGACTTGGGAGGGTCTGGCTGCAGTGGGTGAGGCCTTCTGGGGCCCAGATTTGGGGAGACTCTGAGTTGGCGTCTGGCCTTGCCAAAGTGAAAGTGAAAGTCGCTCTGTCGTGTCGTTCTCTTGAGACCCCATGGACTATACAGTTCATGGAATTCTCCAGGCCAGAATACTGGAGTGAGCAGTCATTCCCTTCTCCAGGGGATCTCTCCAACCCAGGGATCGAATCCAGGTCTCCCATACTGCAGGTGGATTCTTTACCAGCTGGGCACTGGTGAATTGGCTGGGTGTTCCTGATGGAAGCTCGGGAGTGGCAGAGCTCAGATCCAGGCCTGGGGCAGGGACCTCCTGACCCCCTGCTCCCCACCCAGCACTTTCTCAGGGTTACCACGTCTCTCTTAGGCTGAGGACACACGGAGGAAAGGTCTGGCACCACGGATTAATTTGCCGTCATCCACTCTTCCTGGTACAGCTTGGGAGAAGGATCCCAGCCCATCCACCTGATGGTCCGTGGGCTCCTGCTATGTCCAGCGAGGCCTGGGCCGTGGGCAGGCAAGAGGGAGGCTGAGCTTGGTCATGGCGTGGACTGGCCACCTTGTCTCTTTCAGCATAATTAGGTGCTTAATTGCACTGCTAAGGCCTGTCGATGCCCATGCCGAGGCGATTATGATTTACAGCCAGGCCTCCATGTGGGGGTCTCTCTGCCTCACAGCCCCGTGCTGGGGGGCTGGGCTGCAGGATTTTTCTGCCCAGTCTGTGAATGTTGAAATCCAACAGGCTGCTCCACCACCCCCATGAAGCCTGGGTAATATGATGGCTCCCTCCCGTAAGAGATGCTTCTGAGGAAGGGTCCAGGCTCCTCAAAGACATGGAAGGCTGGAGGGCCAGGGAAAGTGGGGGGGGGGGCGGTGTGGAAAGACAGACTTGTTTACTGGTCCTGGGAGAATCCCCAGGGATATGATTAGGACCTGGTTCTTGTCACCAGCTGGGTGGCCTTGGGCAAGTCACCTTACCTCTCTGAGCCTCTGTTTCCTGACCCATACAATGGGTATCCCAGTGTGCCTACATCTTGGTATCCCAGCAGTGCCTACGTCTTGGGGTTATTTATTATGGGATTTAAATAAGGTGTACACTCTTTAGCACATCATCTCCCAGGGATCAAGCGCTCCGTAAATATTAGCTACCAGCTCTGCTGTTCACTGTTGTTCCTGTTTTTATTGTTTGCTTTCTCTGGGTGGTGCTTATAGACGCACATCCCAGGACTGATGTGTGTCCCCTCCCATCATCCTGGTATAAGGTAGCTCTCCCGGGGGCTTGGTTACTGACGTGAGGTCTGGGTTCTCCCTTAGACCTGGTGCCTACGTGGGAGTCTCAGGGGTCTGGCTGGCTCGCAGCTGTATCTCCGGCGCCCGGCTCGGGAGTGGGCCTCGCTCATGGGCTTGTCGAATGAAGGATGAATCCAGCCCAAGAAAACTGAGGCCAGGGTGCTCGGGACGGGTTAGGGTCAGATCCAGCCTCCCAGCACTGTTTGCTGTTCTCCTTGTCTCCCTTCTCCTCCTTGAGTGGGGGAGGTCACACACAGGAGTGACGGGGTAGGAGGGAGCCGGTGACCAGGGCTTCCGGTCCAGGGAAGGGAGAGGGTGGGCGGAGGGGTGGGCCATGCATGGTACTCCCTCCCCAGCGCTCCTCCCAGCGCTTCACATTATTACTCCATTAGCGCCTTGTAGGGTTGACAAATGAAGGATAATTAATATCCGTGAGGGAAACAGATGTTGAGGTAATTCACTCCCCGCTGCGCATTTGCAACGGCATCTCCTAACTCGCCTGAGAGCGTGGCAGGGCCCCAGGACCTCTCTGTGCCCTTGGTCAGAGGTGATGGAACCAGCAGGGCTGATGGCCTCCAGCTGGGCCCTGCCCCAGTACTGGGGAGGAGGGGGTGTCCCACACCCAAGGGGGCGGCTGGAAGAGTCTCCCACTGCTTGCTCTACAGGGAAGGTGGGCAGTTCTGCCTCTGTCCCACCTCCTGCCTCCTGCTGTGCCATAAGCCCATGTACTCTTGCTTTGTGGGGGATGATGACCAGCCAGGAAGGTCAGAATAAGAGAGGGTGAGCCAGGCTCCTAGCAGCTGCCCACTGCTCTCTTCCCTTCCAGAGCCTGGGAAGTGCCCTGTGGCCCTGCTACCTCTAGGTGACCCTCTGTGGGCCCATCACACCTTTGAAGGGTTAGAGTGTGCAAAGGCAACCTGGGTTCACTGACTTGATGCCCATGGGGAAGCCACGTCTTTCAGAGACTTAGCTTCACCATCTGTAAAGTGGGTATGATCATATATATGTGACCCCAAATCAACAAGCATGATATCTGGTACCACTTCATTTGGAGAAAGGAGAAACTAGAGTAAGTTCATTTAAACACATATGTTTTCTTTCTTCATTATTATTATTTACAGGGTACTAGGCTCTTCAGGGGGCACTGAGATGAAAAAGATAGATATCATTCCTGCCCTTGTGGAGTTTATAGTTTAGTCAGAAAAACAAAAATCAAGTAAACAGACAAATATATGGTTCTCCAGTTGTGATGAGTGTTAGGAAAGAAATAGACAGGAGGATGTGATGGAGGGCTTCTTGGAGGAGGTGATGTTTGAGAATGAATGGGAGTCAAGGAGGTGATGGGAGACAGCATCCTGGCAGAGAAACCAGCAAAGGCTGTGAGGTCATAAAGAGTCTGGCATCCAGGAGGAAGGAACCAGGGAAGCCAGAGACAATTAATGAGATGATTAGAAGTCATGTGTGTGAGGGCCCAGCTGCATGGTGAACACACCACCTCACCGTCCTCTTTCTCACCCTGGCCTCCTCACTGCAAGGGTGATCAGCAAGGGTGTCCTCCTACAGAATTTGGGGTGTGGCAAGGACAGGCAGGCTGGGTATCTGTCCCCATCACCACCACCCCAGGGGAGAAGGACGAATTGGGCTCCGGACTGTGGCCACCAGTCTGAAGCTCACTCAGCTCCATCCTGGCCCTGGTGAGCCTGCAGTGCCAGCTGGTAATGACATCACTGAGCAGGGGGTCAGCAGCTGGCTGTTAGGGACTGTTCTCCCCTATTCTGTCTAGAATGAGTGGGGGCTGTAGGAGGGGCTTCTTTTGGCTCAAAGGAAGAAGGGGATAAGAAGGATGGAAGCCCCCTTTTACAACACCCCCACTTTATAGGCCAAACTTTCTCTTTTATTTCAGCTTTTTATTTTGAATTGCAGACTCAGAGAAAGTTACAAAGAGATCACAGAGTCCCCTGTCCTCTTCTAGCTTCCCCAGTGATTTTTTTCATATGAATGTCCAACTGCCTTTTCCCTCTTAGTTGAAAAAATTCACAGCAGCTTTATAGTTGTGGCAGATTTATTAAGAAGAGCTCTAATCTGAAAGCTACCCAAATGTCCATCAACAAGTGGCTAGATAAACAGACTGTGGTATATCCATGTGATGAAATACTACACTGCAATAAAAAGGAACAAATTGAGCCAGGCAACATGAAGAAATCTCACTGATAGAGTGTCGTATGAAAGAAGACACATACAAATGAGTTCAAGAACAGGGGAAATTAGTCTAGGGTGATAAAAATCAAGAGTACTAGGTAACCTAAGGAGGTGGAAATTGACAAGGAGGGGCCACTAGGGTGCACTCCAGAAGGTTGCAAACGTCCCATGCCTTGCTCTGGATGGTGGTCACACCCAGGATACCTGTAAAATTTCATTAAGCTGTGTGTGCCTTATTATATATAAACTATATTTCAATTTTAAGTAAAAATTAAAAAACCCCATCCAATAAGTAAATGAGCAAAAAGCCAAAATATGAAGACAAATGTCACAGTCTTGCTCCCCCTGCCCCCCCACCTCCACTGGAGTGAGCTATCATTAGCATCCTGATATATTTGTGATCAGCCTTTATTTTATTTTATTTTGATACATAAGGCTAAGAATTCACTTTGCAGTCTACCCCAGCCCTTCCCTGGGCTCCACTCCAGAAACAACCATAGCTTTGAGGCCACACTGTGTTCCCTGCTATCTATTTTCAAACTGGCCTGCACACAAGTCACCAACACCAGTGTAGAGTGTTTTCGTGCCTTTGCAGAAATGGTGTCATAGGGCAAGAGTCTTGCAATGAGATCTTTTCACCCCATGTATCCCTGAGCTCTAATACAGCTAGTTCTAGCTCATGCTTTTTCACTGCTATGCAATATTCCACTGAATGAACTGAGCAGCGCCTGTTTATGTGATCTGTTGATAGACACTTAAGTTGCTTTGGCTTTTCTGCTGTTGAACTCCACATGCCCTGATGGGAGTGTCCCTGGGGCCCCACCCGCGGAGCGGGCCCAGGACACCAGTGGCCAAGGTCACCGTCTCTGTGTCGCCCCCAGGTGGTCAAGGTAGTGGGCAGCAACATCTCCCACAAGCTGCGCCTGTCGCGCGTGAAGCCCACGGACGAAGGCACCTACGAGTGCCGTGTCATCGACTTCAGCGACGGCAAGGCTCGGCACCACAAGGTCAAGGCCTACCTGCGGGTGCAGCCGGGGGAGAACTCCGTCCTGCACCTGCCCGAGGCCCCACCTGCCGCGCCCGCCCCGCCGCCCCCCAAGCCCGGCAAGGAGCTGCGGAAGCGCTCGGTGGACGAGGAGGCCTGCAGCCTCTAGACTGATGCCCAGCTCGCCGCTGGCCCGCCCCGCGCCCCTCTGGCTGTATCGAGTGCACGAGGAGCCGCTGGACCGCCGGGGACGGGGCTGCCCGGGTCCAGGGCTGCCCGGGTCCAGCTCCTCCCCATCCCCGAGACGGCCCGTGGCCCCCTCCTCGGCCCTGCGCCCACCACCCCTCAGCTCAGCATGTAAGCCCCGCCCAACCCTCCCCCTTCAGAACCTCGCCGCGACCTGGCTCCGAGAAGGTGGCCCGGGGCACCCAGGGGACAGCCGCCCCGGAACGCTGGGCTGGGGCACCAGGCCTGGACCGAGCCGCCCCCGTCCGTCACCAGCTTCAGTCGAGTCCAGTGTTTCACTTTGCTTGCTTGTCCCCCATCCTGTCCCAAGCCAGGGGCCTCCCAGCCTTACTCTCCCTCCTTCCTCCCATCCCCTGCTTGGACCCCGGGGTGTGGAACGGTGACCCCTCCCAAATGTGGACTTGAATCTTCTGAGCAGAACCAGGGCCTCTGGTGAAGGAGTGAGGCACAGAGCCACCCAGGAGAGCCGTGACCCCTTGGCCGAGTGGCTCACAGGGGTCCTGGGAGGACAGGGAGACCCCTCCCACCGCCTCCAGGTGGGTCCTTCATGTTCAGCCTCCTCCTACTAAGAATCAGCCCCTTGTCCCACCCAGCCGGGAGGCGGGGGACCCCGGATCTGACCCTTCACATAGCAAGTCAGAAGGAGGGCCTTTCCCCTCTGACCCCTTGGCCCCAGGCAGAGTCTTGCACCAGCGGGACCCTTTGGAGGGTCTTCGAGGCTCCACAGGAGCCCCCTCTGCCAGCTCCTACCATCCCAGCCCCCTCCCAGGCCCGATGCCAACCCCCCCCCCGCCCCCGCAAGGGCCTGGGGCTGTTGGGAGCCAAGGGCCCCCCCCATACCAAATCCTTTCACAATTCCTGAGCAGGGGGGCACCAACCCCCTTGGTGATTTGTAAATATTTCTATTGAGCCCCACACCCCCTCAAAACTGGCTGGAACCTCTGGCCACCCCTCAGCAATGGAGTCGGGGGATGTGGGAGAGGCCTAGGCTTTGCCTGGGAGGGTGTGGGTTACCCTGTACACATGATCCAGTCTGTGACTACCAGCCAACCTGAATAAAGCGGTTTAAAAAAAACCTCTGGACAGAGTCTTTCTGGGGCATTCACGTCTGGGAGCAGTGCCGCCAGGGAGGGGGAGGTGGGGAAGGAGAGGCCAGCCCACAACCACGCCTCACTCAATCCCTTCTCGCGCCTGCTCTCGGCCCCCCAAGCACAGGACGAACTCTAGTGGGGGCGCAAGGAGAAAGAAAACCAGCCCTCGTCCAGCGCCAATCCAATTACCAGGCGCTTGAATTATTCTGATTTTGAGATCATTACCCATACAGAAGCGAACAATAACATAGTTACACTGTTTTGTGAATAAATAACTTATAAATGAAGTAAGGGTGAGTTACCAGCTCACCAGGCAACCCCAGAAAAGAACCCCCTGCCCGGCCCGTGTGTCTTCCAGATTACCCCCTCCTCTCTCCCAGAGGGAACCACCACTCTAATTTTTAAGGTAATCCCATTCTCAGTGTTCTTTTTTTTTTAGAGTGTTACTACCTATATGTATGTCATCTTAAACAATATAGTTGAGTTTTGTTTACATTTTTAGAACTTTATATGCATGGAATTATACCCTATCTGCTCTTTCATACTCTGCTCTTCGTGAGATTCACCTAGATTGATTCATGTGTCCGTAATGTGTCCATTTTATTACCATTCGACTATCCTGCTACTGCTGCTACTGCTAAGTTGCTTCAGTCGTGTCCGACTCTGTGCGACCCCAGAGACGGCAGCCCACCAGGCTCCGCTGTCCCTGGGATTCTCCAGGCAAGAACACTGAAGTGGGTTGCCATTTCCTTCTCCAATGCATGAAAGTGAAAAGTGAAAGTGAAGTCACTCAGTCGTGTCCGACTCTTTGAGATCCCATGGACTGTATCCTACCAGGCTCCTCCATCCATGGGGTTTTCCAGGCAAGAGTACTGGAGTGGGGTGCCATTGCCTTCTCCTGTTTGACTATCCTACAACATATCAATGTATGCATCCATTAATACTGTTGACAAGAATCTGTGGTCCCATCTGGGTGCACCGTAATTAATGGCCCTGCATGTGAGCACATGGACTGGTCAGTTGGGAGGTTTAGGCATCCCTTTAGGGATCTCATTTTCTCCCCAGGTATCAACACCCCCATATTACAGTTGAGGAAATGGGCTCAGAGAGGCTAAGCTATTGAAATCTGTTTTGCCAAGCTTGACTGTTGCTTCCATCATGCCCTGGGCTCTGGACTCCCCTTTGCTCATCCCAGCCAAGAGTCCTGCCCACTTCCGTCCTGCTGAGAATCTGCCTGGGGGTGTATCAGTCAAGCCTTCGTAGCCAGCATGCCCAGATGGCAGCCCCTTTGTCCCCCTACAGAAACCATTGGCATCACCCACACAGAGCTTGGGGCATCTGCCTGTCCCCGAGCTCCTCTGCCAGCCAGACTGAGTAAGCTTCCTCAAGGGCAGGGTCCGGGAGCTGCTGGAATGATGACTGACATTGGCTGAGCACTAAGTGTGCCCCAGGCACTGTGCTGACCGCCACAGCAGTCCCAAGGGGAGGCACGTATCCTCAGTTTTGAGATGAGGAAGCTGAAGTTCAGAGAAGAACAGGCTGGAGGATGGCTGGCTGGATGAGGATGTGTATCAACGAGGCTGTGGAGCCAGCAGGGCTCGGACTGGTTGCAGGATCCCTGGTCTGGATGGTCTGTGACCTATGGTCCTTTCAGGCCAGCAGTCAGTGAACATGGTCCCTTTATTCAATGAATATGGTCCCTTCCAGAAATCCCCAAGTGCAAGGCAGGCCTGAAAAGCCCAGGTCCCTTTGGGTAGGTCTGGGGGTTACAGGCTCAACCCCTAGCTAGCGTGGTAACAGTTCTTACAGGAGCTGAGCACCTATACTGCGCCAGGGGAGGACTTTTCCACAGAAAATCCTGAGGCTTCATGGGACCTCATTTTACCTTCCCAAGAGCCTGTGTCTCATCTACAGTCCTCTCACTCTTTAGGGGAGTCCCCACCTCCTTGGAGGGCTTTTTCTTTCTCCACTGGGAATACAGCTCAGGGGAGAGATAGTGCCTGGGACAGAATCCTGCCTCTGCCTATGACTGTTTCAGGACCCCAGGGAAGGTTCTTCACCTCTCTGAGTCTCAGTTTCCTTTTCTGTAAAATGGGAACACTCCCAGGGAAATGTATATCAAAATCATAATGAAGTACCACTTGGTATACGCTAAGCTGGCAAGGATCAAAAACACAGAGAAGGACTTCCCTGGTGGTCTGAGTGAGTGAGTGAAGTCACTCAGTCATGTCTGACTCTTTGCGACCCCATGAACTGTAGCACACCAGGCTCCTCCATCCATGGGATTTTCCAGGCAAGAATACTGGAGTGGGTTGCCATTTCCTTCTCCCTGGTGGTCTAGTGGCTAATAATCTGCTTTGTAATGCATGGCACGCAGGCTTGATCCCTGGTGGGGGAACTAAGATCCCACATGGTGAAGGGCAACTAAGCCTGAGCCACAACCAGAAAAGCCTGTGTGCTGCGGTTTGAGAAAGCCCACATAGTATAACAAAGAGCCCATACACCTCAAAAAAGATCAGCACAGCCACAGAAATTAATTAGCTAAAAATAAAAATACCTGATAAAAAAAGACAGAATAACAAACACTGGCAAAGCTGTGGAGAAACTGGAACGCTCATACACTGCTGGTGGGATGATAAAATGATGCAGCTCCTTGGGGAAACAGTCTGGAACTTTCTCAGAATGTTAAACGTAGAGTTACCATATGACCCAGCGATTCTATACCTAGGTATGTGCCCGAGAGAACTGAAAACATATGTCCACACAAAAACCTGTGCGTGAATATTCACTCATATTATTTATTGATTCATAAATACTAGCCCCAAAGTGGAAACAACCTTAATACCCATCAACCGATGAATGGATAAATAGAATGTGGTGTGTCCAGACAGTGGAATATTACTGAGATTTGGCAATAAAAAAGAACCAAATACTGATACCTGTTACACCATGGATTATTCTAAGTGATAATCAAAACATTACTCTAAGTGAAAGAAGCCAGACACAAAAAGCTACATATTGTAGGATTCCATTTCTATGTAATGTCTAGAATAGAAAAGTCTATAGAAACAGAAAGCAGACTGGTGGTCGCCCAGGCTGGGTGAAAGGAAAAAAGTGGGGATTGATTGGGTATGTGATTATTTTTGGGGGGGGATGGAATTATTTGGGGTGATGGACACACAACTCTGTAAATAAACAGCAAAAAAAAAAAAATGAAATTTTAATATCACCCCTCGTGGCTCAGATGGTAAAGAATCTGCCTGCAATGCAGGAGACCTGGGTTTGATCTCTGGGTTGGGAAGACCCCCTGGAGGAGGGAATGGCAACCCACTCCAGTATTCTTGCCTGGAGAATCCCCATGGACAGAGGAGCCTGGCAGGCTACAGGCCATGGGGTCACAAAGAGTTGGACACAACTGAGCGACTAAGCACAGCACAGCACAGAAAATCGTATACAATGTAAATCATCATAACAATTTGTACGGGCTTCCCATGTGACTCAGCTGGTAAAAAATCCGCCTGCAATGCGGGAGGCCTGGGTTTGATCCCTGGGTTGGGAAGATCCCCTAGAGAAGGGAACGGCTACCCACTCCAGTATTCTGGCCTGGAGAATTCCCTGGACTGTATAGTCTATGGGGTCGCAAAGAGTTGGACACGACTGAGTGACTTTCACTTTCACTTTTTCACTTTTCACTTTACATGGGTGAATTGCATGGTATGTGAATGATATCTCAATAAAGCTGTTGAGGGAAATGGGATCCTCTTAATGATAGCAAAGCACCCACGTGCCCATAACAGACACTTGGGAGGCACTTGGAAAATTCTGGCTTCTGTTAATATTGCTGTGATTTTTTATGTAGAAGCCACAGCCAAATCGTGCTGACCTCAGAGCAGAGCTGAAAGTGGTAGCCCAGGGTTGGAACTTGGGTTGTGGGGGGTGCGGTGGTAGCAGAAAAACAGCAGGCCTGAGAGAGGGAAGTTCTTTCTTTTTTTTTTTTTCCGCTGTGCTGGGTCTTTGTTGCTGCTCACGTGATTTCTCTAGTTGCAGCAAGTGGGGGCTACTCTCTACTTGCAGCGCATAAGCTTCTCATCGCAGTGGCTTCTCTTGTGGAACACTAACTCCAGGACACATGGACTCAGGAGTTTTGGTGGCCTGTGGAATCTTCCCGCACCTGGGACTGCTTTGGCAGGTGGATTCTTAACCACTGGGCCACTAGGGAAGTCCGGAGAGAGAAGTTCTTAAAGGGGGTCCCCAGGCCCTATCCTGAATGCTCAGAAACTTCCCCTCGCATCCCAAAGTTAGTTGCTCCCTAGTATAAGAGTAGCCCGGGGTGGGTGCTTGTTGTAAACTCAGAACTCCAGACCCCTCTTGGCCTTCCGATCCACGGCACCCACCTTGATGGTTGGCGCCCCCGGTGGTTCTCATGCTCCTGGGCGATTCTAGCCCCGGCCCAGCTCCCTCGATCTCTGAGGCCCTGAATCCTGGCCCAGTCCCCATGCATCCTGCCTGCCCAGCTGCCCTCAGGGATGACCCTCTCAGGGCTCCCCTGTCAACTTTACTTCAGGACTTCCCTTTCTGCTCTCTGCTGGGTGGGAATGGGAGAAACTGACAGCAAAGTATCAGGCCTCTGCTCCTCAACCCCAGTTCTTGCTCCTTCACCCCAGAATTCAGAATGGGAGGCACAGATGCTCCATTTCAGAAGGTTAGAGAGGGTTCAGTGAATTTCAGCCAGGGATTGGACCCTCCCAGCACAGGGCAGGACTGACTGCCCTCTGAGTCCCTAGTAAGTGCTCGCTGTGAAATCAGCTAACCGAACAGCCAGGGACCTCGCAGAATCATCCGAGCAGTTCAGTGAAGAACCAGCGTGGGGCAGGCCTGCTGGAGGCCTGGTCCAGGGGGAGGAGGAAGGAACCAGGACCCCTGTTAGGGACCCAGAGAATGGGCGAGGTGCCCTGCCCTCTTGGGGCCCACACATCACCTAAACCCGGGGCCATCTGAGTCACGGGAGCTTGTGAACCATCCAGGATTGAGAGTGAGTAATTCTAGAGTGGAGTCCAGGAATCTGTATGTCCAACAGAGATTTTGGAGGGGTTATTTATTTTTGGCTATGCTGGGTCTTCGTTGGTGGGAGCAGGCTTTCTCCAGGGGTGGTACAGGGGCTTCTCATCATCGTGGCTTCTCTTATGGAGCACAAGCTTCAGTAGTTGTGGTTCACAGGCTCCAGAGCACAGGCTCAGTAGTTGTGGTGCAGGGGCTTAGCCGTCCTGCAACATGTGGGATCTTCTTGGACCAGGGATCAAAGGATCAAACTGGAGTCCCCTTCACTGGCAGGCAGATTCTTAACCACTGGACCACCAGGGAAGTCCTCATCCAACAGGATTCTGATGGAGGTGGCCAGAGGAGTATAGTTGGAGAAGTAATGCGCTATATGATTCTTTAAAGAAACAAACATGTATAACTTAAAAAATAATACTTTTTTTAAAATAAGGATGGGTTTGTTTCACTTGACCGCATGCCACATATAGACCTATCTCATTTTTGCTGCTCGCTGGAGAGTATTTCAGCAGAGGATGTACCAGTTACCCTGACCACTCTCCTCCTGATGGGCATCTAAGTTATTTCTAATGATTTACTATTACAGGTAATGATCAACCGAGTATGGCTCTGTGAACAGCGTGGCACTCTCAGGGTATTTCTGAGTGTGTGGGAAATCCTTAAGCATGAAATTGCTAGCACCAGATATTCTATCAAATTTCTCCCCCCAAGCAACCTTGACTATCTTAAAAAATTTTGGGGGGGAATAAGTAATAAGGGCACATGATATGAATGTTAAAAGTTCAAGAGTATTTATAGAGAATTACATTCTATTTCCACTTATCCATTTCCTAATTCTTCCTGGAAACAATTACCATTAGGAAGCTCTTTTTTAAGAAAATATTTGTTTATTTCACTGAGTTGGATCTCAGTTGTGGCACGTGGGATCTTTCATTACTTGGGCTCTTCGTTGCGATTCACGGGCTTCTCTAGTTTCAGCCCATGGGCTCAGTTGCCCCTAGACATGTGGGATCTTAGTTCTCTGATCAGGGATGGAACCCAAGTCCCCTGCTTTGGAAGGCAGATTCTAAACCACTGAACCACCAAGGAAGTCCCCCCATTAGGAATTTCTTACTCTCCTTCCAGTTACTTTCTGTGTGCATGTGTGTGTGGTAAAATACTTGAATGATATAGTGTGATATACACAGTTCTGAATCTTGCTTTTTCCACCTAACAATCTACCTTCATGACGGTTCCACATGGGTTTTTTATTGGCCGTAGAATAGCCCATTATGTGGATGAACCATGATTTATGTAGTCAGTCCCCTAGCGTGGAACATTGAGGTTGCTTTCAATCTTGTGCTATCATAAACAATGTTTATTGTGAATTTCCCAGAGTATAAATCTGTGCATCCATATGCAAATATATCTGTAGGATAAATATTTAGAAGTTAGAATTGCTGATTCAAAGAGTTTCTGCATTTTTAATTTTGGTAAATATTGCAAAATTGATCTCTGCAGAATCTGGGCCAACTTACACACCCACAAGCTGTATACATGAGAGAGAGGCCCTATTTCCTGATTCCCCCCCGGTCACCAACACTTTTATCAAATATTTTGATCCTGATCAATCTGTCGGCTAAAATAGGATCTCATGGTGGTTTAAATTTTCATTTTCCTTATGAGTGAAACTGAGCATCTTTTTGCTTAAGAACCATTTGTACTCCCTTTCTGTGAACTGACAGTTCATAATCCTTGCCCATTTTTCTATTTTTTTATTTTTGTTGGTTGTCATACTATTGATTTGTAGGAGTTCTTTGTGTGATGATTGGCAAATATATTTCTCAGTCTTTATTTATTTATCTTTTGGCTTTGTTCTCACTGTTTTTTCCTCCCAACTAAATTTTTTAAAAATTTGCTAAATACCTTATATTTGTTAATCTTTATCAATCTATTAATAAGATTAGTCTATTAATCTTTATATCTATGAAGAATTATTTTGTCATTTCTGTATTGATTCATGTCTATAAATGTAAATTTTACCCTTCAGGAATTCAAATTGCTTCAAAGTATGAGGTCAGGTTCCCATTTTCCTCTAGATGCCTATCACTTATCTCAACACCATTTTTCCTCCACTAATTTGAAGTGCCCTCATTATCATATTTCAAACTCCCACATATATATGGACCATTTCACAACTTTCTTTTCTACCTACCCCCTGATCTCATTCATGGGTCAATACTTTACTGTTTCAATTATTATGGCTTTATAACATATTTTGATATATTCTAAGCCTGTTTCCTACTTCCCTTTTTGTTTAATTTTTGTTTCTAGAACTTCCATGGATTCTTCTTTGTTTTTCCATGTGAACTTTAGAACCAACTTGTCTAGTTAAAAAGAATTTGATTGTTATTTTAGTTGGATCAGGAAAATTTATAAATCAACATGACCAGAACTTACATTTTATGACAACATCTTCCTATATATCTCAACACTCCCCACCAAGACTTCCCCGATGATCCAGTGGTTAGGGCTTTGCCTTCCAATGCAAAGGGTGCGGGTTGGCTCCCTGGTGGAGGAGCTAAAATCCCAGATCCCACATTCCTCTCCACCCAAAAACCAAAACAGAAAACAGAAACAATATTGTAACAAATTCAACAAAGAGCTTAAAAATGGTCCACATCAAAAAAAGCTTTTTAAAAATAATAATAAAAAATACTCCTATCCCTGGTAATATCTTCTCATTTTGTCTAGGACTTCTTTTGTCCGCTTTTATAAAGACTACTTAAAAACTAAAGGATTTTTCCACCTGCCAGTGCAGGGGACATAGGTTCTGTGCCTAGCCCGAAAACATTCCCCATCCCGCAAAGCAACAAAGCCCATGCGCCACAGCTACTGAGCCCACACGCGGCAACTACTGAAGCCCGTGGGCCTAGAGCCTGTGCTTTGCAACAAGAGAAGCCGCCGAGATAAGAAGCCTGCACACTGCAACTAGAGAAAGCCCGAGGGCCTCAATGAAGACCCAGTGCAGCCAAAAATAAATAAATAAAAATGTGTAAGCTGGTGGGATATCACGTGTGCGTAGCAAGTGGTCTGAAGACATCCACTTAGCTGAGAGCTGTGGTCACTTCTAAGGTTTGGGATAAAAGGGATATATTCCAGGGGGCTGAATAGCTGTACCTTGAAATACATACAAATATTTAAAGAAAACTGACCAAGAAACAAAAGTAAATAAAATGAGGGGAATGTAAGATGTCAAGGTTGACAGCTTTCCTAGTATCTCTGAGTCCCCTTGACAACATTTCTTCCTCCAGTGTTATACTTCCAGAAGAAGCCCTTGCCAACTCTACATGGAGCAGACCCTGGAGTTATGTTCACACTCACTCCTCCTCTACTTTACTCTCCCACCCTCTTCCCACTTTCACTTCTTTTCTTTGCTTGTTAGTCCTGATTTAGTTTATTTTTCATTTTTAAAACTATTTATCTATTTATTTGGCTGTGTCAGATCTTCACTGAGGCCTGGCAGCTTCTCTAGTTGCCACTCAGGCTCAGTAGTTGCAGTGTAGGGTTTAGTTGTTCTGCAGCATGTGGAATCTTAGTTCCCCAACCAGGGATTGAACCCACATCCCCTGCATTGGAAGGCGGATTCTTAACCCCTGGACCATCAGGGAAGTCCCTCTTCCAGATTTAGTGCAGATATTCACACTCCTTTGAAGCCACTTGTCTCAGTAAAGACTTGCCCATTCCCAGACTCAGTAAAAAGTAGAGACATCATTTTGCTGACAAAGGTCCATATAGTCAAAGCTATGGTTTTTCCAGTAGTCATGTATGGATGTGGGAGTTGGACCATAAAGAAAGCTGAGCACTGAAGAACTGATGCTTTCAAATTATGGTGCTGAAGAAGACTCTTGAGAGTCCTTTGGACAGCAATAAGATTAAACCAATCAATGCTAAAGGAAATCAACCCTGAATATTCACTGGAAGGGCTGATGCTCAAGCTGAAGTTCCAATACTTTGGCCACCTGTTGTGAAGAGCCAATTCATTGAAAAAACCCGTGAAGCTGGGAAAGATGAGGGCAGGAGGAAAAGGGGCGACAGAGGATGAGTTGGTTGGATGGCTTCATCGACTCAATGGACATGAGTTTTGAGCAAATTCCAGGAGATAGTGAAGGACAGGGAAGCCTGGTGTGCTGCAGTCCATGGGGTCACGAAGGGTTGGACACGACTGAGTGACTGAACAACAGCAAGAGCATGTCTCAGAATACAGCTTTTACTTAATCCAAGCTACAGGCTCTTAATGTGGAGTCCACAGACCTCTCCTGTCAAGGGTCTGTGGATAGAATGCTTGAGATTCACACTCTTGCACTGGGAAAAAAAGAAAAAAAACTATGTCTTTCTTTGCATTAAACTCCAACTGAAATTTAGCATTTCCTTCTATTACGAATGTAAGCAACAAACCGCAGTATCAGTAGCAGTAACTTGTGACTTTGTCACCAATGGAAATCACAAATATTTTCGTATCACAAAACAGTTATTACAGGTACCTCAGAAAATTGTTTACCTTCATTGCTATTTAAAAATTATGGTTGTTATTAGATTTGCTGCTAGATTTTGTTATTTAGTGCACTAGTAAAGAAGCAGTTTTATTCTTAAATCACTTTAAAAATATAATTTTGAAAACTGTATTTCAATACAATTGATTTCTTTTGTAATCCTGTCATTTTTATTCTATGAGGTTAAGTAGAGTATTCTGGAAAGAGGTCCCTAGGTTTCACCAAAGGGGCACAGAAGAGGTGGATTAACTCTGGCCTACGCCAATGCTGGCAGTTCCATTATCTGAGCTGGAGACTAGTTTAGGAAGGGTCATGTGACCTGGTATGTCACATTCACAATGAGATGCAAGCGGCCACCTGTTGGAGGGAGAGGGAAGTCCCTCTGCGGAAAGGTTTCTTAACAGGAGACACAAAGAAGTCACGCTTTCTTCCTCTGCTACTTAGCGTCTGAGCATGTAAGCTGGGAACTTCTCCCACCACTGGGCAGCCAGGTGGAGAGCAGCTGATACACTTGAGAGGCAGACTGATGGGAGAAGACCGGGTCTTTGATCCGGGGGATTAGCCAGATAGGAACCTCCCTACCTCTAGGATCCTGTTACCAATCAATAAATCCTCCTGATTCAGGCCCTTGTGTCAATTAGTTGTGCTTTCCGCCACATCTCCCGCAGTTGGTCCTAACCATCACTGAGGTCACATGGAGGATCAGATACTCCATCTGATCCCTATTTTTAGGTTGGTCAGATCATCTTTCCTCAAGGCTGAACGTCTTCAAGTCCTTCAATGGAACTCATGTGCGTAGTTTTGAGACCTTTATATACCACTAACAGGTATGTCTATCCAGATCACTGGTTCTCAAACTTTGGCACGTGTTGGAATCATGCTGAGGTTTGCTAGTTGCTCAGTCGAGTCCAACTCTTTGCTACCCCATAGCCCATCAGACTCCTCTGTCTATGGAATTCTCCAGGCAAGAATACTAGAGTGGGTAGCCATTTGCTTCTCCAGGGTATCTTCCCAACCTAGGAAATGAACCCGGGTCTCCTGCATTGCAGGCAGATTCTTGTACCATCTGAGCCGTCAGGGAACATGAACTTACTAAAATATACATTTCTAGGTTCTACTCACCAGAGTTTCAGATTCAGTAGGGCTAGAGTGAATTCCAATAATCGGCATTTTCTAAAAAATTCCCAGATGATGCTGATGCTGCTGGACTTGGGGACCACAGTTTGAGAACCACTGATCTAGTTTGCTGTAAAAACATGGCTTTCAAAAGTGAAACTGCTACTCAAGGTGGGATGTGGTTAGTGCTAACAGAGCAGAGCTATTATCTCCCTCAATACCAGTAGCACACTCCCATTATTGCAGCCCAAATTACAAACTGCTTTTTCATACTGTTGAACTCTGTGTCGTCAAAACTCTGAAACTTGTATCATTTGTCTGACTCCTAAAGTGAAAGTGAGTGTTACTGCTCAGTTGTGTCCGACTCTGGATTCTCTAGGCAAGAATATTGGAGTGGATTGCCATTTCCTTCTCCAGAGGATCTTCCCAACCCAGGGATCAAACCTGGGTCTCCCGCATTGCAGGCAAATTCTTTACTGTCTGGCTTCTAAACTCTCTCCCTATTCTTTGTCGAATGCCTATTGTATGCCAAATGCTTTAAGGAGTTATTTAATTCTCACGACAACCCTTGAAACTGGCAGCTATTTCTCTGGGGGCAACTGATGCTCAGAGAAATAAAGGAAAACAATTCCTGAGATCACCTAGCTGGTAAATAAATGAGGGACCTAGTATTTGAGGCTGGGTTATAGAACTCTACAATTAAGAACTCTCCTCCTGCTTAACAGCATCAATTAATCAGCTGCCCTTTGGGGCCCAAGACAAATTTACCTAATTTTGCCTCACCTAGCTCATTTCTCTTTCTTGTCTACATGGTCGTCAAATGTGATTTTTGTCAAATGTCCCAGGTTTCTTGAGCCTCCAATATCTCCTTTACCTACAACTCAGCCTTTCGACTGCCCTCACTTCTCACAAAGAGAAGGAGGTTTGCTGAGTTACATTTGGAGCCATGAGAGTTTTGCTTCTGAAAGTGTTAACTGTGGGCACATTTAAATAAAGGCCATTTTCTAGGCTACAGCTACATAAATGTTCCAATTTAATATGCAAATGTACCACAAGTGATTTAGGATGTGCTGGGCCTTTATTGTTCTACTTGCAGTTATGTTGATTTAGCCCAGAGCTGTATACTTAATAATTTAGTAAGCAACCTTATTTTTCAATCTCCCTTTGTCCTCATGCCTCACCCTTTTTTACATTAAGGGATGTAGGCCTGCGTGCAGATTTAGTTTAATGAACAATGAATCCTTGAGTAAGTGTAGTGGCAAAAGGACTCCCTTGAAATGCTAGGAAAAGTTCATGAGTTTTCACTTTCTTGATGGGATTCTTCATTTTATCATAAATATCCTGACTCAGTTTATCCCTAGTAGTCCTTTTTTGCATTATATTCTATTTTGCTGATATTAGCATTCTTAGATGAGTTTTCTTTGGTTACTATTTGCCTATGATATCAGTTTCTTTTTGGATATTTCTGTGCCATTGTCTTAGGTATATCTCTTATACAAAGCTGATGCTGGATTTTGAGTCTTTTAAAAATCTCATAGTCTCTGACTTTAATAGGTAAGTTTAATCCACTTACATTTATTGTGATTACTGACTTATTTAGAGTTATTTTCTACCATCTTATTTTCAGTGTATTTTTGAGTGTGTTTTCTATTAACATGACACTTTTGGGGGAGGGGAACACATAGGGTTACTTTAACTTTTTTCTTCTTTTTTGAATTTGGATGGATGGCATCCTTTAGCACCCATCCTTTATCATCCTCACTGATTTGAAAGTTGTGTATCACATTTCTTTTACTATTTCAATATTTTTTCTTTTTAAAAACTATTCACTTCTATTGTGTTTTGGCTGTGGCAGGTCTTAGCTGCAGCACGTGGGATCTGCCTTGACAAGTGCAAATCTTTTGTTGTGGTGTAAGGGTTTAGTTGCCCCACAGCATGTGGGTGGGATCTTAGCTCCCTGAGCAGGAATTGAACCCATGTCCCCTGCATTGGGAGGTGAAGTTTCAACCACTGGACCACCAGGGAAATCCCTGATTTAATTTTTTAACACACTTAAGTATATATTTTCCTAACAGCATTAATTGAAAGTTTTTCAGTATCTTTATTTTCCTCTTGACAAGACAACCCCTCTGACACCATCTAACTATGAGCTGAATTCTCCCTCATTGCATCATCCTCGTTAGAATGTTATTTCCACCGTTTATCACAGAAATTAATTATATTATCAGAAATTATTTAGATTCACCAATATATGTGACCAATTTCTGCACTTAATGTGTTCCTTCTTTCACTTTCCCTTTTGCTGAAGTACATGTTTAATACTCAGGTGGTACAGGTGGTAAAGGTACAGGTGGTAAACTCTCTTAATCTACGAAAAGATCTGTAATTTGATTTCCTTTTTCAGTGTTCATCTGGCTGTGTATCGAGGTAGGCTGATCCAGTTTTACCCTCTGCATGATCTGGATACTATTTCTCTGTTTCGGTCACCTATTGTTGTTGATGAGAAATCTGCTATGAGCTCAACTGGGTTTCCTTTGTAGGCAATTTGTCTTTATTCTCTTAAATCTTATGATTTTTCTCTTTATCTTTGACATTCTACTCTACCATTACAATGCTTCTGGTTGAGATTTCTTTGGGGGCGAGGAGGACAGTCACACTGTGAAGCTTACAGGACCTTAGTTCTTTGACTAGGGATTGAATCCAGGCTCCTACAGTGAAAGCATCCAGCGCTAACCCACTGGACCACCAGGGAATTCCTGAAATTTTTAGCCATTCTATTTAGCACATGGTAAGTGTTTTTCATCTGAGGACTTTTTTTTTTTTATTCTGAAATATTCTCAGTTACCATCTCTTAAATATTGTATATCTCCATAATACCTTTTATTCTATCTTTCTAGAATTTCTATTATACGTATGTTGGACTCTTTCTATATGCTCACTATGTCTTAAATAGTCTTTTCTATTTTCCACTTCTTTATCTCTCTGGGCTGCTTTCTGGGTGAATTAGGAATATCTTCCAAACTTAGGGCTTCCCAGGTGGCCCAGTAGTAAAGAATCTGCCTGCAGTGCAGGAGATGAGGGTTTGATTTCTGGGTCACAAAGACCCCCTGGAGTTGGAAATGGCAATCCTCTCCAGTATTCTTGCCTGGAAAAATCCACGGAGAGAGAAGCCTGGTGGGCTACAGTCTATGGGGTTGCGAGAGTTGGATGCAACTGAGCACGCATGCATGCATCTTTCGACATACTAATTGTCCCTTCAACTGTGTTTTATTTAGAATGTATCCCATTTGAATTCACTTCAATAATGATACTTTTCATTTTTAGGATTTCTAATTGTTTCTTTTTCACATTAGCAGTTAATTGTTTGTCTTTGTTTTGTAACATGTTTTTACATGTTATTCATTCCTTTACCTTTGTTAGGGGGCTTCCCCCGTGGCTCAACCAGTAAAGAATCTGCCTGCAATACAGGAGACCTGGGTTTGATCCCTGGGTCTGGAATACCTCCTAGAGAAGGAAATAGCAACCCACTTCAGTATTCTTACCTGGAGAATTCCATGAACAGAGGAGCCTGGCGGGCTACAGTCCACAGGATCACAAGAGTTGGACACCACTGAGCATACATGCATGCTTTTTTCGATATACTAGTTATCTCTTCAAACTGTGTGTTAGTTAGAATGTATCCCATCTGAATTCACTTCAATAATGATTCTTCTCACTTTTAGGATTTCTGATTGTTTCTTTTTCACATTAGCAGTTGATTGTTTCATAATTCTTTTTTTTTTTTTCTTTTTACAAGTTATTCATTCCTTTACCTTTGTTGAGGCCCCCCCACCAGTGGCTCAGTAAAGAATCTGCCTGCAATACAGGAGACCTGGCTTTGATCCCTGGGTCGGGAAGATCTCCTGGAGAAGGAAATGGCAACCCACTTCAGTATTCTGGCCTGGAGAATTCCATGAACAGAGGAAGGGAGCCTGGCAATGTACAATCCACGCAGTCACAAAGAGTTGGACATGACTGAGCAACTAACACTTACCTTTGTTAGGATCCTAAACCTTTAATGGATTTTTCAGATTGCTTTATTATTGGCACTTCTCATGAGCAAATTCATCTCTTAAGGGTTGAGTTTGTCGGCTGTCGGTTTACTTCAAGTGCTTTAGAATTTTGGTTTGCAAGCTTGTTTTGAAGAGAAATCTTTATGCTCATTTTCTCTCTCTGCACTTGTCTAAATCCCCAGGATTCTAGTCGCAAACTGTGCTTCCTCCTGGAGTTTAGGATTCCCAGATTTCAGTGCTATCAGAGATGTCACAGATACAGTTAATGAGTCAAGGTGGCATGGCTCAGTTTCTAATTGCCAGATCAGCTGTTCCCCCCATTACCTAAGATAGGGATTCAAGCAAGAGTCTGATATGCTATCTCTCCTTCTTGAAGAATCCTTTTGGTCCTGAATTCCTGGTCACTTCTGCCTGTTTCCAGATCCAGGGCTTGGCAGGTCTATTCCCTTATCTTTGTGAGTGTGGTTATTAACTTTATTTATTTAAAAATATAATTTATCTGTTGCTGCAGTATATAAACAGGTTATCTTTCCTCACTAATTTATGGATTAGTGAGGCAAGGCAAGGCAACTCAGCCCATGCACAACTACTGAACCCACATCCCACAATTACTGAAGCGTGTATATCCTAAAGCCTGTGCTCCACAACAAGAGAAGCCACTGCAATGAGAATCCCACACACTGCAACTAGAGAGTTGTCACAACTAGAGAAAGCCTATATACAGCAACAAAGACCCAGCAGCACAGCCAACAGTAAGTAAAATAAATAAAAATTTAAAAATATTTCTTATATCTGTTTTATTGAGGTATATATGACTAATATATTAATAGAATAAAAGCATCCATTTAAAGTGTATAACTTGATACAGTCATAAAGTCACCATTATATGGTAAACATATATAGTATATAATCAAGAATAATTTCATGAACACCCAAACTTCCTTTGTACCCCTTTGCTATCAATTCCCTTCTCCAAACTGCAGCCCCAGGTAACCAGTGATCTACTTTCTACACATTGGTTTTCCCTTCCCTAGAATTTCATATAAATTGAGTCAGACAGTATATTCTCTTTTGTGGTTGGCTAGTCCCATTAAGCATAGTGATTTTGAGATTTATCCAGGTTGTGTATACTACTTCATTTGTTTCTACTGTTGAGTAGTATTCTGTTGTATGGATATATCACCATTTGCTTATCCATTCTCCTATTGATGGACATTTGGGTTGTTTCTGGTTGGGGCCATTATATACAAATCTTCCATGAATATTCATACATAAATCTTTGTGTGGACACGTTTTCACTTCTTTTGGGTAAATACCTGAATGGGATTGCTGGGCAGCAAAGTAAGTGTATATCTGGAAACTTCCAAAATGTTTTTCAAAGTAGCTACACCATTTTGCATTCCCATCTGCAATATATGAGTGTTCTGGTTGAGGAGCAGGTTATTTTTAAAGCGTGAACTCAATGCCATCTTCACTGTAGGTGGCTGTAAAAACACTTTAGAATGTACCCCAAGCTATAAACTGTCAGAAATGGCAATGAAGGCTCTGTGAGGGCCCAGACTTTCAGTGCCCTGCTGGGTCCCCAGGGCCTTGCACAGGTCTCGAGGTTCATGGCATGCACTCAGTAAATGAATCAATGAATAAAGATCTGTCCCTGACAGGCATTGACAGCTTTTAAGGGGTGGGTCAAAGTTTGGACTGTATCTCATTTAAACAAAGGAACTTTTTTGGAGCCCTGTTTTCTCCTTCCCTAAATATCACAAGACACTTTTTTTTGAACTAGTTGGCATTTCTAATTACTACGGGACCTACCGTCCCTTTCACCAGATATCTCTTCATAGCCCAAGATGGCCACTCCACCTCCCAACACTGGGTCTGCATTTCAGCCACGAGGAAGGAGGGAAAGGGAGAGAGGAGCACACAGCCTCTCTTTGAGGATGCTTGCTTGAAGTTGAGGATCATTTCTGCTTCTCTATCATGGGCCAGAACTTAGTCACATGGCCACATCTGGCTCAAAGGAGACGGGACAGGGTGACCTTTATTCTGACCAGCTGTGTGCCTAGATAAATAGCGAGGTTCTTTTATTTAGAAGAAGGGGAGCTTAATTATTGATGACTTCTAGCAGGCCCTACTCTGAGCCTGCCTCTGTCCTGAACTCTAGGCACTTTGAATTTAATATACTATCTTAGTTGAAAAATACAATTATTCCTCAAAATCAGGGAGAACTTTTAAATTCACTACACAAAAGGTAAGCCAGGCTGGTGTCTCACTCAGCACCTCCAAACTCCCACCCCCTACCACCAGGCCAGCCACGGCAGCTTCTGCCTCAAGGTTCTCTGCTCCCGCTACAGGGGATGAGAGTGGGTGGGGAGCAGTTGAAGGGTGGTGCATTCAGAGAAGGGGGGGGGGGTTAATCATGGCATCTGTAGATAGACCCACACTGTTGACCACCCTGGGACCTGAGTGGCTGCCTTCTGGTGGCCTACCTGAGGAAGCGCTGGTGGGCCCACTGGCTGAGCTGGGCACAGAGAGCTGGGTCCACTTGGCTGTCCTTCCCACAATCCATGAGACTTGATGTCCAGGAATCAGCAGCCTACAGACAGTAGGGCATATCCCAGAGCTGTGTGTCCAATGTAATAGCCATTTAGCCACACATATATTTTTTCATAATATTTTATTTATTTATTTTTAATTGGAGGATAATTGCTTCACATTGCTGTATTCATTTCTGCTGTACAAAGACGTGATTCAGCTATATGTGTACGTGCATGCCCATCCCTCTTGAGCCTCCCTCCCGCCACCCACCCCAGATCCCACCCCTCTAGGTCGTCACAGAGCACAGGGCTGAGCTCCCGGTGTCGTGCAGCAGCTTCCCACTAGCTCTCTATTTCACACGACGTGGCGTATACGTGTCAGTGCTCTCTCTCAATTCATACCCCCGTCTCCTGCCCCTACCGTGGCCACGAGTCCTCTACATCTGTGTCTCCATCCCTGCCCTGTAAATAGGTTCCTGCGTACCATTTTTCTAGATTCCGTATATATGCACTAAGCGCGGGCCGGCGCACTAAGCGCAGCCGAGAGCTACCCCATGTCCGAAGTCAGGGACAGCGGCCCAGAGTGCCAGGCTGCAACGGCGCAGGAATGGCCGGGAGGAGCCACCCTGCGTCCGAGGTCAGGGGCGGCCGGGAGGAGCCACCCTGCGTCCGAGGTCAGGGGCAGCCGGGAGGAGCCACCCTGCGTCCAAGGTCAGGGGCGGCCGGGAGGAGCCACCCACGCCCGAGGCCAGGGCCAGCGGCCAGGAGGAGCAACCGGAGGAGCGGTGGCTGAGCAGGCACAGGAGGGCCTAGAGGAGCTATCCCACGTTGAAGCGCAGGAACGATGGTGGTAAGGAGATACCCCTCATCCAAGGTAAGGAGCAGCGGCTGTGCTTTGCTGGAGCAGCAGTGAAGAGATACCCCACACCCAAGGTAAGAGAAACCCAAGTAAGATGGTAGGTGCTGCAAGAGGGCATCAGAGGGCAGACACATTGAAACCATACTCACAGAAAACTAGTCAATCTAATCACACTAGGACCACAGCCTTGTCTAACTCAATGAAACCAAGCCATGCCTGCGGGTCAACCCAAGGCGGGTGGGTCATGGTGGAGAGGTCTGACAGAATGTGGCCCACTGGAGAAGGGAATGGCAAGCCACTTCAGTATTCTTGCCTTGAGAACCCCATGAACAGTATGAAAAGGCAAAATGATAGGATACCAAAAGAGGAACTCCTCAGGTCATTAGGTGCCCCATATGCTAGTGGAGATCAGTGGAGAAATAACTCCAGAAAGAATGAAGGGATGGAGCCAAAGCAAAAACAATACCCAGTTGTGGCTGTGACTGGTGATAGAAGTAAGATCCGATGCTGTAAAGAGCAATATTGCATAGGAACCTGGAATGTCAGGTCCATGAATCAAGGCAAATTGGAAGAGGTCAAACAAGAGATGGCAAAGGTGAACGTTGACATTCTAGGAATCAGCGAACTAAAATGGACTGGAATGGGTGAATTTAACTCAGATGACCATTATATCTACTACTGCGGGCAGGACTCTCTCAGAAGAAATGGAGTAGCCATCATGGTCAACAAAAGAGTCCGAAATGCAGTACTTGGATGCAATCTCAAAAACGACGGAATGATCTCTGTTTGTCTCCAAGGCAAACCATTCAATATCACAGTTATCCAAGTCTATGCCCCAACCAGTAATGCTAAAGAAACTGAAGTTGAACGGTTTTATGAAGACCTACAAGACCTTTTAGAACTAACATCCAAAAAAGATGTCCTTTTCATTATAGGGGACTGGAATGCAAAAGTAGGAAGTCAAGAAACACCTGGAGTAACAGGCAAATTTGGCCTTGGAATGCGGAATGAAGCAGGGCAAAGACTAATAGAGTTTTGCCAAGAAAATGCACTGGTCATAGCAAACACCCTCTTCCAACAATGCAAGAGAAGACTCTACACACAGACATCACCAGATGGTCAACACCAAAATCAGATTGATTATATTCTTTGGAGCCAAAGATGGAGAAGCTCTATACAGTCAACAAAAACGAGACCAGGAGCTAACTGTGGCTCAGATCATGAACTCCTTATTACCAGATTCAGACTTAAATTGAAGAAAGTAGGGAAAACCGCTAGACCATTCAGGTATGACCTAAATCAAATCCCTTATGATTATACAGTGGAAGTGAGAACTAGATTTAAGGGTCTAGATCTGATAGAGTGCCTGATGAACTATGGAATGAGGTTCGTGACATTGTACAGGAGACAGGGATCAAGACAATCCCCATGGAAAAGAAATGCAAAAAAGCAAAATGGCTGTCTGGGGAGGCCTTACAAATAGCTGTGAAAAGAAGAGAGGTGAAAAGCAAAGGAGAAAAGGAAAGCTATAAGCATCTGAATGCAGAGTTCCAAAGAATAGCAAGAAGAGATAAGAAAGCCTTCTTCAGCAATCAATGCAAAGAAATAGAGGAAAACAACAGAATGGGAAAGACTAGAGATCTCTTTAAGAAAATTAGAGATACCAAGGGAACATTTCATGCAAAGATGGGCTTGATAAAGGACAGAAATGGTATGGACCTAACAGAAGCAGAAGATATTAAGAAGGGGTGGCAAGAATACATGGAAGAACTGTACAAAAAACATCTTCACGACCCAGATAATCATGATGATGTGATCACTAATCTAGAGTCAGATATCTTGGAAAGTGAAGTCAAGTGGGCCTTAGAAAGCATCACTACGAACAAAGCTAGTGGAAGTGATGGAATTTCAGTTGAGCTGTTTCAAAGTCTGAAAGATGATGCTGTGAAAGTGCTGCACTCAATATGCCAGCAAATCTGAAAAACTCAGCAGTGGCCACAGGACTGGAAAAGGTCAATTTTCATTCCAATCCCAAAGAAAGGCAATGCCAAAGAATGCTCAAACTACCGCACAATTGCACTCATCTCACATGCTAGTAAAGTAATGCTCAAAATTCTCCAAGCCAGGCTTCAGCAATACGTGAACCGTGAACTCCCTGATGTTCAAGCTGGTTTTGGAAAAGGCAGAGGAACCAGAGATCAAATTGCCAACATCCACTGGATCATCGAAAAAGCAAGAGAGTTTCAGAAAAACATCTATTTCTGCTTTATTGACTATGCCAAAGCCTTTGACTGTGTGGATCACAATAAACTGTGGAAAATTCTGAAAGAGATGGGGATACCAGACCACCTAACCTGCCTCTTGAGAAATCTGTATGCAGGTCAGGAAGCAACAGTTAGAACTGGACATGGAACAACAGACTGGTTCCAAATAGGAAAAGGAGTACGTCAAGGCTGTATATTGTCACCCTGCTTATTTAACTTCTATGCAGAGTACATCATGAGAAACGCTGGACTGGAAGAAACACAAGCTGGAATCAAGATTTCTGGGAGAAATATCAATAACCTCAGATATGCAGATGACACCACCCTTATGGCAGAAAGTGAAGAGGAGCTAAAAAGCCTCTTGATGAAAGTGAAAGAGGAGAGTGAAAAAGTTGGCTGAAAGCTCAACATTCAGAAAACCAAGATCATGGCATCTGGTCCCATCACTTCATGGGAAATAGATGGGGAAACAGTGTCAGACTTTATTTTTTGGGGGTTCCAAAATCACTGGAGATGGTGACTGCAGCCATGAAATTAAAAGATGCTTACTCCTTGGAAGAAAAGTTATGACCAACCTAGATAGCATATTCAAAAACAGAGACATTACTTTGCCGACTAAGGTCCGTGTAGTCAAGGCTATGGTTTTTCCTGTGGTCATGTATGGATGTGAGAGTTGGACTGTGAAGAAAGCAGAGCGCTGAAGAATTGATGCTTTTGAACTGTGGTGTTGGAGAAGACTCTTGAGAATCCCTTGGACTGCAAGGAGATCCAACCAGTCCATTCTGAAGGAGATCAGCCCTGGGATTTCTTTGGAAGGAATGATGCTAAGCTGAAGCTCCAGTACTTTGGCCATCTCATGTGAAGAATTGACTCATTGGAAAAGACTCTGATGCTGGGAGGGATTGGGGGCAGGAGGAGAAGGGGACGACCCAGGATGAGACGGCTGGATGGCATCACGGACTCAATGGACGTGAGTCTGAGTGAACTCCGGGAGATGGTGATGGACAGGGAGGCCTGGCGTGTTGTGATTCACGGGGTCGCAAAGAGTTGGACACGACTGAGTGACTGAACTGAACTGAATATATGGTATTTATTGATTTCTTTCTGACTTACTTCACTCTGTATAACAGGTTCTAGGTTCATCCACTTCACTACAACCAACTCAGATTCGCTCCTTTCACATGTATTTATTTACATCTAAACTAATAAAATATTAAGTCCCCCAGTTGTACCAACCACAGTGCAAGTGCTCTATGGACACCTGTGGCTGGTGGCTAGAGAAGACACGAAGCACTTCCGTCACTGAAGAAAGTTCTGTTGGACTTGCCGCCCCGGAGGAGAGACAGCTCAGGTTGAATTACAGAGGCAGAGTACTGAGAAAGAGGCTGGTGATGGATCTGACGTCCACTGTGCCAGGCAGACCCCAGCTGGGCCACCACAGTCCAGGGGCCCCACACTCTGCGAGGGAAGTAAATGGGAGAGAGGAAGGCATCCAGGCAAGGATGCAGAGGCGGCTGGCAAACTATCTGTGTCTTGTTTAAGGGATGTTGTAGTATGGGGTTCCTCCAGAAGCAGATACTGGAACAAAGAAAGGGTTTTTTTTTAATATTTATTTTTTAAAGTTTATTTATCTATTTACTTGGCTGCATCAGGTCTTAGTTGTGGTACTTGAGATCTTTGTCATGTCCTGTAGGATGTTCTGTTGCAGCACAGGCTCCAGAGTGCTCAGGCTCAGTAGATGTGGCGTGGGATATGGGATCTGAGTTCTCCGACCAGGTATTGAACCCAAGTCCTGTGCATTGCTAGGCAGACTCTCAACCACTGGACCACCAGGGAAGTCCCTGGGACAAAGGCTTAAGGGTAGGTAGTTTACTGGGGAAGGTGATTCCAGAAAGTACCAGAAGGAGAGTGGAAAAGTGAGACAGGGAAAGTGTGAGTGGTCAGGCAAGCAGCCACTGTGAGTGAGTGGGGCTCTCTCCTACCAAGGAGTTCTGGGAGCCAGTGTAGAGCACGTACCTCAAAGTCATCCCTAGGGCTGGGGGACCTGTGGCTTTTATACATTAACTTCCGTCAGTCATTGGCTGAAGGCTGCTCCCAAGCTGTTAATATGCCAAGACTTCTGGTCTGCTAAGAAGGCCCTCCTTATCTATGGAAAGTCTTCACGCAAAGAGATGCCTACATGGGGTAGCAGGAAGTTAATGGGAGCACAGTGAGGTGGTAAGACTTGAGGGATGTGGGCTAGACACTGGGCCCTGTCTGCTACAGAGGAAAGAACCAACATCCTTAACCCCAGCCTCATCTCTCTCTCTCTCTCACACACACACACTCCTTGCACACACCTCCTGCTGGCCTCTTCCTTTTCCTCAGACTCACTCTGTTCTCTCTCACCACAGGACCTTTGCATGTGCTGTCCTAGACATATCTGAAGCATTCTGCTACTCTTTCCTGTCCCCTTGCATGTAGCCAAGTCTTATTTATTCTTTCGATCTTGGCTCAAACATCCCTTTCTCTAGGTAGCCTGCTCTGAGGGACACCCCCACCCCAGGACAAGTACAAGCCCTCCTGTTGCACACCAGCCCAGATCCCTGTCCTGTAAGTGTGTCATTATATATTTGTGAGGTTAGTTGATGTCTTTCTCATAGACTGTCTTGCAATCAGACTGTAAGGAAGGATCTTGCTTGTCCTTGTTCACAGCGACACATAGTAGGTCCTCAAGAAATAGATGTGAGGTGAATGAATGAAAAATGAGTGCATTCCAGTCCCATTGACTAGAACTTCCAGTAGCCAGAGTATTTACCAGTTAAAGACCCCAGGAAGAGGAGGAGGCTAATTAGCAATTCATTAGGATTCGTTTTCACTTCTGTAGTCAATGCTAATCACTTGTTTGTTTAAAACAGGAAGTTCTACACTCATTAAATCCATTAGTAAATGAAAACGTTTCTCAGAAAAGTCTGGCCTCCCACACTGGAGTGTAAATTCTAGGGCTCCCCCCAACCTTGCCCCCGCTACTTGGTGCAGACTTTCCCAAAGTCAGGAAAGCAAGGACTCACAAGCTGGAACTGCCCTGGGAGAGCCCCGCTTTGCAGTGGGACCCTGGGATCTGCTTCTTCAGCCCTCTGAGCTCAGTTTCTGCCCCTGTACAATGGGAACAACACTGAGTCTCAGGGCTGTTGTGAAGATTAGAGAAAGCTGTGTAGCCAGGAATATCAGCTCACACCCTGGTGTTATCTTCCTTGATGGTCGATAGAGGGTCTATTTGAGAATGGCAGCCCCAGTGTCCTGAACTCTTTCATTCTTATTAACAACCAGTCTCCTGGGACTTGTCTTGCAGCTCAGGGCTTAAGACTCTGTCTTCCAATGCAGGGTGCAGAAGTTCAATCCCTGGTCGGGGAACTAAGATCCCACATGTGGGATCACTTTGCCTACATCAAACTTTTGTGAGTCCTCACAAAAATTCGACAAGATGAGCTGCTATTATTACTCCCATTTTACAGATGAGGAAACTGACTTGTCACATGGTCATGGCTGGAAAGTGCATAAATGGCAGAGGCAGGCTGCCTTCAGATCCCATGCACTTCACCACATGAAGGATGAGGCCTCAGGGACAGTGGAGTGGAGGACTGGGGGTGAACTCGGCCTTCCATCCAGTCCTGCAGAAAAGTCACAGAGAACAACTTCCCCGGGGCAATGCTACCAATCCATTCCTCAGGCACATACTGAGCACTTGAAGTACAGTTGTGTCTGCCGTTGGGTGTGGAATAGACCAGTCTCCCTTCCTGAAGTTTCATCCTTTCGTTCAGACTTATTTCTTAAGGATTGTACCACCATGCTTTAAAAAATTTTTTTTCTATTAAAATTTTTTTTTCTCTTTTTTTTAAAAAATGTACTTATTTTTAATTGAAGGATAATTGCTTTACAGAATAAATTTTTAATTAGAGGATAACTACAATATTGTGATATTTTTTGGCATACATCAACATGAATTGGCTATAGGTATACATATATCCCCTTCCCCTTGAACCCCCCTCCCACCCCTCAGCCCAATGCTTTTTAAAAAAAATAACATCAACTCATTTTGTGCTTGTAATGTTTATTTATTATTTATTTATATTTCTGGCTGCACTGGGTCTTCATTGCTGCACAGGTTTTTCTCTGTTCTGGCAAGAGGAGGCTACTCTTTTTTGGGATGTGTGGGCTTCTCATTGCAGTGGCTTGTTGTGAAGCATGGGCTCTAGTGTGAGTGGGCTTCACTGTGACACGTGGGTTCAGTATTTGAGGCCTTGGGCTCTAGAGTATGAGCTCAGTAGTTGTAGCACACAGGCTTAGTTACTCTGCAGCATGTGGAATCTTCCTGGACAGGGGATTGAACCTGTGTCTCCTGCATTGGCAGGCAGATTCCTATCCACTGTACCACCAGGTAGCTATGGTTTTTCCAGCAGTCATGTATGGATGTAAGAGTTGGACCATAAAGAAGGTTGAGCCCCGAAGAATTGATGCTTTTGAACCATGGTATTGGAGAAGACTCTTGACAGTCCCCTGGAGAGCAAGGAGATCAAAACAGTCAATTGTAAAGAAAATCCTGGATGTTCATTGGAAGGACTGATGCTGAAGCTGAAACTCCAATACTTTGGCCATCTGATGCGGGGAACTGACTCATTAGAAAAGACCCTGATGCTGGGAAAGATTGAAGGCAGGAGGAAAAGGAGATGACAGAGGATGAGATGGTTGGATGGTATCGCTGACTCGATGGACATGAGTTTGAGCAAGCTCTGGGAGCTGGTGGTAGACAAGGAAGCCTGGCGTGCTGCAGTCCATGGGGTCACAAAGAGTTGGACATGACTGAGTGACTGAACTGAACTGAACCACCAGGAACATCCCTAGCCTTACTGTTTACTGTCCTCACCTCCTTCCCTCTTCCCAGAGGGGCCCCTCCCTTTGTGTCTGAGGGGCAAATACTGCAAAGCCAGCTTGGATGGCCTCTCTTCCACGAAGCCTCCTAGTTTCCTTTCAGTTCACATTCTGAGCTGGCACTTATACCTCTAAGGTATCATCGTCGCCTGACAACCAGCTCCTACAGAGCACTGCCCAGGGGCCAGGCCCTGAGTCGAGCACTTTATTCTCACCGGGCTCTAATTCTCACCATGCTTTCAGGGAGGTATGATTTTTATGCTCATTCTGTTGAAGCTTGGAGCAATGAAGAGACTTGCCGAGGCAGCAGGGTCAGAAGTAAAATCCAGGCTGTATGTCCAGAGGCCATGCTCTTAACTGCTGCTCCCAACCTTCTTCCAATCCAGACTTTATCGCTGCCTCCTCATGGTGACTGTCTTGTTTAGCTCTCCTCTGGGCTTGGCTCTTAGGAGACAGAATGTATGCCTTTTTGTCTTGGGGTCTGGCACATAAAAAGCCTTGAAAAATGCTTGTTGGATGGACTTGAAGTTTCCAACCTGCAGATTCTGAATTCTGTGGCGTAACCTGGTGTAACTGATCATGTAATTCATCATGGGATGTTGGCTGCCTCGGGTTTAAATTCTATCATTGCCCTCTATTTGGTGCCTTTGGGCCCATCCCTAGGTGGCTGTCATCCTAACAGTGAGAGGAAGGTACCTGCCACAGCCCTGTCCAAGGTGCTGAAGATGCAGCCAGGAACGCCATCTCTCCATAGGGACAAGGCTGCCAGCCTGACAGAGCCACAGTAGAGGCTAGGGCAGAGGGCAACGTGCAATGCCCAAGAGCACTAAGGCAGCCAGGAAAGCCTCTGAGCCTCCACCTTCTTTTAGGGCTCTGAGGGGCTCAGATGAGCTGGGGCACTGATGGGGGATGGTCTTTCTCCATGCACACAGGAGCTGTGCGGTGGTTGCCTGTACAGTATACAACCCATCCTGTGAAGGGATCTTTGCCAAGATGCCTTTCCTTATTTGGCTTAAGCAATACCTCCTCTTCCCAAGCCTGGTTGCCCTGGAGAAATGCAAAGCACATGAGAGGAAGCCCAGATGATGTTATACCCCTATCACCAAAATGTGAGTAGAATAACAGACTCACAAATGCCTTATATTTTAATAATAATTTTTTGAGTGAGTGAAGAAGTTACACATATGATTATGTATATGGCTTTAAAATGTGAAGATATGAAGGGTACAATGTGAAAAGATTTCTCATCACTGATCCTGCTATTCTTCCTAGAAGGCTGCCTCTTGGGTATTCTTTAAGAGGAATTCCACACATAAAGTATCTCTGTCCCCCATAAATACTAGCATTACTCTGCTTGCCTTTTTCTTTAATAATAAATCTTGGTGATGTACACGGAGAACTAGCTCTTTTTTAAGTCTATTTGGCACGACAGTATGACACTTATTTAGCCAAGACCCTCTGGATGGACCTTGAGGTCATTTCCAAACTTTTATTAATGCAAACATTGCTTCAACGAACACTGTGTTCACCATCTTTGCATGCTGTGCTGTGCTTAGTTGCTCAGTCATGTCTGACTCTTTGTGACCCCATGGACTGTAGTCCGCCAGGCTCCTCTGTCCATGGGGATTCTCCTGGCAAGAATACTGGAGTGGGTTACCATGCCCTCCTCCAGGGGATCTTCCCAACTCAGGGGTTAAACCCAGGTCTCCCCCATTGCAGATGGATTCTTTACCATATGAGCCCATGAATCCTGAAGTGGGTAGCCAATTCCTTCTCCAGGGGATTTTCCCAACTCAGGAATTGAACTGGGGTCTCCTGCATTGCAGGCAGATTCTTTACCAGCCCCCATCTTTGCATATGGACAAGGAAATCCCTAAAAGCAGGATTGCTGAGTCAAAGAGTATGTGCATTTAAAATTCTGGTACCCATTGTTGTTTCATTCATTTTGTTATACGGGTAGTTCATTTAACCAGTCCCTCCCTCCCTCCCTCCCCCCCCCAACCCCTCCTTCTGCTTTCTTTTTTAATTCCGTATTTACTTTTAGGAAATAGTTAACATTTCATGACATTGGATGTACCATTGTTCAGTCTAGCTCACTAGAACTTCTGGTGGGGCTTTTTGGCGGGGTGGGGTGAAGGGGTCTTTCAGCCTCCTCTGGGTGGATTTGAAGTCCTGTGATTAGGTTGTTTCCTATCTTTTGCTACCAGTCTCTTGAGGTATTAATGTAAAGCATTAAGCATAATGCCTGGTGCAGGCTGGGCATTCAGTATTGTGGGTTTCTGCAAAGCAGGAGCAACCTTGCAGTGACTCGCCTGAGCAGGTACCCTTTGTGCACGTGCATCAGTATTAAATTCTTAGAGGCAGGATTGCTGGTCAAAGGTGTGTACACTTAAGCTTATGGGATACAGTCAAGTTGACCTCCAGAGAGCCTACTCCAATATACATATTATATATATATTCCCCTAGAGAAGGGACTGGCTACGCATGCCCATGTTCTTGCCTGGAGAATTCCATGGATAGAGGAGTGTGTGTGTGTGTGTGTGTGTGTGTATATATATATATATATATATATATATATATATATATACAGATATTGGCCACACTGCACAGCATGCAAGATCAGCATGTGGGATCTTAGTTCCCCAACCAGGGATCAAACCCATGCCCTCTGCAGTGGAAGCAAGGAGTCTTGCTAACTGGACTCTCAAGGAGACCCCGAGCTCGTGCCAATGTACATGCCTGTTTCCCCCACATACTTGCCCACACGTTATCATCAAGTCAGTCACCATTTAGGAGGTGGAGCAATTTTGGAGACTGCTTGGTTCAAATCCTTCATCTAGCAGACAGGGAACAGAGGCCCTGGGGAGGAGGAGGGTCCGCCCAAGGTCACTCGTAAACTGTGGCATGGTTAGATTCCCATTTCTGGCCTCTCTGGCCTCTTCTTGGGGACTGGGCAGTGTCCCGGGTGGAATGTGTGAGAGCAGGAGGTGGGGTCTGTGAGGCAAGAAAGGATGTGAAATGGGGCAGAGGGGAAACGGGGTGCACCAAGGCCTGTGTCCACTGCACACCTCTGCCCTGGGAAACGTAACGGGTTTTAGTTCTTGTATATTTTTTGTTGGCTGTGCCATCCGGCATGTGGGATCTTAGTCCCCTGACCAGGGATTGAACCTGCACCCCCCTGCAATGGAAGGCAGATTTTAGACACTGGACCACCAGGGAATTCCCGTGTTTTATTTCTTGAAGAAACTTCTGACTCATCTCCATTACTTCTCCCTGCTCCACCTCCCCCACCCCCTGCCATCTTTTCCCTTGGAAACGGCCTCAGAGATTCCGGAAGGTGCTTCCTTACCTCAGAGCCGCCTGTGTGGGAGGAAGCTGAGGACGTGAGGGTACTGACTGAGAGAGCAGGTTGAGACCTGGGAGCTGTTGTGCGAAAAGAATGGCGAATTACCCAAGGGGGGGAAATGGAAGGGGGTGTTGGAGGCAGCCGGTCATCAGCGCTTTTTAACCCTTTCTTGTTGCACAGGCGGGCAGCCCAGAGAGATTTTCATAAATGGTTGGTGCTGATGGCTCTGAAGGGAGGTGGGCACCGCTCCCTCTGAGCCTTTGGCAGACAGGCTTTGTCCTCTGGGTGAAAGTGTCGGGAAAAAAGGGAGACCAGCTCCTCATCTCGGGGAGGATTCCTCAGGGAAATCAGGCTGCTTTTCAAGCATAATTTGGAAAGCCACTGCCGCCTCCAAACTTCTGTCAGGAAGGGGGTGGGGGGGTGGGGAGAGGAAGGCCATTTATAAAGCAATCAGCGCTTCCATAGAGGCAGCCATCACTCAGAGTTATTTTCTGAAATTTGGCCTCTCTTCCTTACTCTGGAGGCAAGGCAACACGGGCAACTCTGCTTCCAATCAAGGCCAACACAGAGGCTGTCACACAAAGGGAGAGGAGCCCTGCCTTGCTCATCGCAGCCGGAGCCGCTTTTGGAAAATCACTCCCCGGGCTTCTGAACAAGGAGGGAGCCTCATCAGAGGTTCCATTCATCTCACTTCTTACTCTTAAACTTTAAAGCACATATTTATGTGCCTCGAGTTGCCCATGAACCACGGCATGTCAAACAGTTTGGGGTTGATGGAAGAGGTACATTTTCTCATCCTGGGACTTTCAGAAACACAATTTCATTGCCAGGCTCTCTCCTTTCCAATTTCTCCTGCACACTGCCACGAGATGAATATTCCTAAAACACTGCTTTCAGTGCATTACTCATCCATTCAAAAACCCTCCAAGGCCTCCCCTCTTGATCTCTTAAGGCTGGGATCTCCAGGTTGACAAGTCAAGGCCCTTCGTACATGTGGCCTTGGCCACCGCAACCTCCTCATGCACCCCTTCCCTAGACAGCCAAGCCCCTTTGTCACCTGTCACAGACACAGCCTGTCGACTTGGCCCCTCTCCACCCCGCATCTCTTTTCCTGGTAACGGAAATGCAGTGCTTCCTTTTAGGGGAAACCACCCCAGTTCCCTCTCCGTATAGTTTGGTGAGCTGATCTGACACCTGCCTCCAGGCCTGCCTGTGAAAATGTAGATCAGGGCAAACTAAGGTCCCTGGGCAAAAAAAAAAAAAAAAAAACATGGCCCGTGTCCTATTTTGAGGGGCTCCTGAGCTAAGAATAGTGCTTACATGTGAAAAGGCTGTAAAAAAGTTTCAAGGAAGAAGATTCCATAGAGCTGAGGTCTCCAGCCATGGAAGACAATTTTCCCATGGACCAAAGAGGAGGGAGTGGTTTGGGGATGATTCAAACGGATTGCATTTATTGTGCACTTTATTTCTATTATTATTCCATCAGCTCCACCCCAGATCATCAGGGATTAGATCCCAGAGGTTGGGAACCCCTGTCCTAGAGAACCTGTCTGCAAAGCCTTTTTTTTGCCTGCTGGCCCTTTACAGAGAAAAGTCTGTGGATACCCGCTTGGATGCACAGTGCTTGGTTTGGGGGCGTGGCGACAGACTGGCCGAGCTGAGGAGAGCAAGTGCTAGGACTAGAACTGAAGCTGCCAGAAGAAGGAACACACTCTCCTCAGTTTGTTGAACCTCTGTCTGGAGCTAGCGGTGGCCTCCTCAGGCACTTAACAGAGAAAGGCTCCTGAGAAGGAAGGCAACGCTGAGGGAAGCAGAATCAAACGACAGAGGCTGGCTGTAGAGCTGAAGCCAGCTCGGCCAATTGGTCATGTGAGCCCAGACATTTCTTTGTAGCTGAAGCCAGTTTTGAGTTGGGTCTCCTGCCAGCTGCAAGGGAAGGAGTTATGATGAGTACAGATATTGGCAGGTATGCCCGATGCCTTTAGGCATGTTATTACCTTGTCTGGAATGCCCTTTATCCTCTCTGTCTGCTTATCTTTTTGGATCTTATCTCCTCCACTGCTGTGGTGCCCTGTAGTTCCTGGATGGTTCATTCAGAGACATAACCATCTACTTGCTTAGCTCTAAGTGTCTTGGAGGAGTAGGTGTTGCATCCCTAACAAAACCACGAGCAGTGGGGTTGGGAGATGGGGGAAGGACAGTGTGTTGTCCCGGGAGCCAGGCACTCACTTACTCCCCAGAGACGCTGCAGCATTTACTCCTCCTGAAGCAGCTGCCAAAAGAGGCAGTGGCAGCGGCTCCATCTTACTTATTTAAAATATTTATTTATTTGACCTGCATCAGGGCTTCATTGCAGCACGTGGGATATTCATTGGGGTAAGCAGGCTTCTTTAGCTGTGCTGTGCAGGCTTAGTTGCCGCTTGGCATGTGGGATCTTGGTTCCCTGACCAGGGATGGAACCCACTCTCCCTGCATTGGAAGGTGGACTCTTAACCACTGGACCACCAAGGCAGTCCCAGCGGCTCTTTTAGAGATGGGAAAATGAAGTAAAGTGACCCAATGAGGTCATGCCATTATGAAGAGGCAGAGTCAGAAATCAACCCCAGCTCTGATGAACTCCACATCCATGTTCTTTCCAGAGTATGGTGCTCCCCCCCAGCCCCCGCACCAAGGGTCACATCTAACTCTTCTCAGGATCCCCTGGGTCCAGCTTTACATATCCCTGAATCCTCCACTTCCTGCAGATCAGAGCTCAAACATCTCAACCCCAACTGCAGGGCCTTTCAGCATCTGCCTATTCATTCCTCCCCTACCCGACTCCAGCCACACAGCCACTCGGTACTCAGGGTACACCTTGAATGAGAGGAGAAACCATCACTGCACCAGAAATTTTAACAGGGGGAAACGATCGCTTTGCAAAGCGGACATTAACAAGGACTAGATTGAGTCAGCAGGACAGATTCAAAATTAAAGTTGCCTGAATATAATAATAACCGGAGAGGCACTCTAATTAGTTTTTTTTTTTTTTTAATCAAGTGCAACAATCTGCCTGCAGGAATCTGAAAGTGACTCGGGATATCTTAACTCTTTGAGGAAGCGGTGGGTTTTCAGAACATCACAGAAATTCTCTCGTGCACGTTATCCCCTGGAGGGCTTCCCCAGAGCACTAGCTTTCTAATATCATGGTACAGGGTGGGTGTGCATGTACCCCGATTCCTTGGCACACCATCTTGGCCTGCCACACCTTGGCAGCTGGTAAAGGAAGGCAGGCTGCTTTAATCTCTCTGGGAGCCAGGTCATGCTCGACAAGTCACGCCACCTCTCTGACCTGTTTTCTCATTTGTCAGGACCGAGAGATTGAATTAGTCTATCACTCTGTGTCCCCAACGGAATCGGGAACAATGCTCTGTGAATCCTTTGACAATCCCCTCAATTAGAGGGTATTTCCTCCCTTTCCCCAAAGGAAATCACTCCAGAATTTTCGAACTGGGAGAGAGTTAAGTGATTATCTCTTTCTTTTCAGGGCTTCTTAACTTGGAGTCCCTGTGGGGTCACAGGTGAGGTATCTGAAATTGGACACAGAATTTTTCGAGGTCAGCTGAGAGGACCCAGCGAGAGGTGGAGATGAGCCGTTACTGCAGGCTCAGAGGATGCTGTACCCTCCAGGGAGTGACAGCGGAGGAGGAATGTTTTCGGGGAATGATACCTAGCGGAGTCTAGAATCTCCAAGTTTAAGAGTTCTCCCTCTGGCCCATTCCGTCCACTTTCCAGGTGGGAGAACTGAGGCCCAAAGTTGTTGGCGGAGGGTTGGGGGGTGGAGGCTGATGACTCAGTGACAGAGCCAGACCAGAAGCCAGCTGGGCCATCCCGCTGCCCTTGCATGGAGGCTCTGCAAGGCGAGGAGTGGGACCTCTCTGGAATGGTCTGGGGATCCTTGCTCCACGAGGTCCCCATGCCAGTCGTCTTCTGGTTGTTTTTTTATTTTTAGAGCTTGGGGATTATCTATGTCACTGGAGGCGTTATCTAGCTAGTGCCTCACCATGCAAGTGCTGAGAAAGCATTCATCATTCCTGCACGTGTGTCCTTCAGCACCTGTGTGTGTGTGTGTGCGCGCGGCTGTATACCTGAATTTACATAATCTGTGGGTTTTAAGTCTCCCAGCTCCGAAAATCAAGTGTTTATCCTGCCTTTTCCACACAAACTCTCTCAAGGTTACTGAATGGTTGATGAAGGGATGCAAGGCTCCAGCTACAAGCAAGCTAGCATGGTGGGGCGGGAAGAGCACTGCTCTGTGGTCTGGAATGAATGACTAGGTCCAGGCGTGACCCACCAGTGCCAACATCACAAGAAGAGATCAGACATCATACACCTCCTGATGGAACTGATACCACCCACAGAGAAGTGCTGCCAAAAAATTAAAACAAAAAAACCCTGACCTCTTGTTTTGCCTCATCTATAGGAAATACAGGTGACAGGAGGAGCCTGTGTAATGACCCCCAAGGGGATGTAATCAGTAAACCCAGACTGTGGGAAGTGCTGTAGAATAAATGACCTGTTTCCTTAACAAAAAACTTCCCAGGAAAAGAAAAGAGGTAGAGAATCTATAAATTGAGAGATTTATTAAGGGACATATCAACAATGGCAATGTACACACCTTATTTGAATCCTGATTCAAACACACTGGGAAAATCTGAACACTGACTGAATATAATATTAAAGGACCATTGTTAAAATTTTTTGAATGCTACTCTGTGGGTTAGTCGCTCAGTCGTGTCCAAGTCTTTACAACCCCATGGACTGTTGCCCCTCAGGCTCCCCTGTCCATGGGATTCTCCAGGCAAGAATACTGGAGTGGGTAGCCGTTCCCTTCTCCAGGGGATCTTCCTGACCTAGGGATTAAACCCAGGTCTCCTGCATTGTGGAGAGATTCTTTATCATCTGAGCCACCAGGAAAGCCCAATCTATTCTGGTTGTCCATTAAAAAAAAAAAAAAAAACCCAGTTTGGATATGACATCTGGGATTTGCTTTAAAATAATGCAGGGGCTGAGTGGGGGCGTGGAGGTAACTGGGAAGGGGAGAGAGGAGGCAGGGCTGGCCAAGTCCTGACTGGTGCAACTGCGTCACGGCCACCTGGCCATCAGGAGACCATTATCCATGATAGACAGTTGAAAAATAAATTAAAAGGTATCCAAACAACTATCAGGAGTATTTGCCTCTAGAGAGGGAAATTAGATGTCTGGTGAATGAGGATGGGAAGAATGGCTTCTCAGTGTTTTGTACCACTTGGATTTTATACCATGAGTCTGTATTATCCCTTTACAAACATAAACTCATTTTTAAAAAGTCGCCCAATTTAAATAACAAACTTCAAAGTGAGGTCTTGATCATACTTTTCATCCAAGAAGTGCTTTTATTTCACCTCCTTCCAAAGAACAGTGAAGTTCCATCTCCTTATTTGAGGAGAGGGAGGTGTGTGAGTTGGTGCTGCCGGCCAGTGACTGGAAAACTCGTGGATGGGTGTTGCTTCCACGTGGTCCTTGAGCGCTCACAGGACACACACGATGCACAGGCCTCTGCCTGACGTGTTCCCAAGCTCTCGGGTATGGGTGTGTGTGGGGGGTGGCCTGTGAGGCAGCTGGGGCCGCAAAGGTGGTGCGCTAAGGAGTTAAGCCCTTAGAGCTGCCAGACAATGTCATTTGAAAACACCAGGTATGAAATATAAATAACAGTCGGCTGCTTTCCTTCAATCCAATTTCTGAGCAGTTGTGTGATCGATCAATTTATAAATCGATCGGCTGTCTAATCCACCTTGGCAGTCTTCTCCGCTGCCACCGCCACCGCCCTCACCAGGGTGGGGTCGGCCCCACGTCCTCGCCCTCCTTGGCAGGGGAGGGAAGGGACCTCCTCTGGCGTCCACCTGGCCGCCCGGGGAGGGAAGGGGTGTCACTGCAGCTCCGGGAGCAGGCGGAGCACGTTAGCTGAGTAGGGGTTCTGCTGCCTGGTGGCCCCTCGCAGCTGCACAGGGTGGAGGCTGGGGTGGGGAGGCGTGAACTCCTCTGGGCAGTAAAGTTCGTTCAGGAGGAACCAGGTAGAGTCCGGGTCGACCTTCATCAGGTGGAGGAAAACGCTGTGGAGAGATGGAAAATGGGGGCGTGGAGGGGGCTGCTGGGCTCCCCGCACCCCCAGAGGCTCCGTACTGGGCTATTTGGGAAAAAAACTGATAACCATATCCCTTCAAACAGCAGAACAAAACCCGCTTTAGTTCTGAAGACCATTATGATGGTCCCAAAGTCTCACAGAAAGAGAGGTAAAGAGTTTCATTTCCGTTGACAGAGAGAAGGAAAGTAATTAGTCTGAGTGGAACCATATTGACATCAAACAAGCTCTTGGCAAAGAAAGTGGTTAAATTCTTGGCTACAAAGCAGTTTTTAGAAGGAAGGAAATGGATAAGGCCCACCTCCATTACAAGGTCCTCTCTGCTCACAGGACCAGTCGTGGGCAGGGACTCCCTGGCCTTCTTGGGGAGCCTGGGCAAAACCCTCAACTCGTGGGCCTCAGGTCCTTATCTCTTCCCTCCAGCAAGCTTCTGAACTCAGTAGTCGAGGCCTCTGAGAGCCATGGAATTTCGGTGGTCTGGATTCGCCCACAGAGAGATCTGATCCAGTTGTTTCCCATGGCAGGATCAGCTAAGCCCTGCCCTGAGACCTTTAGGAGACACCAAGTACTGGTCACGAACACAACACAAACACAGTGGAAGGGCCTGGGCTACCCAGCGCCAGACACCCACCACAGGTGAGGTTCTTTATCTTGGTCTGAATCATGGGGTCACAACCCTTGCCTCTTATCTGCTCACATTTCATTTCTAAATGATGCCCGGGGCCATGGCACTGGGCAACCCAGGTGTAAACTTCTTACGCTCAGCTGACTCAGCGATGCAGAGTCTGGCTTTTCAGTCTCAGGAAGGGTGAGGCCCTTCCCTAGCTGGGTGGCTCTCTTGCAGCCATCCTGCCCATCTCAGCGCCTGTGCCACCTGCACAGAGAGGGCGGCCTTCCCGGCCACCTTGCCCAGGTGCTCGCCCCTGACTTTTCCTTCTCAGGACACTCTTCCCAGCATTTGTCAACAGCCTGTTGACTGACCATCTCCCTTCCTTATAGCACAAGCCCCTGAGGCCAGGGACGCCTGTTTCTCTGCTGTATCTCGGGTGTTTGGGGTGCACACGGTAAGCACTCAACCAACATTTGATTGAACAGGTTTCATGTTTAATAAGGAAGGGACTTATCACGCTGCACACTAATGACTTCAGATAGCATCCCTCGCTGAAATAGTTGTTCAATCGCTAACTCATGTCTGACTCTTTGCAACCCCATGGACTGCAGCACGCCAGGCCTCCCTGCCCCTCATCATCTCCCATAGTTTGTCCAAGTTCATGTCCGTTGCATTGGTGATGTCATCCAGCCATCTCATCCTCTGATGCCCTCTTCTCCTTCTGCCCTCAATCTTTCTCAGCATTGGGGTCTTTTATAATCAGTTGGCTGTCTGCATTAGGTGACCAGAATATTAGAGCTGAAATAGCTATATTCTATAAAATGACCTAAAGAAGAGGTGAACGGCTCACCACTGAGGAAGGATCCACGGATGTCACTGACGGGAGTCACATTACCACAGACGCCACTAGCTGCGTGATTTATCTTCATCTCAGCTTCCTCATTTCTGAAAATGGGAGGTACACTTCACTCAGCGCTCTGCTGGGGTTTAACTGGGAAAATGCAGATCCGGCCCTACACAGGGCTGCCCGCATGGGATCCCTGTCTCCCAGCTAACAGCAGACAGAATCTATCTGATGGATCACGTTTTATTCTTGATGACCATTCTGAGGCGCCTCTCCCCTACTACTGGGCGTCGGATAGGAACAGTTGTGGCGTGCCTGCTCAGTCATGTCCAAAACGGTTGCTAACTGGCACTAAATTCTGGTTTTTAATTTTGTTAATCTGAAAAGCCTGCGCCCTTGGGGGATGGATTCAGGATGTACTTCAGCGGAGCCAGTTTTGTTTCCTTCCTTGGGTTTAAACAGATGTGGGCTCAGGTGGCCAGGGAGACAGGTGGAGGGGGCACTCTGATTTTCTGACCTGTCTAGTGCCTAAAGTTTTCTTTACTCAGGATAATCTTGGGTTTATAACCTCAGCGGTGGCTCCTGGAGAAATGATTAGAATATTCTAATTCATTGTTTCCACTTCACCGCAGAAAGGAGATGGGGCCTGCGTAGGAGACAATTTTTGTTTAAAAACAAAAATATCTTTGATAATTAGAGTGGCGAGGGAAGTGATGAAAAAATGCACCAAAACTGGGAAGCAGATTTCTATTTACACGTGATACAGTTGACAGTTTTCCCTGGTGCCAAAGGCTGTTAGAATGCAAATGACTTCATTTGATTTTTTTTTTTCTCCCCCTTCAAGAACTGGAACAATTCTTCAAGCGACAGCATGGGTGCACACTCTCAACTTCAAGGGGTATTTTGATCTGGGTGACACCCAGCCAAGTGGTGCTGCAGCCCAGATCAGTCACCACTCTGTTCTGCAACGCTGAAGTTCCTTTTCAGCATCCCTTTTTAACTTGCTAAATTCGGTGTTGCATTTGTTGGCAGGAAAGGAAAAGGAAGGAAGCCACTCTTTCTGCCCTTGGGGATCCCTAAATAAGACATTAACAGGGAAGCAAAGGAAAAATCACGTGCAAAGTTCATCTTCTTCTAGAGGCCAGGGCCAAACTCTTGGAAGAATTATTTTGGGTCTCATTCCTGAGCTCCTAAAGTGATAGAATCCCCAGAATGGCAGGTTGGCTATGCTGGTTTCTTCTCTCTGCGTCTGGAAGCAAATTATTTTGCCTCTGTGAACCTGTTTTCCTCTTTCTCCAAAGGAAAATAATCACACTGGCCCCACCCTCTTCACAGGTTTGTTCAGAGGCTCTAAGGAGATGAGGCGCAGGAAAGCACTTTGAAGTGTATGATGAAAACAACTGTTCCTTCCAGAAAGAGTGTGCGTGTCTCAGGAATAATTATCACTGCCAACCCCGGCAGGACTGCCACACCACGGAAAATTCTCAGATGCTCTGAAAGGGGCAGAACATTTGTCTTTTGCTTCAGTCATAATTTCCTTCATACTGACTTGGTAGGGGTCCCAATTCTCAGCCACTGGGGTTGTAATTTTGCCCATTATTTTCAGGAAGAAATGAATGCACTGTTCTTTGTCCTCCATGTGCCTGAGGTCGGGAGCAATTACTGTGCCGTGCAACTGTGCCAGGTGGCTGGTAGGCAGAGCTGTGCTCTTTGCTTGGCAAAAGACATGCGACCTGCTGAACTCTAAACACTGACAAATTCTAAACCCAGACCCTCGTTCACTCTGAGGCCCTGGGAGCTGAGCCTGAGACCCAGGAGATGTTGTCTGATTACTCAGAGGCCTGGCTTTGCTCCAACCTCTAGGACCACCCTGTCCCGGGCCTGGTTCCTGCCCTTTTAGGGGAGAGGGGCACCCAGACAGGGAAAGGCAGAAAGCCGAAGACCCTGAAAGCATCCTTCTGCATAATCGAAAGATGAAAGACAAAGAGGAGACCTCTGTTTTGAATTGATTGGAGTAACTGCCTGGAAAATGTTCCTAATACATCTTGAGACATGGCTGGGATGGCTGGTGAACACGCCAAATGGCCAACTCCATCTTTTTTCAAGCCCCCCCAAAAAACACTTTAAAAATATATATATATGTACACCATTTAACTCCTGCACAAAAATTTCTTTCTCCTTCCCCCAGGCCCAAATCAGTGGCTCCAGGGGGCACAGTTATCAAGAGATTATCTGGTCCCCAGAGTTCTGGGAGGCTCTCGGCTGGGCCTCTTGCCTCCGAGTGTCCTGAGGCGAGTGATTCTCTCTCAATAACCTGTAGGGCCATGTAGCTTAAATGATAACTTGACTTTAAAAAATTTAGAACTCGCCGTTAGGCAGTTTCTAAGCAACCTCTGTTTCCATGGCAAAGAAGCCTGGTGTTTATACTGATTTTTCACTTAAAATGCGGTTTTATTGAATTTCACTTCATGTAGGCAGCCATTTCCCTGCACTTCAGCCCTATCTACAGTTGACGGGTATCAGTAAGTACCTAATAAACTCCAGACACCAAACCAACAGAACGCGACTCATTCCTTTACGATCAATATCAGGTGCTCTGAGTGACAAAGCTGGGGGTGGGGGTGCCTGGGGGGCTGGGAAACATGCTGCTTGAATCTGATTGGCTGGGTCTGGTCCCATCTCTGCGTGGTTCACCAAATGTTTACTGGCACCTGGTCTAGCGCAGGGAGCTGCGTCAGGTGTGTGGGACACAAAGATGGGTGGACAAAGGCTCTGGCCTCAGGGTTCCCTGTCTGGTGGGGGAGGACAGATGGACCACAGACACCCACAGTGCGACATGAAGAGGGCCAGGCTCAGGTCACAGCTGGGCCGGAGCCGGGGAAGGACTCCTGAGGTGGGGACCCAGCAAGTCTTTCCTGGACATCAGTGGGATTGGTTCTAAGCCCCTTCCAGCTCCAACATGCCCCAGCAGTTCTCAAATCTGGGGGCTGAGTCCTGGGCCTGTCCATCCCAAGTGGGGCAGAACCCAAAAGACACCCTTCTGCTGAAGACGCGAATATTATGGAGTGCGTCCTCACCATCTCGTGCTAGACCGCGCTGGCTTCAAGGGGAATTCTAGAAAACCGCCGGCCAATCGAGGCTCGGCAAAGCTAAATAAACCGTAACTGAAATTCAGTGCTCCCAGTTCTCCTGGGTGACAGGCTATTCTTTCTCGTCAATTACTTGCTTGCGGGATCTGCTGCTTCTTGTCTCCTTCTGGATTTATAAAATGCTCTCATGAGCTGTCTGCATAAATGCCAGTGGTAAAGAACTTGCGGCTCTGAGAGGTTTATTTATTTATTTATTTGGGGCATTGAAACAAGTTACTCAGGGCATCTCCTTAGGGACATGACACAGGCTGTCTCTATGTGGGTGCGACTAAATGCAACTGGAGGATAAACTCACTTGTTGGAAAGCAGGCATACTGCAAAGTGATTTTGGCTTCCCTGTGGTTCCCTTTCTGGCAGAACAGCCACCACGCTCTTCTCTTCCCCGGCCACCTCTTCTCCCATGATTCTGTACCTGCTGACTCGGTACATGCTAATGCTACAAATGAGGCTGTGTGTTTCCTTTTAAATAAACGGATGCTAAGGGTATCCACGTGTCGGAGTCAGCAAAGCAGTGGGGCGATGCTTCCATACTTGGTAATTTACTCTAATGAGTCTCGCTTCATTGGTTAACCAGTATTTCAAGCCTATCCTCTCTTGCTATTCAATTTAGCTATCTTCCCCTGCACGGAGGCCGTTTTTTTGTTTCTAAATGTTGGAAATGGAGGATTATGACTTGGAGCAACGATTTACTCTCCAAATAAATACCACCAATTGCCTTTGCAGCTACACATACTCGTTCGACTTAACTATATTTACCTGTTCACAGTCATTCATCTATCGATCGCCAACCTGCACACTCACGCAGAGGCCGGTATTAAAACCATTTTTAAATGCAACCGGGACAGGAATTAAAACCATAAACACTAGTGGAAGCTTATGATGCTAATGCAGTCCCTAAAGTACCACAAGACAAAGTATCATAGTTGCAGTGGAATGACTCCATGGCTTTGTGCATATTTAAAAAGATATGGCACTGAGAGGCCCAATCTGTTACCGACAATTCAAAAATAAGCCAGAGCCGAGAAGGGTTTAAATCCCACTGGGGCCGGATTTAAAAGCAGTCCTTCCCATCTGGCCAGCTTTCCCGGCTCCAGGCCCCACTGACAGCCCAGATTCCACGATGGCAACGCTGCTGGGCATGGACCTCAAAGTGGCCCTGGCCGTCTGTACTCTCCGGCTGCATGCCGAGTTTCCTGGCCCTCCCTGGAAGATTCACACCGTTGCAGAAAAAGACATCTTCCTGGTAGCCTACCTGTTTTGCGCCCCCTTCCCTGCCACCCTCGAACTCTTTTCCTGCAACCCACGCTTGGGCACCGAGCCAGCAGCCTCCACTGATGGAGCTGTAAGAAACAGCTCTAGGAAATGTGTTTCTATATTTACTGCAAGGCTGTTAGGAGTCATCAGTCACAAAAGTACCTAGTGTTCTTCTAAGATGACCCAGGGATTCAGTACCAAGGGAATTCCAGAGAGGGCTGCCTTCTAAAAGCTTTCCGTTCTGACTTCAGTAATGACTGGAAGTCGCACAGCAGGTATGTCTTCCTCTCTGCCTCCTCTGTTAGGAAGCCCAGAGCCTGCTGCAGGCTCATCTCTAGCAGAGGTGAAGAGTTCCAAGTCTGTGTTTTACGAATGAACCTCAGCCCTGGCTTCACTTTGTTTTCCCTCTTCTTATTTTTCCTTTAAAAAATGTCTTCGCTTCTTACTTACCTTGTTGCATACCCTTTAGTTTGTAAGACTCGAGGTCTTTTTCGGAATAAGGAGGAAGTTTAAATAATGATAATGACTACTACTGATTGACTTTTGACTCTGGGCTGACATTCTGTGTTAAAGACTAATATACATGACTTTGCTAAATTTTTGTAATAATTTTATCATGCAGAAAAAAAAAGATATGTTTATTCTAGTCTTGTAGATGAGGAAACTGAGACTTCCAGAAGGAAATTAATTTGCCCAAGGTGATACCACTACTAAATAGTCATGTGAGGCCAGCTCTAACGTGGTCTTCACCTTTGAACTCTCAGCACAGTATCTGGTGAATAAGAGACTCTAGAGCATCTTTTGAATAAATACATGTATAATAAGATAATTGAGGCCACGTCCCTGGCTACTTCACTTGGCACTGAGATTGTCAACATTCACTCCTGCCTCTTAGGTGTTCATGTCAGACCTCAGACCCTACAAAGGGATGAAATGACCACTCTGTAGTCGGCCAAGGCTTTTGATACCTGAAATCCACTTGGTGCAGGCTGTCCAGCTACCAGGCTCCATCTCCCATCATGAGCATCATGGTTCCCGACCCAGTATGGCGCATATAAATGTGCATGCAGGCCCCACACTGGGCTTTACCACTGGGTGGTAGATTGGATGACCCTGGCAGATTATCAGTCACGTGACAACACCGAGAAAGCAGGGGAAGGATGGGTAGCATTTGATTTAATTGGTAGCACAGAGGTCCCTGGCTTCCGATCTGAAACCCAGCAACCCACTTCGTTTGTAATTTGCATGGCAGATGTCTCTTATCTTTGACACCAGGAAATCATATCCACACAGTGAACAGCTTCAGATCTGAGTACATTTTTAGAACAATGAAACTTGAAAAGCAGCAGTGCCTGCCAAAAGATGGATAATAGGAAAGCTAACTACTGGGTCTGGATTTGTCCACTATTAATCAAATGTCAAAAGGGAAAATATTAGGAGTGCCCTCATTTCCATGCTGTGTGTAGTCTGAGGGGGAAACAGCTCGGCAGCCCAAGCTCAAACACATTGCCCACACCATTTAAGGGGGTGAGCTGCTAATTTCAAGCTCAGCTGAACTAATGGATCACCTCTGAGGCTGCTGATCCATTCAAATATAATAAGCCCACATGTGGGTAAAGAGAGGAGTTGGGACTCTGACGGGGATGAAATGAACAAGCCTCTGCCAGTATGAGTTCGTCCAGGGTTTGAGGCAGTGGCTGCATCTTTGATGGGCTGAGATCCTACTGCTAGAAAGAATGTGGGGAAGTCAGTCAGCAAATGAACATTCAAACTTGGTCCTGGCTGCTCAAGCAAAAGCGGTAAGGGAAAGGTGGAACAACTACCATGAAAAAGATCTTTCAGGGACTTCCCTGGAGGTCCAGTGGTTAAGATTCTGCACTTCCATGCCCCCAAAATACCATGCCCAAGGGTATGCACGTATGTGTAACAAACACACAGCACATCATATATTTGGCAAATTTATATATCTCCCCACATGAATGATTCCCTGGCGTCTCAGATGGTAAAGAATCTGTCTACAACACAGGAGACCTTGGTTTGATCCCTGGGTCAGGAAGATCCCCTGGAGAAGGCAACGGCTACCCGCTCCAGCATTCTTGCCTGGAGAATTCCATTGACAGAGGAACCTGGTGGGCTACAATCTATGGGGTCACAGAAGAGTCAGACACGACTGAGCGACTAACGCTTTCCATACGGGTGTGCACATACAAATAAATGTGACTCCAGAATGGGAGCATCATGAGGGCACAGGTCTCCTCTCTCCTGCCCCCCTCTAGTTTTCATGCCTGGAACAGTGCCAGGCACGGAGTAGCTACTCAGTCGATCAGCAGCATGAATGACTGCCGAGTGGAGTCTTACACACTAACGCTAAGCATCGCCGTGACATGTCTGGAGGAAGCTGTTATCACCAAACCCAGTTTACAGGGAAAGGAGATGAGGAGCAAGGAAACGAAGCCACCTGCTCAAGGTCCGGTCGCAGAGCTAGGAAGATGTGCACTGGGTCTGCCTGCGTCCAGGACTGGAGCCCCGGGCCTGTCTACACAACGTCCGGGGAGGCTCTCTCCCTTTCCCACCACATGCAGAAGATCCGCAGCATCCCGCACTTGCCCAACCAGGAGGTGAACCAGCTGGTCACCACCTGCTGGCACCTTGCACCCCCACCTGACGCCTCAGGGTGACAGGTGGAGTTAGGACTGTGGGGGTGGAAACCGGGTGGCCTGAAAGCATTGTCCCTCCCTTGCTGGGCATGGACTTCCAAGTTTGAAAAAGCAGATATTGCCCAGTTCTTGTTCTGTTTAGCCTGAGGGTGGGAGATTGACTGGATGATGTATGCAAAAGACAAGGAACCTCAGAGGCTGCTCAGGGAGAGGCCTGAGAAGTGTGGTTTTAATGGAGCTGAATTGAACCAGGTTGAGAGCAGGTACTGACTGGAAGGAAAAACAGGAATTTGGGGGAATGTGCGCTCATCTCAGATTCCTTTCATGTAGGAGAAGGAAAAGCTCCGTGGTCAGAAAGGCACAGAACCATGGAGGCCCACTGCATGCTGGGAGGTACCTCAAAGGCCACTGGGGCCACTGGGGAATTTATGTCAGTTAAGTTCTCCAAGGCTGAGACGGGGGTGTGGCTGATAGAACATGTTATTTTGTACTCCAGTGCTTATTCTCAGGGACTGGGCCTTATTTATAGCTCCTGACATGCTGACCCCTCCTCCCATACCCCAAACATGGTTTTCTCATTTGTTATCCACTGAAATCACTTAACTAGGTGAACTCTGGGAGAGTTGGTATTTTTTCTTGCACAGCCAGTTAACAGTGACATCTGGTGGTAACAAACAGCAAGATTATACCCCTACTCCCACCACCCACCCCCATGCCCCCCATCCCACCTCCTCCCCGCAACCAAGCTGCAAGATTTATGTTCCTCCTTACAAGGCACATTCGCTAGATAAAAGCATTAAACTGGAATGGCATCTCCGTTCTTAGCATTTATGGCCTTGGTTATATCAACCACCCCCTGATCAATTTCCATTTCTAGAGTTTACAGCCGGGATGTAAAAGCCTGCCACAAAGGCTATATTTAATATGACAAATTAAAAAAGCAAACACAGGCTTGGTCATTCTTTGGAGCCAGGAGAAGTAAACAGGAGGAAGGAAAAATCCAACTGTGAATACACACAAAGGGGAACTTGCCTGGAGCTGCTGAGTCTGCCTCCATCCCCACATGAGGCAGGCCGCCCTGCCGAGGTCTCACCGAACCCCCACCTGCCAGACCTACAGACACAGCTGCTCCTCCATCTCCTTTCAGCACTGGGTTGGGGGTGGTGGGCCTCAGAGCAGCCACCTACCCTCCCAGGTTTCCTCACCAGCCCCGCCACAGCCAAAGCGAGCCAGTCACCTGCCCAGTGCCGGAAAGTCACTACCCCGGAGGGAGTTGGGGCATCTCTGAACGGCTCTAGTTTGTACTAGTTCTTTTGAATATGGAGCTGAGGTTTGAGTCTTTGTAACCCTCTGGTTACAGAACTCCCCTGTGGGCCCTGGCAAAGAACACACCACCTTTTCTTCTCCCCCAAGTGCATAGGGGTGTCACTGACAGTTGCTGGGGGGCAGGTAACACTGAGGGGCAGGAGTGGAAGCAGGGGCCTGGGGTGAGGCTTCTGCAGGGGATTGGGTAAAGAGATGAGGGTGCCTGGCCTGGCAGCTTGGAGGTAAGGAGAAGCAGATAGTGTTAAGAGAGATATCGCAAGTTAGATAGACAGGCTTCACTTCTGGAATGGATGAAGCGTGTGAAGGAAAGAGGAGAATTAAGGACCAACAACTGGATGGATGTGCGGCCATTTGCTGAGCTGGGGCCTGTGTCTCACTCAGGGGACTTCGTTCCTTAGTCCCTGGAGGTCTGATTGCTTTCATACTCATTGGCCCACCCTTCTCCCTGTCTTTGCTCTGCAATCAGACTCACAAAGGGACCAGGTTGCCTATTGTCTCACGCTTCTTCTCCCATTTAGAGAGCTTATTAATTTCTGAATCAAGATGCCAAATCAGCTCCAGATCAAGGACAACACAGGTATTTTTCCCCCTGACTTCAAAATAAGTTTACAGATGATGTGTTGGTGAGGCAATCAACCTTGCACTTCCTCCCTGCTTGGCAGAAGGAGGTCATCTGACTCAGCCCTGAGTGGAATGTGGTGGAGCAAACAAAAGGCACTGTGGTCAGGCCAGGCCGGCTGGCAGCAACCTCCTCCTTCCCCACCCGCCTCCTCCGGAGGCACCTGGAATTACAACTCAAGAGTCAACAAGGTCCAGTTTGGGTTTGATTGCTTTCAGTGGCAAAAAAAAAAAAAAAAAGAAAAGAAGATTAGAAATGAAAAGATAATGAATTGTGAATATTAGCCTGTTTGATGGGTCTGAATTTGAAGGACAGCTATGGGGAGGGTGGAGGAAAAGTAGAATGAGATGGGAGATGAGAAAAACCAGACCTTTCAGACTCTCGATCGTAGCAGACACCCAGAAGAATCTGCTTCCAGATGGATCCGTCATGTTCGTGAGTTGTACTTTAAATCAGAGCACAATTAGCTTCAGGGACTCTGCCTGGGGGAGGATGATTTTCATCTTTAAGGAACGAGAATGTCTGGGGACAAGAAGCTGGTTGAGATGCGCCCCTGCGCTTGAGAAACCATGACTGATTCTGGGCCTAGAGGATGTGACAGGAAAGGGACAGAAAGAAAAAAGGGAACTGGGGAAATCAAGAGCAGAAAACTGCAAAGGATAATAAATCAATTCGAAGAGATATTTCCATCACTCCCAGAGAGCGCAAGGTTTATAAGGGAGCAAGTGGGCTTTCCTCACTCACAGACAGAGAGCAGCCTTCCAGCCCTTCAGGGGGCGAGATGACGCCAACCCTACCAAGGAAGATTAGGGGCGCATTTCCAGAAGCTGATGGAGTGGAAGGGGCTGTTTCTTTGCCTGGGGAGGTGGAACTGTAAGGCCCAGGGCAGAAGGCAGTGCCAGACAGACCAGCCAGCTTTCACCTCCGCTGCAGATGTCCAAGGATGGCAGTTCCAGTGCGCAGGCTGCTGCCGGCTAGAAGGAGGGCTCAGGAGAGGGGGGGTCAGGGTGCACTGTGGGTCTCAAGTCGGGGGAAGGCTGCTGTGCTCAGTTTTAGTTTTTGCTGAATATTCCTTAGGACTCTAGGAACCAGACATAGGTTCTTCTGTTAGAGGTGGTAGAGCTATTCTTCAATAAGCAAATCTCTTAGAAATGAGACTCACATAATTTCAGAGTTGAAAAGGCCCTTTAAATCATTAGTCTAGGGGTTTTGAACGATTCTTGGTTCACAGACTCCTATTATATATCAGATGAATGATGTAGACTCCATCTAGGAAAAGACATGCACGTGTCTGCTTCGAGCGCACACACACACGCGCGCGTGCACACACACACACGCGTGCACACACACACACAGTGTTGCATACGATTTGTGAGGGTCTGTGGCACCCGAAGACCATTAAGACATTCTGTGGAGCCAAGGTTTGCTAGATCAATAACCCAGCGCTTTCGCTTGGCGAGTGGGGGAGCTGAGAGAGAGGTGCCAGGGTCACCAGGGAGGAGAGCTGGAAGCCAATCACCCTCTGCCTGCTCCCCTCCAGGACACTGTCTTTATGCTTTTGGCCCCTTTGGAACTGTTGCTGATGCTGCACCAGAGGAAAAGTTTACTTTCAAAGAGAAAGGCGTCTAGTTAAAATGCCATCTCTGGATGTTGGCACAGTTAAAGAACCCATCTTAACCTGGCGAGGACAGAGAGAAGAGAAAGGAGCAGGGATGCCTCCACTCTGCTCGCCATTAGCAAATCATCCATAATTTAGGACAAACGTAAAAGAGATGTGGGTGATCAAGCAGACGTACCTCCTGGCTGCCTCTTGTAATTTCACGGGCTGTTTGGCACTGAGGTAAATCAAGCAGGCATCCGCCACTTTATTCAGGTCACCCTCACCTGCAGAGAGGAAAAACAAAACAAGTGTTGGCCCTCAGACTTCATCAGGAATGAGCAGTAACCCACTACTGTTGCATGAAACTGGAACAGCTCGGCAAGATGCATGGGCTGTGTACTCCATCCCCAAGTCAAAAAACACAGCAAGGTAAATGGATAAATGAGGCCGAAGTGAGACGGAAGGATGTGCACAGGAAGGGAGATTGAGGGGAGCAGGGCCAAGTAAAGAGGGCCACAGAGGGGTGAGACAGAGAGGATGGGGTGTGGGTCCAGGCGAAACTGGCTGGTACCTACCGAGGTCCAGTCTCTCACAGAGGGGGCCCAGGCCCTGTAAGACGGCCAGCTGCAACTTGAAGGCCAGCGTGTGGGAGTAGACTGGTCCAGCTCTGGCACTGATGGGAGCCTGGCTGACTAAAGAGCCAGCCAGCTTTGGCAAGACATCTTTGCAGAACCGGCTCCTTAGAAAATCGCCACACTTGCCTCCCAGGGTACGCAAAACCTGCAGAAACAGTGCCTAATCTGGTGACTGAACATCGCTAAGGCAGCAAGAGCGTTTAAGAGAATGTTTGGTAATTCAATTTCATCTCAGTCTCTGCTTGAAAAAAAAAAAATAGAATTATTGCTGTGAATTCCTTGCCCATGGTTTGTGATTCTGACAGTTATGAATTTGGAGGTCTCTGTTCCTGAGGCATGGCTGCTTCTATCCATAAATACAGATTATGTGGAGAATAATTCAAAGGAATCTGGGTTGGATGAATAATATGGTTAATACCTGGATTTTCCTCCCTTTTTTGTTTTTTTAAAAAAAACAACCCAAGAGCTTAAAGCAGTTCACATAGATCATCTCTTGAATCTTCCTAACAGCCCTTGAAGGAAAGACGTGCTTGTTAACTCTAGCTGGCTGAACACACACCAACAGGCTCAGGAGCCCAGGCCCAGCTCAGCGGCTGCCATGTGCAGGCATCAGGACGGCAGTGACTGGCCGAGGTCCTTGGCTGGGTCTGGGCAGGGACCCTGGTGGGCAGAGCTGAGTCAGAGTTCCTTCTGTTCCGTGGCACAATCTCTTATGTACATCAACCTCATTCCAACTTTCACAACAGGCAGTCTCTTTGCATGTCTCGTTTTAAACTTTCTCTAGCAGAACATATTGAAACGTTTTGCCCCACTGCACAGGACCAAGTGTACAGGATAATAAGAATTTCTTTAAAAATTGGTAAGCAAGGCATATCCAGCACAGAGAGCATTTGCCGACTTTGTAGAGAACGAGGCACTTATTTCAGGGCCCTTAGCTGGACTGCACAAGGCCTGATGGAGCTTAAGGGTCACCAATGGGTCTGGCAGTGGGAAAGCAGCCTCAGTTACAGTGCATACACCTTTATATTTTTTGGTTTTTCCACACTTGCTGTCATTTCAGATAACCTATTAATTTTCTTAAAGGAAACAGCACAGATGAGTACAATTTGAGCAAGACCTCCTTTCTCCTCCCTTCCCCTAACTTCTCTTCTTCCCTCTCTCTCTCCCCACCCCGCCCCACCACCAGCACATCACAGCAAGGTGTGTCACCTTGCACATTTTGCTTTTGAAAATACATTAGCAATTTTGTATGTTATCAGTGTAAGCTTGCATTTTGGTCCAGTATATGTTGAAGAACCTTACAGAAACACAATATACTTCTGCCAAGTATATCTGTTGCATCCTTGGCTTCATTTTATATCCCTACACATCTTTTTTTCTTTGCCTTATCTTGCTCACCCACTTCTAACTTATGTTAGCTTGCCATGGTAAATGTATCTCTGTAAGCTGCCTTAAGTGCTTTTTAGAACAAGGAAGGATATAAATAAATAAGCCAAAATATGTGTGCTAACGTAAGCCAAACTAACTCAGGGAGAATAATACCATACATACACAGAAGGCTTTTACCTTTTCGAAGCATTTCATCAAACAGTCCCATTTTATCTTCGACATCAACAACTATGAGAAAGGTGGGCTAGGTGGCCACAAGCTTTGTCCAGAGTTGCTCAGCTGGACAGAGGATGCCCACTGCTAGACTGCAGACCCTTGGCCTCTTCACCTTGACTCTTTGTGCCATGCACAGAAGGTGGGCATGAACTCACAGATTCAGGTTCTATCACTTACTATCTGTGTGATCTCTGTTTTGAATTTTGACTGTGCTGGGTCTTTACGGCTGTGTGAGGGCTTTCTCTAGTTGTGGTGAGCGGGGGGCTACTCTCTAGTTGCGGTGTGTGGGCTTCTCATTGTGGTGCTTTCTCTCGTTGTGCAGCGTGGGCCCCAGACTGTGGGTTCAGCAGTTGTGGCACAAGGGCTTAGCTGCCCTGAGGTATGTGGGATCTTCCGGGACCAGGAATCGAACCTGCGTCTCCTATATCAGCAGGCGGATTTTTAACCACTGGACCACCAGGGAAGTCCCTAGCTGTGTGATCTTGAGAAAGTTCCTTAATATCTCTGGGCTTGTTTCCTGCTCTGTCAAAGATGGGGATGTTAGTATCTTCCTTGCAAGGGTGTTGTAAGGAGATGAGCTCACACATGGAGAATTGCCAAGCGTGCTGCCTGGGGCACAGGAGGTGCTCAGTGGATACTGGTGGCCCTTTCATCTACTAGCTCACTCATTCTGCTTCCAATTCAAAAGGAAACTGACTTTCATTTTTTTTCTCTGTGCTTTTCTTATTTTTCTGTACTTTCTTCAAGGTATAGTAGGTCACATCAGATAAAAAGAGAACCAATCCCCTCAAAACGCTGCTGAGCTTCCAGCTTACATCCCCCCATCCCTATGACTGATGGCAGCGGGGCACCAGTGTGGTACCTTGAAGGCTCTGAGCACCGCCAGGGGGTCATCGTTGGTGAGTCGGTGTACGAGCGAGGGCCAGGCCCGATGAGCCAAGGGAAGCAGCTGGTTCTTGTGGGACTGCAGAACAACCACGCACAGATCCAGCACATCCAGGACCTGAAAGGGAAGAAGACCGTAAAGGCTTGAAACCAAAAGAATGAAGCTTAGACCCTCATAAGTCAAATAAACATTCATGAGTTCCTGACTACATGCCAAGCACTGGTGAGGTATACTGGGTGGGAGGCACACAGGGACAAAATACGTACGTTCATAATACATATGTTTCCTTGCCTTCGTGGGGGGGCTTATGGTCAACTGGGGAAAGACCCAAAGTCTTAGACCTTAGCTAAGACAAATAAGGGGATGAATGACTGCCAATTGTGACGAGTGCTACAAAGGACAAAGTCAAAGGAGAAATGCAGAGACGCTAAAGGGAGGGATCTACACCATACAAACTGCCGGGAAGGCTGCTGGGCTGGCTTCCTCCTCTGTCAAAAGTGGGGAGGCCAGTATCTTCCTTGCAAGGTTGCTGTAAGGAGGTGAGCAAGACAGAAACAAGGTAGTAACTTCCACAAGGAGGCATAAAGGATGAGCAGGAACTAGTCACATAAAGAGCAGAAGGGTTGGGACTTCCCTGGCGGTCCAGGGGCTAAGGCTCGGCACTCCCAATGCAGGGTGCTTGGGTTTGATGCCTGGTCAGGAAACTAGATCTCACATGATACAACAAATATCTCGCATGCAGCAACTAAGACCCGGTACACCCAAATAAATGAATAAATAAAATTAAAAAGAACCTAGAGCAGGGCAGCCTGGAGCGTGACAGAGGAGGGGTAAGATGGGGCTGGACCATGAAGGCATCACGTTAAGACTTTTTTATCTGGTACTAAATGCAGTGGGGAGCCAGGGGAATGTTCAGGAACGTGATATGATACAATTCATGTTTTAAAAAGGTCACTCTAGATGCTGAGTGGAGAGGGGACTTGCAGTGGGAGCGAGAAGAGGTAAGGAGGCCCTGGAGGAAGCCAAGACGTATGTCCACTTGGGTGGAGTCATGCGGCCACATGCTGGAGACAGAGGCAGGGATGTGAAGCGTTTGAGATCTGTTTGGAGATGAAATGGCTTAAATTGCTGAAGGACTTGCTCTTTGGGGAGGTGAAGAGAAGTGTTAAAAAGAGCTGCTTGGATTCAGGCTTAGCAACTGAACAGATGCAGGTGCAGCTCTATGAGACAGGAACAGGGGAGGGGGAGGAAACCGGGAGTGGGGAGGGAGATCGGGTTCTGTTGCCTCTAAGCAGAGAGGTCAGGTAGGCAGCTGGGACACTGGTTGACCTCAGAAGAGAGGTCTGGGGTAGCCTAGATGTCAACTGGTTTTTTTACCTTTCCTGAAAATATGTCTCCTGATCTCTCACATTTCAAAGTTCACTGAAGACAGACAGCCTGCTCAGGGTCACAGGCAGCGGTCACCATGATGAGCAGGGCAGGCTTTTCCCCAGCACAGAGCGCGTGAGGGTACGTATGTGAGTTAGGAAGACAGAGTGAGGTCCGCAGGAAACGCAGATTGGATGCCTAGTATGTGCTGGTCATAGGAAGATTGGAACAGAAACAGAGAACAAAACAGGCCCTGCCCTTGAGGGCTGAATAGTTGGGGAAGAAGAGAAGCCTCAGGAGAGCAGGGTAGTACTCAGGGGGAAATGGCTTTGGGATTGCTGACTGGCTTTGAATTTCTAACCGGGCAAGTTAGATCATACTCCATTGACTCAAAGATGCACGCTTTCCCCCTTCTGCCTGGAAGGTTCCTCCTCTCCCTTTTGCCCCTGCAGGGCTGGTTCCTTCTCAGCCTTCAAACTTAACCATCACCCAACAACCTGGTCTAAATCAGAATGTAAGCTCCCTCTTATTCAATAGGCTGTGGGAGAGTAGGTTTCCAAACACGTTTACTACAGGGGTGAATTTTCTATCACCGAACCTCTTACTCCCCTCACAGCATTTCCTCCACGTACATGTGTGTATCTGTGCATCACCTCTTTCCTCTCGAGAGTCAGAAATTTCCATGAAGACAGGGATCATGTCTGCTGCATTTCCTCCTACACAACCTCTGTCTGATCTGCAGCAGTCCTCAATAAGTACTGAGCGAACAAGTGAATGAGTATAAATGCCACATCTGATGCTGTTTTTCATTTATAGCCAACAACTCAGTGAGGTAGGCCATCATTATGCCTACTTTACAGATGAAGCAGAAGATGCTCAAAAAGGTACACTGATCTACTCCAGGTGACGTGGCTAGTGAGGGGCAGAGCCAGGATTTGAACTCGGGTATGCCGATGTGACTCCGGTGCTGACGTTCTCCAGAGCTACAGTGTTTACATGGCAACTGGGCTTCCCCTGTGGCTCAGCTGGTAGAGAATCGGCCTGCAATGCGGGAGACCTGGGTTCAATTCCTGGGCTGGGAAGATCCCCTGGAGAAGGGAAAGGCTACCCAGTCCGGTATTCTGGCCTGGAGAATTCCATGGACTGTAGGGCCCATGGGGTTACAAAGAGTCTGATATGACTGAGTGACTTTCCCTTTCATACATGGCTGCTACAAAGTGTCCAGAAGAAGGAAGACACTTTGTTAATGTATCAACCAGACACCACTAACAAAAGCCACCTGAAAAATGACTCCTGAATGGAACAGAAAATACTAAGAAGTATCTCTGGGAAGACTAAACAAGTCCCACAAAACCCAGATGCTGAAGTCTGAAGCAATCTGGGGGCCAGGGTTTCCCAGTCCACTGCCCCTAGTCAGGGCAAAGTGCCCTCATCGCTATCAGTAATTCATGGAGGCGGTTGTGTTTGTCACTCCTGCTTGGGGACAGGCAGGAGCGTGTCAGGCTGTGCTTTCCTTTGGGTGTCAGATCTGCCCCCAGGTGATCTGAAAGCTGTGTCCCCCATGCTCACCCTGCCCCCATGCCCCTGGCCTGTTATCAGAATCACTACTGTATAGTTTAAGACCTTGGTGATGGGGAGGCTGCTTCAGAAACTGCCAGCAAGCGAGGATGTAAGATTAATAAAAGTGTTGATGCTTGGCCTAGGATGAGAATGGAAGTGGAAACAGAGATAAGGGCTACAGTCAGGCTTGGAAGAATGACTACTTTAAAGTATTAAAACCTGTGTCCCATATTAAGTTGGCACAGAAAATGATATCCTTCCCAAAGCTTATGACTTCCCTCCCCACCTTGGAGATGCGATGACTCTCTGAAACTTTGTGCTTTTTAATTCCATCATGGGGACTCAGCTCCCTTTTGGCATCTGGGTCGATCCAGAAAGACTAAGATGGCATCCCACAGCTAAATTCCTCCTGGGGCCTTCTCTCGGCCACCGCACACGCACCGGAGGGAAGGGTGGCTCCTCCTCACCCTGCAGTCACTGCCCGCAGACCAGACCTCATCCCGCTGCTCTGTGAACGCAGGGGTAGGGCTGCACGCTGACCTTCAAGCGGATTTTCAGGCTTTTATCTGACATCAAGTGGATGCAGCGCTCCATCACGTCCGTGGCTAGCTGGATCTGCACCGGCAGTGGTGGCTCCACGTGGGGACTGGTATCATTCCCCTCCACTTCGGGAGGGTCTGACTGCTCCTCTGGAAAAAAAGGATAACTGGGGGCAGTGTTTTCTGAGAGATGCTGCACCTCACCTCAACCTCCCAATCTCAGATCTGGAGTAAGACTTTAGAGGGAAAATGTCAAGGAACTGATCCCAAGAAAACCATGTAAAAAACGTGGGTCAAGCTCTGAGTCAAGATATTCACCAAAGTATTACTAACAGCTAGGGAAACCCTCCATGTCCACTGTAGGGGGATGGTTATATATACCATGGTATGATTCATAGAATGAATGGCATGTTATGAAGGCCTGAAAATTTGTGTTTAACAAGGGCTTTAAGGACAAGGAAAAATGCTTATGAAATACATTGTGTTAAAAAGAGAAAAGCAGGATACAAAATTGCATACACAGTGTGAGTACTATTATATAAAGTTTTATATAAAGACAGGAGGAAGTACAGAATATTAATAGAGATGGGGTCACGAGATAATGATTTTTATTTTTTCCCTATACCATTAGCCTTTTCTAAGTTGCCATTCATAAATATTTAAAATAAAAACATAAGAGGGCAAGGTTCTAATTGGGAGCCCTGAGGCTGGGCAGTTCCCTGGTAAGCCTCTGGCCCTTTATTCTCTTTCCTCTCCTTTTGACTAAGGGGGTACGTGCTGTCTTCTGTACCAGCCTGGAAGCTCTTTTGAGGGCCAAGATCAAGCCTTGTACATCCTGGTATGAGGGATAACACCAGGGCAGCTTGATACAATATACAATGATGGGGTTTGGTCAGAGGACTAGTCTTGCCTCCACATCCTACTAGCAGCTCCTCTCACCCCATGTTACCTCACCTGAAAAAAATGGGGATAAAGCATGTATATCTCATTGGCTTGGTGAGAGAATTAAATGAGATGAATGTCACCAGTTATTTATTTTAACTGCCTGGAGTGCTACATTGCATGAGATAAGTGTAAGTTTGTAAATTAAAACAAAAAACACTTGAGTAGTGTGAAACCCAGGCCAAAATTCCTTCCCTGAGATTATTCCTCCCTCTGCTTATAGCCTCTAGCCTCCCGACCATCCTCAATATCAGCTGTGCTCATTTCCATGGAGCTGAGCATTGCTCCCCTAACTTTTTTCCACTTCAGTTTCCTCTGCTGGAAAAACAGAATTTTAAGAGTCTACATCTGTCTCTAACAATGCTGAAAAGATAAAAGAAAATGTGTTTATAGGATGCTTGGATTTCCTGGTGAAAGGGGTCTCAGATACCCAAGGTGCGCTTATGGCTAAAACAAAATACTCATGTCAAACCACTATCAATCTAAACATTCCTTATAACGCCAAGTGTGTGGTACAAGTGTGTACTTGACGAATGATAATGATAAGAACGACAAGGCTGTGCTCTGCTTCTAGAGGAGGACTGGTTGTTTGAAATTCACCTACTGTGGAATGCTATTTGAGAGCTGTGGATTCTTGCTACTGCAAGAAAAATATGATTCATTCACTCCACTCCTGGCGAACATCAACTAGAACCAGAAGTTCCTAATCATGAAAGAATGGATTCAGGGATGATGCTAGAATTTCAAACAGGAATGGCCAATCTGGATTACCAGGGATCAAGATGCCTCTCCTTCATGATTTCTAGGCTTGGTTAAGGGGTGCAATTTACAAGGATTGGGTTGGCTCCAGAAACAAAAAGGAGAAGAAAAAGCTGGATGGATTTCTGATTAGAAAATTCTGTTTCTAGAGAGAAAAACAACTCAGTTCTGCATAAATTGTTTCTTGGTTGTGATGCTTCCCTGCTATTTAGAAGGAATTTGTTGTAGTTAGCTGCATTGAACTACTATTTCCTGTTATCCTAAAAAAGTATTGGCTTCAGTTCACCAGAGCCTCAGAGTAGAGACTGCCAAAGAAAAAAAGAGAGAGAGAAATCTGCTCAACTCCAACCTAACAAACTAATTTGGGACTCAGTTCGATTTAGGATAGTTCTGAGACCACCAAGCTCATTATGACTTGGCATTTTATGTTTGCAGAGGAGATTCTAATAATTTATTAATCCTTCCGTGACCTGAAGCTTCAGATTGAGCTTGTGAATAAAACAACAGGCCAGAGCTTCAACTAGCCTAAACTCCCTTCTTCATCATATCAGTTGGTAAGAAAAACACTGGAATCTCCTCCTACCAATAAATAAAATAAATGGACAAAGAGTATGAAAAGATAATGGGTGTAAGAAAAAAAGAAAAAAACTGTTAGGAAAGATGCGTGCAGAAAGATGTTCGACCATTCTAGTGATCAAAGACATGCAAAGTGAAATAACCAGAGCCAATTTGATTCAGCGAGAAGTAAAACTGGTGATAGCCGTTGTTGGCAAGGCTGTGGTAAAACCAGTATTAATCCTGTACTGCTAAAGGGAAGGCGTAAATTGACACAACCTTTCTGAAAGGCAATTTGGCAGGCGTAAAATAATGTTCATATCCTTGACCTAGAAATACCACTTCTGGGATTTATAAAGAAATATGCAAAAGGAAGGAAAAGGTCACACGCACAGAATCATACACTGAAGCACTGTTTATCAGAGTGAAAGCAACCTAAACTTCCCACGGGGGAATGGATGCTTAGTAGCAGCTATTAAAACATTAATTATGAAAACTCCATAGCAATGTGTAGAGTTCTTTCTTATATAACTAAATGCAAAAAGGGTATCTATACATTTCAACTGTGGCTGCAACCAAATAAAAACAGGTGTGCAACAGAAAAGGATGGGAAAAAGGCAACACACAAAGTGAGAATGCCTATGTTAGCATGGTGGGCTATGAATGACGCTTATTTCCAAACTTTCTATAACAATGTTTCATTGTTTTTACAATAATCTGCTTCAAACATTAAAAACAAAACAAAACAAAACAGTTGAAGCCAAAATAAATGATAGTTACCGTCTTCATTATCAAGATCTGAGACATTCCCAGCTGCCACATCCTTTTCCTTGAGGTAGTTCAGCACGAACTGTTCAATGTCTTCGGCTGTTGTGGGGTTCTCAAGGCCTTTCTCAAGATCTGCTGATCTCTGGCTCAAAGGACTTCCCTCTTCCCCTACACTTTGCTCCTGGAGTTGCCCGCGATGACCCGTGTCTGGGAACCACTGAACTGTAAATAAAGTGTTATAACGATCACCTTGGTGATTGACAATAGGCATTAGTACCTTCTAACTAGAATAAGCTCTTTGCTGTGGCCTGTATGGCCACCACAGGATCCAGTCTCTACTTCTCTCCAACCTTCTCTTCTAACCACTCCTGGCTGCTTGTTCACTCACTGTCTTCTGGTTCCTCCAATCTGTCAGGCGGCCTCCCGTCTGTGAACTTCTGCACGTGCTGTTCTCATTGTCTGGAATACTTTTACCCCCTATGTCACATCTGGTTAATTCCAACTCACTTGTCATGTCTTAATACAAACACACCTCACCCAGTAAAGCCACTTGTAAGTCTCTTATATGCTATATTAGACATGTTCTTCATGTCAACTCATCACCATTTGCAGTTACTGTATTTACTTTCTATGTATTGTTTAGTGTCTGAATATCCCATTAGACATTGTGCTCCAGTGATCACCCCTGCAAAGTCAATCTGCCCAGCATGGAGTGGATGCTCAAAACACGTGCTGAAGGAATAAATATGCCAGACTGAAGGACAGCTGCAAGAGACAAAATTCTGAGTGCAGACTACATTGCTCATCAGCAGAAGAGAGGTTCAGCAGAGCCTCGAGAACTAACAAGTCTCACACAGGTATTTGATACAAAATGCTTCAGAAGGCTGGCATTTTCTCTCCAAAGCTTTTCCTTCTTCAGTGATCCTCCAATACTTTTGATGTGTCACCACGTTATAAGCTTCAAATGGTACTGAATCAGTGGTTTTCAAACTGTGCCTTGAGGAGCCCTAGCGCTCTGCAGAAATGTCTCAGGGTCACAAGAGGAAGGGCACCCAGAGACAGCAGGTTAAAGGGTGGGAACAGGGTTTCTCCGCCTTCTGTGGCCAGCACTACTCTAGTTTTAACTCTTTTTATATACTGGGGTCCCCCAGGGCTTCATTTCAAAAATGGCACTTAATACTTAAAGACCAAAACAATAAGAAAGCCCTGTAGCCTGAATTTTTGTCCTCCTTTTACAGACAGCAGGGGAAAGTCTCTGATGACCTTTGGCTCCTGCTAATCTCCTTTCTGCTTCCCTGGTGGCTCAGCGGTAAAGAATCCACCTGACAAAGGAGGAGACGTGGGTTCGATCCCTGGGTCAGGAAGATTCCCTAGAAAAGGAAATGGCAACCCGGTTCCAGTATTCTTGTCTGGGACATCCCATGGACAGAGGAGCCTAGCAGGTTGCATGGGGTCACAAAGAGTCAGACACAACTTAGCAACTAAGACAACAACAGCAACAATCTCCTTTCTATCGAGGAATATCTGCAGAGTCACAGCAGTAGCAGGTGGGCTATGCCCGGGCCAGGCAACTGGGAGTGGCAGAGAGTGAATGCTGGACATGAGAACCCCTGGTTCAGTATTTGAAGGTTCCTACACGAAGGGATCGATTACGCCAGTGCTTCACTGCCCAGACGTAAACCTGTCCTTATTGTACTCTGAGGGACTGCATTCCCAGTGGGTTAAGGCCAGTACCCAGCATTTACACTGCTGAAAGCAGACACGCTGCGAAGATTATTTTCTAGATTTAAGACTACTGCCAGACATTACAAAGTCTTTGCTCACAAATGGCTTTTAAACATATGAAAAGAAGCTCAACCTCACTCTTAATGCAAATTAAACCATAATAAGGTGCAATTTTTCTCCTACTGGATTAGCAAAGATCAAAAAGCTAAGGTAATATACAGGGTGGATGGGGGGGTGGCAAAATTGCTGCTCTCTTATACTGCCAATGGGAGTTTAAATTGGTGTAACCTCTTTACAGAGCAATTTGAAACTGTATCTATCAAAGACTTAAATGTAACACTCTCTAAGCCAGCAATTGTCTTAGGAATTTACCCTATAGATACACTTAGACATGTCCAAAATGACCTATAAAGATACTCACTGCAGCATTTTGCCTGGACGGGGGGTAGGGGTGGGTAGGAGGGGTGGGGGGCCTGTGGCACAAAAAGATCAGAACAAACAAAATATCCACCAAGAAAGGACTGCTTAAATCATGGTGCAGCCATGCAACAGAGCACTATGCGGCCACCAAAATATGGCAACTGTATGTGTGGATGGCACGTTCTTCGGAGGCCAAGGTGTGTGGCATGGATGCTTTCTCATTTTTCAGAGACTCAATTTTTTGTTGTTGTTGCTGTTACAAATAATCAGCCAACCAGTAGCTGGTGCTAAGCAGTAATTTAACTGACAGTTCTTGCCTTCACTATAGAACCTTATGGCTTTTTAGTCAATGAGTGTGAAACGCTGTGCTTATAGTAACTCGGTTTCCTAAAAGGCATACCGCGTTCTTTAAAAACCTTTCGGAAGTTCCCTGAGACCACACTTTCACTCCCATCTTAAGAGAATGTGACCATCAATTAGAAGAAGAAAAGCCAGCAGGCAGTGCTACTTTGCTTCATGTGGGGCTGATCTGTTCCCCACAGTACTGCTTACCATTCAAAATGCAAGTGTCATCTGGGTTATTCTGAAACTTCTGGAATAGCTATCCCCACTTTGGCAGCTTTTCCTAGGATGTTCTCAAGTCAAGCTTTTGCCATCCTCATTTTCCTTTCTACAATTTAAGGAAAGGGTGCTATATAGGATCCCTCCTTTAGAAATGATCAAAGACACTGGCAATCTAAGGCAATTCCATTTTCAAGGCCCAAAATGAGATATCTCCTGATATATATATATATATATATATATAAATAATTCCATAGACAGAGGAGCCTGGCAGGTTAGTCCATGAGGTTGCAAAGATTCAGACATGACTGAGTGACTAACACACTTTGGCCTTTCTCGATGGTTAAAGCGGATAAAGAATCCATCAGCAATGCAGGAAATACTGGAAGAGGGTTCGATCCCTGGGTCCAAAAGATCCCCTAGAGGAGGAAATGGTGACCCATTCCAACATTCTTGCCTGAATAATCCCATGGACAGAGGAGCATGGTGGGCTACAGTCCAAAGGGTCATGAAGAGTTCACAATTGAGCAGGCACAACTATCATAAGTGTGTGTGTGCTGCACAGCATGTGAGATCTTAGTTCTTCAACCAGGGATCAAACCTGAGACCCCTGCATTGGATGCATGGCGTCTTAACTGCTGGACTGTCAGGGAAGTCCCAAGGATATTTTTAATAGGCCTTAATATATTTTTTAAAACTCAAATTAAGACATAGTAGAGTTCTCCAAAGCACTAAGAGCAGGAGTCTAGGCCCTGGAATATTTGGGCCATGGAAGCCATTCATAATCTAAGATCTATAAACAGTCAGCAGGTGTTAGCTGAACTTCCACGAGGGCAGGGACCAGGTTCTCCTTGATCATCGCTGCTACCCCAGTGACTAGCCCAGGACACAGACTTCTTCATGGTTGCAAAATACAACCCCGACTCATTCCTTTGGTCTACAAGGCCTGTGGGATTCACATTTACCCACCCTTTCAATTTCATCTGGTGTCACTCTCTCCACAGTGAACTCTCTCCCATTCTCCAAAGACCCCAAGCCCTTTCTTCCCTCCAGGCCTTTGCACCTGCTATTTGCTTGGCCTGAATATTCTTAAAAACCCTGAAAAGGACATGACAGCTCCATGATGAGCCCTTCTCAAACTTCGGGTCATAGCTATAATGTCCCTTCTTCCGAGAAGCCCCTCCTGACCACTCTGCTACTGTTCCTGTTACCCTCTCACAGGAGCAGGAAAGCTCCTTGAGTTTATCCGTCCTGTTCACTGCTGTATCCTGATTATTTAGGACAGTGTCTGACATCTAACAGGCACCCTTTATTTAATGAATGAATCACAGAACATTTACATTGCATGTTCATGAATGAACGCTGGAAGCGGGATCAGCTACAGGGCAGAAGACTGTCCCTGTTCAGTCATCTTCCTTGAGAAACTTTTCTTATGTGGTCTTGGCTTTGTCAGCTGATACAATGAGGTCAGCGACCTTTCCACCCTTACTCTTGCCTGGAAGATCCCATGGGTGGAGGAGCTGGTAGGCTGCCGTCCATGGGGTCGCTAAGAGTTGGACACAACTGAGCAACTTCACTTTCACTCTTCACTTTCATGCATTGGAGAGGGACATGGCAACCCACTCCAGTGTTCTTGCCTGGAGAATCCCAGGGACAGAGGAGCCTGGTGGGCTACTGTCTATGGGGTCGCACAGAGCTGGACACGACTGAAGCGACTTAGCAGCAGCAGCAGCGGTACTGAAATAAATACTGGATATATGTTCCTTGGATAAAAGGAGCTCATGTATATATAGCTCGTTTTTTAGTTTTTTATTTTTTTCATGCAAAGATGGACTATCCAGTAGAGGGATTCTTTTTTCTTAGAGTCCAAAACTTTGCCATTTTAATGGTGGCTAATACCTCCAACAGACACCCAACAAGGTCAAAGGGTAGGAGAGAAATTCAAACCAACTCATACAATTAAAAGGTTAAAGTTTCTAGGCCTGCTCTGACGTGGCAGTCGCTAGCTACATGTGGCTATTTAAATAAAAATAATTCAGTACCTCAGTTGCACTTGCTGCATGTAGTTAGTGTACTGGACAGAACACATATAGAACATTTCCACCATCACAGAAAGTTCTGTTGGACAGTACTGTTCTGGATTATCTGTGGACTGAATAATTCAGGCTAGTTCTGTTCTCCATTAGCAAAGATACTGCTAACTCTAAATACTGTCAGAAGCAGCCTGGTATATCGAAGAGATCATAAATCCTGACTTTCCTCCTTATTAATTGTGTGACCTCAGCTAAGTAGGAGCTCATTGAGCTTTAGTTCTCCTTCTCTGTAAAATAAAAATAACGTTTACAGTTATAGTGTGCAGGGTTTATGTCCCTGGGATAGAGCAGGGGCGTTGAGCCTCTTGGGATGAAAGAGACTGTTACAAGCATAAGAACATAAGCAATGGAACCCTAGCATAACATGTGGGACCAGATAAACAACTATACAAATAATGAAACAACGTCCTCCATGGCATAACCACAAATAAACAGACTAACAAACAAACAAAAAAAAAAACAAGATGCCCCAAACGATGATACTAGTCCTTCCCTCCCATCAGCATTAAAAAGGGCTCTCAATTTACCTAACGCTGCCACCAGGGCGTGCAGAACACTGACAAAAGTTGCAGCTCTCTTATCGTAAAATTGGTCCAGGGTGGTCAAGACATCTTGAACCACGTCTGCCACCAAAGGAAGCAGGCTTGCATCCGAGTTCTGTAGCATAACTTCCAGGACCTTCGGGGTGTGAGGGTGCAGAGAGAGATGACGCAGGTTTAAAGAGATCCCGTTCACCAAATAGTCGGAATTCTCATTGATCAGGTGCTGGAAGGAGTCATAGCCACAAGCCTGGCAGATGTCCGTCATGGAGCCGATGGCCGCCTGACTGATGAGCAGGGTTTGGTCCCCAGCCTTCTCCAGTACTGGATAGAGGGCTGACATCAAGAGCAAACGGAAGTCCTTCCCTAGTGCGTGTGCAAAGTGGCCGATCCCTTCCAACTGGATGCATATCTGCCAGATGTTGCTGTTCATGGAGCAGACCGTGGGACTCGGGTTTGAGAATGCAGGGGAAGAGGTAGGCGGGCAGGTGTGTGCACCAGAAGCGAGGGCCTGAAGGCCTGTCCACCCCACCATCAGCTCCTCTCCCGCATCTTCAGCTTCCACACAAGTGACCAAATACCAGTTTTCTTGGCTTGTGTATACTTCAAGTATGGAGGTCACGATCTCCCTCAGCTCCTCTGGGTCAGCTGGAGTGGGTTTTTCATGGAGATTCTCCACCCCCAGCCCAGCAGCTCCCACGACCAGCTCATTCAGGATCATGGCGGCCTGCTTCCGGTACACCACAGACTCATGGTACAGTTCCATAAAGTGATCCACAAGCAAGTAGAGGTTCCCATAGAAACCAAGCAGCTGACAAACCTGCCTCAAGAGCAGAAAAACCCTCTCGTCGGTGAAGAAGCGGAAATATCTCCTCTGCATCTGAGCCCAGGGCCTCATGGTTGGAGTCTCTGGAGAAGCGCTCAGATGTTCGGAGCTCCAGCGCCGCTCTTCAACAATTTTGACATCCGCCACGTCTAACTCCAGGACTTGGATAAGTGCTTTGGAAAGGCGCTGGAGGTGGGCCACAGAGTTGAGGACGAAGTCCACTTTGGGGCCCAAGAGTTTCAGGTACCCGAGTAACAGGGAGAGAGTGGAGAATCGGCCCTGGTCGTCTTGGGAGCTCATCAGGCGAGGAAGGGACGTGGCCAGGGAGTGCAGATTTTCTGACAGGACGTCGGCGAAGGCTCTGCTGCCCACCACCACCTTCTCATCTGCAAAACGCCTCAGGGCTTTATCGCACTGGGCTTGGACGTCAGGACTCTCATCGTTTACCAGACTCACCAGGGCCTTCAGAAGGGGACCAGCTGACTCGATCAGTGACCGGCTGCACTTTAACAGAAGGGCCTCGACAAAGTCTATCAGCTCCAGCCTGACCTTCCAGTGTGGGTGGACTGAAATGCACTCTGTTATCTTTTTAATAAGGATGGTCAACTTGTCACCAGTACTTTTTACCCAGCTAGCTTCCCTGTGAACCATCAGCTCTGCTACTCTGCGCTCCACAGCAGGTTTCGCCTGGACCTCTGAGACCCTTCCGAGCTGGTCATCGGCCATAATGAAACTCACTGTCTCGTAAAAGACCTTGAGGGAAGACACAACGATGCTGTGCCCCTGTTTGAAGTCTCCTGTGATGACTCTGGTGAGGGTAGTGGAGAGTCCAGGTAAAAAGGAAGCAAACAAATCCCCCAGCTGCTTCTGCTGGAGCGCATCCAAGGTGCGGGGATGGTCCTGACAGTTACACTGAAAGAGCAGAACCTGCAGACATGTTAAGGCAGCCATTTTTATTTCCTTGGATTTCTCCTGTTCTGCGAGGCCCAACAGCAAAGATACGGCAAATCCTAAGCGAGGCAGAATGGAGGGCTCATAAAAAGTCAGAAGGATGTCCCCATAAGCCGAGTGCATCAACGTGCCAAGGCCCCGGATCACAGCCAGTTTCAGCTCCTCGGACACAGCCGCGGGTTTCCGAGAGCTGGGCGAATACAGGCAGGCAGAGAGCTCCGAGAAGAGCTCCTGGAGGAGGTCTTGTTCCTTGACGCATGTTGAAGACAGGACGAAGGTGATGCACTCCACCACGCTCTGGATCAAGCGCTCTCTTTTGGGGCCTGGGGTCTTCAGGGTAAATCGCAAAGGGAAGAGGATGTACTGCTGAAGTTCCTGAAGGGCAGAGTCACTCACGGCTTGTAACTGGGCCTGTAGACGCTCCACGTTCTCCACCGTCTGCGTCTTGGTGAGCTGAACGCAGACCGGACGCAAGACACCGAAGGCCTCCTCTGGGGTATCAAACACTGCCATTGTGCAACAGCCTTCCTCTCATTGAGGAAACATCCTGCAGGCTGGAGGGAAGGAGACTTTTCAGTACAGAAGGCCACGCTCAGAGCAAATACAAAACGAACTCGCACTCATCACTCAACAGACATTCAGCAGTGGCCTACGTACCAGTCACTGCACGAGGTGCTGGGGGAGCAACAGAATGGAAAAGAGCCGGTTCCTGGTCTTCAGGAGCTCCCAGTCTAGTGAGGGAAGCAGATATATAGTGACAACACGGTCTATGAAGAATTAGGAGAGACCAGTGCTTACTGTCCTATGTGAGCCTGGAAGACCTACATGTCTTAACACTCAGACAGACAGCCTGGGTTTCACAGGAGGAAAACGCTGAGGCAAGACTCAAGGGAGGAGTGAATAGAAACTTCAGTGAATTTCAACATATGCAGAGGCCCATGAAACACTACCCAAAATAAGATACAGAATTATTTCCAGCACACTGAACGGCTCCCTCATTCCCTTTTGCAATCAATTCCCACTTCCCCTACCCTCTGGTTACTTACCCAGAGGTAACCATTACTCTGACTTCTACCAGCATGGACTAGTTACGCCTGTTCTTATCATAGACAGGTTCTAAGCAGAGGGTGATTGGATCAACTTTACTCACTGAAAAAGACTCCCTGGCAGCTAGTAATACAGGAGAAGACTCAGAACTGGGTGGGACTGAAAGCAACACAAAATGAAAGGTAGCGGCCAGAGAGATGGGAAAACCAGGAGCGCAGATGATCACAGAGACCACGGGAGAAGAGAGGTTGGGGCAGGATGGAGAGGTGGACGGCAGGCAGGCAGGGAAAGGAGACAGGTTTATAGGTAATCAAAGGAGCTCAGCAACTTTACGCAAGAGAAGCTCTTTTTCTCTACGAGGGGAAATGCAAAGTCATGGGCTGACAGTGAACAAGAAGGAGGGGAAACAGAGGGCTTGAGGAGAGAAATAAAAGTCTCCAATATTCCCTCTGGGGAAAGCAAAGCATGCTGGGAAGACATAAAAGTCTGGTCCCAGGGTACTGAGGATTGAGCTGAAGCTGGAGACCATAAATACATGTGGCTGTAAAAGGCAGGCACTGGATGGAGGCTTAGAGATCACCTAGCCTGGTGGTGTGTGTGTCTCTCTCTCTCTATTTGCTGGGGGCTTCTGAACAGATGATGACAAGAAAGTGTCTGCTGGCACTTCCCTGGCGCTCTAGTGGCTAAGACTCCAGCTCCTAATGCAGGGGACCCAGGATCGATCCCCGGTCAGGGAATTAGATTCCACATGCTGCAAATAAAAATCCTGCATGCCATAACTAAGACCCAAGGCAGCCAAACAAATACATTTTTTTTTTTTTTTTTAAATAAAAGTGTCTGTTGCTTCTCCCTGTCCCAATATAGCTGGCAGGCAAGTGGTGCCTGGTAGGTGAGGGCAAAACCTGCTCAGCCCAGAGAGAGACAGCTGGTCCTGGATTTCTCCCCTGGGGTCAGGAGGGGGCTCTGGGCAACGATTAGGTTCTCATATCCCATATAAAGTTTGGCCCCAGAGTTCTATGAGAAGAAGGGCACTGCTGGTCTGTGAGGTTCCTAGTCTCTGTGACCTCCAAGAAGCCAGGGAAAGGAAGAAGCTCAAATTCTCTCTTATCCAGGCTAGCAAAATGCTAGGTATGGATGCCAGAAAGCTAAGTCAAGGACTACCGATACTCCATCAGCACCAGCTCACACACCACACACCGATGATCTGGAGGTACTAGTAACTGTAACAACAGAATGAAAGAAGTAACCACTTAATGGGACACAGAGGTCAGGAGTAGGAAAGGCAGATAGAGAACCCCTGAGGTGGTGAATATTACAGTAACAGAACAACTAAAGGAGATACAAGGTTTCCCAGTGGCTCAGCAGTAAGCAATCCGCTTGCTAATGTAGAAAACACAGGTTCAATCCCCGGGTTGGGAAGACCCACTGAAGAAGAAAAATGGCAACCCACTCCAGTATTCTTGGCTGGGAAATCCCATGGACAGAGGAGCCTGGTGGGCTACAGTCCATGGGGTCACAAAGAGTCAGACAGGACTTAGCGTGACCCAAACAACAACAAAAGGAGATAGATAAAAATCTGAAAAACAGTAATAAGGAAATTCAATTACAAGACAAAAAGATATCTCTTAGAATTTTAAAAACATGTCTTTCCATACCAAAAACACTCAACTGATTAAAAAAAATTTTTTTAAAGACAGTTAATCGCTGCGATCCTATTAGTGGTTGGCAAGATCAAGTAGAGCTATCTTAAAACTGAGCAGGAACACAAAGAGACAAAAAACGTGAGGTTTGGAGGACAGATCTGGGAGAACCCACATAAAAATAGCTGGGAATTCTAGAAGGAGAAAAAGGAACAGATGGAAGAGCTAAAACAAACAACTGAAACACTTCCCTAAGCTGCAAAAGGATTTACCTGGAGATTGAAAAGACTGGAGGATACACATCTAGTCACATTCTGGTAAAATTCCTGTACACTAAAAGATAAAAGCAGGGGAGATCACATATGCCTTCAGGAAGAAACAACATATAACTTAGAAAAAGACCAGCTTTGGACTTCTCATTTGCAACAGAAGACAGTGGAATAGCATCTACTGACTGCGAATAAAGGATTGTGGCCCCCAAACCCTACTTACAGTAAAGAGATGCAGCCGTCAGGGTCAAAGAGCCACAGACAAGGATTCAGAGAGAGTAGCTCTGCACGCCCTACCACAGGCCTCCATTCAAACAAGTGACTCAAAACAGACTTCAAATGGGAAGATGAATGAAGAAGGAAACACTGCTTAGTAACTTTTTTATCTTTTAGCATGGAAAACTTCCTTCAAATAGAACAGTTTAAATGGAAGCCCAGCATGTAAAACTGATAAAATCAGTGTCTGGTTAAAGCTGGGTGGAAGGCCTGGGGTTCTGCATCTCTCTTACTCATCTCAGGAGTTTCAAGAAGATATCCTGGGGATCCCAGGATCTACGTTCTCAGATTACATGACGAAAACCGTAACAGAGCTAGTGAAGTGAGACCACGGCCTGTCCCAAACTGAACTCATCTGCTCTTTCTGCTGTATTCCCTTCATGATTTATGGTCCTCGCCTGGGCTAGACACCTTAGACTCTCTGCATTCTTTCACCTCCCTTTAAAAAAAGAAAAAATTTATTTTTGGCTGTGCTGGGTCTTTGTTGCTGCCCAAGCTTTTCTAAGGGTGCAGTGAGCAGGGGCTACTCCTCATTGTGGTGGCTGGGCTTCTCACAGCAGTGGCTTCTCCTGTTGTGCAGCACAGGCTTCAGTGGTTGCAGCTCACAGGTCCGAGAATTCGCAGGCTTCAGGAGTTGTGGTGGGTGAGCTCAGTGGTTGCAGCTCCCGGGCTCTAGAGCACAGGCTCAGTAGTTGTGGCGTGCAGGCTCAGCTGCTCTGTGGCATGTGGGATTCTTCTGGGCCAGGGACTGAATCTGTGTCTCCTGCTTTGGCAGGTGGATTCTTTACCACAGAGCCACTGAGGAGGCCCCTCACCTCTCTTAACTCCACCCTTCCCTTAAGCTTCATCAGTTCTACCCTTCAGTATCTTCCAGACCTATTGATGCTTATAATCATCTATTTAATATTGGACTGATCATAATGTTTTTTCTTTGGCAACCCTTGCCTTGTGTGTAAGTCCTTCTTGAACCCACATTTCACACTGACATGTAAGTAATTTTTTAAAACAAAAACCTGGATCACTCTTTTCCATGGTTACAATTCGTCACCTGTTCTTTGTAGCCTGCCTAAAGTACAAATGCCTTTGTACCATGGCGTACAGGGCTCTGCACCATCAGGCCCATGCTCATCAACTTCATTTCTCGCTGCTTCACCCCTTGAAATGGAAACTGCACCATGTGAAACGATACAACTTGCAATTCCCTAAACAGGTGGTGCTGTCATATTCGCCTTTCTCCTAGCACTGTATACACTGCTATTACAGTATTCAGCATGCTGAATTATTTTGTTTGTGCCGGTTTTACCTACTTTAGACTAGGCAACCATACACCTAGAAGCTGCAAGAAAATCTGGCATATGACAAAGCACTCAAAAACATCTGTACAGATTCTCCTTTCAAATAGCTCCAGTAGAGGATAGCAGGCCAGTACACCCAGTAACAACTAGAGAAACCCAGAGAAATTTTAAAAACCATTTCTTAAAGCATCAAACAGTTGTAGAAGCAACAAAGACTAGATGGACTAAGACTCCAGTGAAGGATGAAAGTCACAGTGAGTCAACAATCAACAGCTGGTTTGTTTGTTTTCCTTTGGTCTATTTGCTGATTCTGGACATGGCTCAAACTTATGATGAGGCCCAGGCCAAGGGCTGTCACTGATGAGAAAGCAACGATGATGCTTTTAATGTGGTAATATAGGATTGAGGTCCTATAAGCAAAACCATAGTCTTCAGGAATCTCAAAATACATGACTTCTGAGAGGAGGCTGCTTCTGGGGGACAAATGGCTGAGAAATGGCTAACAAAATGAAAGAGATTAACCCACAGATTCAAGAAGCTCGGCAAACTCCAAGCCGATAATACAAAGAGAAACACAGAGACACATCATACAGCCAAAAAGCCAGAAATAAAGAGAAAAGTCTTAATATAGCAGAAGTGATAGATAACTTCTCTAAAGAAATGATGAAATCCACAAAACAATAGAATGACATCTCTAAAGTGATGAAAGAAAGTAACTGCTAACCTTGAATTTTACATTCCACAAAATATCTTTCAAAATTGAAGGTAAAAGCCAGACAATAATGCACAAAAGGTACATGGGTGCTGTAAAAGGAGATAAGGATATGAAGAGACTAGTAGTACCAGCAAGTGGTTAAAAAAAAAAAAAAAACTGTATTAGCTAACATGTCAAGAGAGCATGTTGAAATCTGTAGGGTAAATTCCAAAAGAACTGTAAAAGAATATGTTCCTAACAAGTTCAGAGAGCAGTAAAAATGGGATAATAAATTCATTGCCATTCAGTTGCTCAGTTGCGTCCAACTCTTTGCAACTCCATGGACTGCAGCATGCCAGGCTTCCCTGTCCATCACCATCTCCTGGAGTTTGATCAAACTCATGTCCATTGAGTTGATGATGCCATCCAACCATCTCATCCTCTGTCGCCCCCTTCTCCTCCTGCTCTCAATCTTTCCTAGCATCACAGTCTTTTCCAATGAGTCAGCTCTTCGCATCAGCTGGCTAAAGTATTGGAGCTTCAGCTGGCTAAAGTATTGGAGCTTCAGCATCAGTCCTTCTGATGAAGATTCAGGGTTGATTTCCTTTAGGATTGACTGGTTTGATCTCCTTGATGTCCAAGGGACTCTCAAGAGTCTTCTCTAGCACCAAAGTTTGAAAGCATCAATTCTAGAGGCTCAGCCTTCTTTATGGTCCAACTCTCACAACCATACATGACCACTGGAAAGACCACAGCCTTGATCCATGGAGCCTTGTTCCATGTCTGGTTCTACAGGGAGGGAACAAAGCCTCACCCACTAGCAGAAAATTGGATTAAAGATTTACTGAGCAAGGTCCTTCCACCAGAGCAAGACCTAGTTTCCCCTACAGCTAGTCCCATCAGAAGCTTGCACAAACAAGCCTCTTATCCTTATCCATCAGAGGGCAGACAGAATGAAAGTCACAATCACAGGAAACTAACCAAAACGATCACAGGGATCAAAGCCTTGTATAACTCAATGAAACTACGAACCAGGCCATGCAGGGCCATCCAAGACACATGGGTCATGGCGGAGAGTTCTGACAAAATGCGGTCCACTGGAGAAGGGAATGGCAAACCACTTCAGCATTCTTGCTTTGAGAACCCCATGAACAGCATGAAAAGGGATAATAAATATTTTTTATTAACCCAAAGGAAGGTGAAAAATGAGAAAAAACGGAAGCAAAACCAGTAAGTCAAACAGAAGACAAGATGGTAGACAGAAGCCCAAAAGAAACACTGATTACGTTAATTCTGAATTTCTCTACAGTGGCTCTATTGACATTTTTGAGCTGGATAATTTATTGGTAGAGAACTGGTCTGTGCATTGTCAGATGGTGAGCAGCATCTCTGGCCCCATCCCCAACATGCCAGGAACGCTCCCCTGAGTACCAACCAAAAATGTCTCCAGATAGTGCCAAATGTCCTGTGGAGGGTAAAAATCACTCTGGCTGAGAACCACTGGTACTGAGTCAACATAGCCCAACCAAAACACAGTAGCACTTTTGTAGAAAGTTACAAGATTATTCTAAAATTGATATGGGAATACAAACCACCTATAATAGATAAGATAATCTTGAAGAAGAGGAATTAAATTGGTAAATTACACTACCTGATTTCAAGATTTACTGTAAAGATATGACAATTAAAGGCAGTGTGCTATTGGGAAAAAGAAAGGCAAATAAATAAATGGAACAGAATAGAGTCCAGAAATAACCCCCACACAAAGAGACTTAACCCCTTCAACAGAGACTCCACATGTAGAAGGTGACACTGAAATAAACTGGCACAGAATAGGTCTTGATTACATCTCATACTAGATTTAAATGTGAAATGTCAAATAATAAATCTCTCTAAAGAAAAAGAAAATCTTTGTAATGTTGGAGTAGCCAAAGATTTCTTAAACAGGACACAGAAAAGAGCTAACCATAGAAAAAAAATGGATAAATTGGATGATGTTAAAATTAAGAACTTTTGTTCACCGAAAGATACCATTAAGAGGATGAAAACAACCCATAAAGTGAGGAAAGATATCTGATATGTCTTATAACACATCTATATTTATAATAATGATTTTCTATAAATCATTAAGGAAAAGACAACCCAGCAGAAACATGGGAAAGGACTTGCACAAACATACCACAATAGAGGCTATCTAGATGGCCAAGAAACAAATGAAAAGATATTAACAGATATTAACATCGTTAGTATGGAAAAACGCAATATAAAACCGCAACAAAACACCATTACGCAACAACGAGAAGGGCTAAACTGAAAAAAAGGGGGAGAAAAAAGCAAATACTAGGTGTTGGCAAGAATATGAAGCAATGAGAACTCTCATTCAGTGCTGGTAAGAGTATAACTGGTACTACTACTTTGGAAAATACTTAGGCAGTATCTATTATTCTAAAGTTAAACAAACATACACACTATGATCTAGTAAGCGCATTCTTTGATAAATATACCCAACAGAAATGCATACAATAGATGTGTTCTGGAATATACTATCCACAATTGCCTCCACATTAAAAACTACTGCACATCTATAGTAGAATGCATAAATAGCAGTATATTCTCCCAATGGGATACTGTACAGATGAAGATTTACCACAATTGAGAATCTTCAAAGAAATACAGAAACCAGCTTTCTGTAAGGAAGAGAGTATAACAAATGGCTACTTTGGCATGACTATAAAAGGTACGCATATATAACACCTTTATGGGATGGCCATGAAATCACACCTGTGTGACAATATGTCAATTACAGAAGAAACTGTTTAGAGATTTAGAAGCTTAGGTGTCCTAGATTCTATTCCTATAAAATGCAACACTGATTATTTAAAGTGGTACTGCAAAGTCTGATGTTTATATAACTTATAGCAAGAGGCATTCTGGCCCAGAAAGTGATACTGGGATGAGGCACTCAGAACAACCTGATTCTCTGGGTGAGCAGAGAAGACAAGGCAGAGTTCAACTGTGGCAGAGAGTGACTGAATAAACCAGTTCTTGACTCTTATCTTTTCCAAGTTCAGTGGAGCCCTACTGGGTTGTGGAAAGCAGTCCCTGGGGAGGTGTTGGAACAGAACTGCAATCAGTGTTTGAGCGAACCCATTTCCCTGGCAACCTCTCCCCTTCCTTCCCGTCTCTTTCTGCTTTGTCACAGGCATGGGCGATATAAGACCTCTGTGCCATGGTGTGCAGGTGTGGAAGACAAATGCGACACTCTGTATAGGATAAGGTGCTACACTTTTGTTGTTGTTGTTTAGTCGCTAAGTCGTGTCTCATTCTTTTGTGACCCCATGGTCTGTAGCCCACCAGGCTCCTCTGTCCATAGGATTTCCCAGGCAAGAATACAGGAGTGGGTTGCCATTTGCTTCACCAGGGCATCTTTTGGACCGAAGGATCCAACCTGAGTCTCTTGCCTTGGCAGGCAGATTCTTTACCACTGAGTTACCAGGGAACCACCCCCCGCCCCAGCCCCTCATCCCTCTTACCCTCCTTTATCTTTATTCAAGGCATTTACAACTTTTGGGCTCATTTTACATACGACTATGTTTATCTTCCTGTGCAGAAGATAAGCTTCCGAGGACAAAGATTCAGTCTGTTTGCACTATTCTGAATAGTGCTTCAAAGGCTCTCAAAAACTACTGGCTGAAAGAATAAATGAACCCCTGGCTTGAGAATGAAGAATCTGTGACAAGATAACCTCAATTTGTTTCCAAGTTCTGTTGTTTCTTGTGTCCAAGTGACACTGAACAGATTACTCATCCATGTTTAATGTTTTCTCATATATCAAATACTGATACCCATACCCCATGGGCTTCCCTAGTGGCTCAGAGGGTAAAGCGTCTGCCTACAATGCAGGAGACTCGGGTTCAATCCCTGGGTCGGGAATATCCCATGGAGAAGGGAATGGCAACCTACTCCTTTACTCTTGCCTGGAAAATCTCATGGACTGAGAAGTCTGGTAGGCTACAGTCCATGGGGTCGCAAAGAGTCGGACATGACTGAGCAACCTCACATACCCCATAGGACTGTTGTTAACGATTAAATAAAAGAATGTATGTAAGATGCTTAATACATAGTAACTTGGTGTAAAAGTGCTCACTATATGACACTGTTACTTAATATAGAAAGATGGCCTAGATTTGGGGCTTCCCTGGTAGCTCAGCTGGAAGAATCCATCTGCAATGCAGGAGACCCTGGTTTGATTCCCAGGTTGGGAAGATCTGCCGGAGAAGGGACAGGCTACCCACTCCAGAATTCTTGGGCTTTCCTGGTGGCTCAATGGCACCCCACTCCAGTGCTCTTGCCTGGCAAATCTCATGGATGGAGGAGCCTGGTGGGCTGCAGTCCATGGGGTCGCTCAGAGTCGGACACGACTGAAGTGACTCAGCAGCAGCAGCAGCTGATAAAGAATGCGCCTGCAGTGCGGGAGACTTGGGTTCAATCCCTGGGTTGGGAAGATCCCATGGAGAAGGGAACGGCTACCCACTCCAGTATTCTGGCCTGGAGAATTACATGGACTGTATAGTCTATGGGGTCGAAAAGAGTTGGACATGACTGAGCAACTGGACTCAAAGGCCCTAGGTTATAATTATTACTGGATATTGACTGTGATTTTAGGCTTTTCACCTCTTTGATATTAATTCACTCAACCAGCTACGAATAAGGTGTTAGGGTAAAAAAGATAGGTAGAGTCCCTTCCCTGTAATCTTAGATAGGTCACCTAAACTTTCTCAGCCTCAGTTTTTTCATTTGCCAAATGAGAATACATAATACTGTCTCATAGCTTTGTTGCGACGATTAAATGAGTCACTGTGTGAAAACAGTGTATCTAGCTCACAGCAGCAGCTCATTATGTTGGCTGTGATTATCACGATTCTAGTCTGGAGAAGTAAAAGCAGCCAAGCAAAAATCAGGGCATTAAGAGCAAAAACAGGCATTGATTATAACAGAACAGCGTCTCCGAACTGGAATCTGCTTCAACTGGTTGGTTCCACTATGATCGGGACATTTAAAAATTCTGTTATGTCTACAATAACCTAACTCCCTACCACCAACCCCATAGCAGTTAAAAGGACAAATTTCTCTGGTGATTTGATAACTGAAATTTATAACTTTTTTGAAATAGGAAAAGAGTACAGAGTTTTCTGTTTCTGAAAACAGAGTGTCAAAATAGTGTTTCTTAAAGGAGGTTAACGAACCCACTGACTTTCTTATCCACCCACAAAGTTAACATATGGTACTTAAATTTGAGCAACAGTCAAATGGACCCCCCCAGAGGGCAGCCTTTAATTCCCCGAAGAGCAGGAAGATCCCGTGGAGTAGGAAACGGCAAACCCACTCCAGTGTTCTTGCTTGGAAAATCCCATGGATAGAGGAGCCTGGCACTGCAGTCCATGGGGTTAGAAAGTGAAAGTGAAGTCGCTCAGTCGTGTCCGACTCTTTGCGACCCCGTGGACTGTAGCCCACCAGGCTCCTCCGTCCATGGGGTTCTCCAGGCAAGAATACTGAAGTGGGTCGAGTCAAATACTAGTGAGCACGCACGCAGGCACGCACAACAACCAAGAGCACAAAGGTGTGTTTTACAGCCGTCACAAACTCAACATCGGAACTGGCCACTAAGGGTGGTTCTGGAGGTGGAGTGGGAACCCACCACGTGGGGAGGGGGGCGTCACCTCTGGAGAAAGATGAGCAAAAGCCAAGATGTGGAGGCAGAAAAAGTGCACGTGCGTGGCTCGGCGGAACCAAAAAAAAAAGCTTTTTGTGGTGGAAGGTCAGAAAGCAGGAGGAAGAGTGTGGCTGCGGCCTGCCAGGTGAGGGAGAAAGGCCCCGTTCCATTCCCAGGCTATGATCTCTCAACCTCATGGTCTCCCTGGGGTTCCCCTCTAAGGGCTCGCGTTTGCTGTGCTCCCTCCTGCTCGCGCCACTCTTCCCTTACCTCGTCTTCCAGCCTTTCCCTCACTCTCCCGCCTCCTCCGCCGCGCCGGAAGTGACGCGTAATTCGCGCACCGCCCAGCGCCAGAAAGGTTCTGCGGGAGCGGGAGAAAGGGTTCCGATGAGACTCACTGCGCCGGCGTACGGGCGCGAGCGGTCAAAGCGCCTTCCGGAGGCCGTCGAGTTGCTCTCTTTTCCTGGTCTGCCGCTCTCGGAGTACTCAAGAGCGATATTCAAAGAGGCCTTCAACACTAGGGTGTTTTCTACACTCTGACTCCCCCCACCTCGGTACCCCACCACTTCTGCGCTTGCCCTTTGACCCTGCGCTCGCGGCGGGGTGAGAGGTCGGTGGCCATCTTGTGGCCGCGGTGCGGGTGGCTGTTACTGCGGAGACCCATCCCCTCCCCCGCAGGGCCCCCGGGCCGTCTGTCAGTCCGTAAAGAGTCCCGCAGGCGGGTGGAGTGAGGCCCCGGCCTCGTGCCGTCACTCTTGCCGCCGCACTGGGCGGCCTAGGCCGCTCCCTGCCGGGCCTCGCCGCCGCCACCATGTCCTCCTTCTCCGAGTCGGCGCTGGAGAAGAAGCTCTCGGAGCTGAGTAACTCTCAGCAGAGCGTGCAGACCCTCTCCCTGTGGCTCATCCACCACCGCAAGCACGCGGGACCCATCGTCTCGGTGTGGCATCGCGAGCTCCGCAAAGGTAAACATCCTCTCCGTCCCCTCCGGTCCTCCCCCGGTAGCCCTCGTCCGCACCCACTCCCGCGGCTCCTGTAGCTTTGCTGAGCCTTGGCTTTCCAGGCCCGGACCTGTGATCGATTGCGCTTGCTTAGGTTGGAGACAGTGTTATCCTCATTTCTCGGAGAAGGAAACCGAGGCCTCGGAAGGTTTAAGGTGCTTAAGTTCCACTGACCCGGGTTCAGGGTTCTCAGTTCATCCAGTCGTTTTCCCCCTCCGGCTTCTTCTGACACTTGTGACTATTGTTCTCTCGGCCCCGTGAGCGCCAGGTGGAGGGTACAGGGCCTGGCCCGTTGTGTGCCAGGCACTGGCTAGGGATTTGAAGCAAGATTGCCCAGATCGAGCCCTGGCTCAGCCACTTTTACTAGCTGAGTGATATCTGGCAATTTTCTTCTAAGCCTCTGTTTTCTCATCTGTCAAACGAAAATGAGGACAGTTGGCCCTTACAGAGGCTTTATTCTGTGCCAGTTAGTGTGCTAGGACCTTTCGTACATCCTTGCACTCAATGCTCAGCACTGTCCTGGGGAATGGATATAGTCACTGCCATTACAGAGAAGTTAAGAGGCCACTCCACCTAGACCTAGCCTCTCAGGCTCCTCTTCTCATGCAGCTCTCCTTGGTTCTAGATCCTGCTCAGGATCTGGCCGCCATTGATTGAGCTCAGCCTGTCATGTGCCAGGTACTGGGTTGGGTGCTTGAAAGCCAACTGCCTGGAATCTAAGCCCGACTTTGTCATTGACTGAGCTCCGGCAGCTTAACTTCTCTGTATCTCAGTTTCCTGATCTGTAAAATGAAGATGATGATAAGTGATACTTACGGTGCGTTTGTTCTGTGCCAAGTGCAGTACTGATCTCTTTACACACATGTCATTTTTTTTTTTTTTTTAAATTCTCAGAGTTCTATGAAGTAGGAACTTGGCAGGTGAGAAAAAAGGAGGCTCAAAGGGTGTGGGGTGAAGAGTAATCAGCTAATTCACATGAACGTTTAGCATGGTGTCCGACACAGTGTAGGCACTGGATAGATGCGGTGAGGGGTTTGCTGGTGACTCCATGTGCGACATGGTCTTTGCCACAGTTGCCTTCAGGGGAGGAAAGATGGGCACCTGCATAGTGGTGGCAGGCCCCGGTGAGTTTCAGAGCAGAAAGCGGAGGAAATGAAGCGTAGCGCTGTTTTGGACAGCCTGTGTGTGGTAGACCTTTTATAGCATAGGAGGTAACTTTACATGTGTCCTCTGCTCTCTGTGAGCTCAGGATGTCACCCTGTTATGCAGAGGAGAAAACCTGTGAGCCTGGGATAACATCAGATTGGCAGACACCAAAATCCGGGATTCTTTTGGGAGACCCAATTCTAGTCCTCTGGCAGAGACCCTCGCGCCCCCACCCCCCCACATATCATGTGCTGTACCGAGGTGTGAGGGGACGGTCCGCCTCATCCTTCTAGATAGTTGGAGAACAGAGCCTGGGTCTCCCAGAATGTCATTCATGTACCCTACTGTGCCACTCAGATCATCTGAGACGTGGGGAGGAAATTTGAATTGCCTCTATAGGATCCTTTCTAGGAGGATCTCAGAGGCATGTCAAAATCCATCTCAAATGTCACTTCTTTTGTGATGCCATCTTGATTCCCCACCTCACCATATTTGAGTTACTGAGAGTAACAGTTTAGAGTTCTTTTGTTTATGAAGCTAAATAGCAATCCACTCCAGACTATTGCCTGGAAAATCCCATGGACAGAGGAGCCTGATAGGCTACAGTCCATGGGGTTGCAAAGAGTTGGACATGACTAAGTGACTTCCCTTTAAACCCTAATCTCGTATAATGGAACCTTATGTTGTAAGTAGGTCAGCATTATTATCCCTGTTTTATAGATGAAAAGATAAAGATATGAAGAGATTAAATGCTTTGTCAAGAGTTATCCAGTTGGGACATGAGCTTTCTGTGATGAAAGAAATGTTTTACATTTGCTGTCCAATAAGGTAGCCTCTTGCCATGAGCACTCAAAATGTGTGACTAAGGAAGTTTCAAATAAATACAATGGAAAATTCAGTTCCTGAGTTTTGTTAGGTACAAAGCAAATATTCATAGCTGCATGTGGCTAGTGGCTACCATATTGGACAATAAAGAACTAGAGGCTGGTCTTCCAAGCCTCATGATACAGTTTTCTAATACCCAAGCTTCCTTCATGAATTGAAAATGCCTCCACACTAAAGTGGAAAGGGATTTTGTGCCCTGACATTCAAATTGACTAGCCCTTTAGGTTCTAGCCCACCCTGAGTCTTTAAAAGTGGGCATTTCTGTCTGTAGTCATTTCTTTCAGACACTCACGGATTGTCTTTTTGCCTCCAAATATTTATGAGACTTTAAAGTTTTTCCTTTTCCTGCTTGAATACTATTTCTATTCCTGCTGTTATTTTCTTTCCATTTCCGAGGAATAATTCTTAATTTATCCCTTTGGACTCTGTTCTAAGTAGAACGGCTCCCTTTATTTTTGAAACAATTTGGTGTAAGATACTCTGTGTTGTTGTTATTTAGTTGCAAAGTCCTGTTCCGCTCTTTTGCAACTCCATGGACTGTATGTACCCTGCCAGGCTCCTCTGCCCATGGGATTTCCCAGGCAGGAATACTGGAGTGCTTGGCCATTTCCTTCTCCAGGGAAAATGCTCTTAGATGAACATTTTTCAGTAGTGTTTTGTACCTTAGCCTGAATGCAGGTAAATGAACCTTTTCTTTAAAAAAAAAAAAAGTTAGTTTCCCTAGATGTCAGAACTAGCCAAAGTGAAAGTGAAAAATTTTGGAGAGCCAGTTACTTAAACCTTGCTCAATAACTGTTTCAACCAATTTGGAATGGGCTTCTGTAGGGAGTGAAAGAATCTGTACTGACATATTGGAAAGACACCTGAACAAGTGAGTTATCACCCAGGGCTGGAGTAGACGGGGGTGGGGGGGGTGGGGGAGGGTGTGTGTGTGTGTGTGTGTGTGTGTGTGACGACTGTATTTTCAAGTATTCTAGGGTTTTGTAGGGTTTTTTTGTTGTTGTTTTTGTTTGTTTTGGCTCTGGCTTGTGGGATCTTAGTTCCCATAAAAACTAAGGCATAGAACCAGGGGTAGAACCAGGCCCTAGGCAGTGAGCGCTCAGAGTCCTAACCACTGGACCACCAGGGAATTCTGTCTAAGGCTTTGATATATTGCTTTTGCACACATGGTGCTAATGTTGACTGTTCGGGACATTGAATGTGGGGGGATGAAGTTTTATCCTAAACAAATGCCCATTGCTAAATTTGAGGGTGATGAGAATTAATTGGCATCATAGATGGTGAAAACCTTGGCTCTGTATCTTCTTAGCTATCATATTTGTAATAGTACACAATGTATCAGGTCTTGAATGGCCTAACAGACATTTTACAATATGGATTCTGGGCTTTAAAAAAAAACAAAACAAAAAAAACATAAAGTATATCGTATTTGTAAACCTTCACTTAGTCCGATTTGCTTTTAGAAGTTCTGTTTTACTTCTGAATCTTCAACTTTCATGGTGTTGTTAACGTGATAGTTTAATTTGCTGCAATATCCTAGAACAAGGTTTACTTTTTTAAAAAAAGTGCTTTTTGCTGTAATCATACCTTTGTAGTAACAGTGGCATATTGAAACTATTGATGCTTATGTTCTGCTTTTGAATAATCATTAGAATTAAAGATAGCTCCAGGTTTTCAATATTCTCATCAGTTGGCTATCTAAACTAGGTTATTACCAGAAGGTTAATACAGTTCAGTGTATCCATGTTTAATTTTATGAGCACTTTAAGTCATCAGTTTACACTATTAACATGCCTTAAAAATCTGTTTTTACCCGAGTTATTCTCCTGTACTACATTTTAAAATGTCAGATCTTATGCCTGCTGTGTCAGAATTTATGCATGGTGTGTGCATTTCAAAAGAAACAGAAATGGTTTCTCAGAGCAAAGAATAAGGACTAGTAATTCAGTGTGTAAAGTTTGACAAAGGGCTTGCTTGAGTTTCGGGCACTTTGATGTTGAAGAAAACTTTGTTTTGAACTGATTGTGTTACTATTTATTTCTTACGAAGGAAAACTGGGACCAAAAATGATATTGATGTTAACTCCATGGTTGAAAAGTTATGTGCAGAGAAGCCGGGAAATTGACTGTGTTCCCCTAAGCAACTGTAACTCAGATATATTGCATGAGGTTTTTATGGTTAAATATATGATGCCATGTAGAGTAATAGAGAATGCTACATTTAGTAGGTATAAGAGAGAAGAATTTTTGTGGGAGCCATGATTTTGCATATCCAGATTTCAGACGTGTGTAAATTTTCACTGATTATGTAGCATTAACATGTATTTTTATTTAAGATGAATATCCACGGATACATCTAGAGATTCCTCTGGATTGTAGAGTTGGTATCATTGACTGATTATGGTTATTAAACTGTTGAAAAAGGAATTCTTGGTCCAGGAGCATAAATTACAAGAGTCTATTTTAAAATTGAAACCTAACTGAGTTTTTCATTCTGTGGTATTTGATAATTAACAGTGAGTTAGAAATGTTCATCTTTGCAACAGAATAAATGAAAATCTTGCTTTTAATATGTCTTCTGGAGAATATTGACTGCTTATCCTTTAGGAATCTTCTTTGGATTATCTTCATTTTTATTGCCAATTAATTACATTGATTAAAATAACACAGAAATTAAGATGGCTTTTCTTGTTTCCTGTTTTTTTTTTTTTCAAAATTGTATTCTCAGTCCTATTTTACTAGACATACCTCCAGGAGTTCCTTAAATTGTGGGGTTTTTTGGTTTGTTTTCAAACATAGCAGTCTAGACCTCAAATGGGTAATGTTTGTCTTAGTATTCTTTAGGAGTAGCGTAAGGCGAAAGAATTGTGGATTGAGAATTTCCTTGCTGTAAGCTAAATTATCTTTTCTTTTTTTTCTAGCCAAATCAAATAGAAAGCTTACTTTTCTATACTTAGCCAACGATGTCATTCAGAACAGTAAAAGGAAAGGACCTGAGTTCACGAGGGAATTTGAATCTGTCCTTGTGGATGCTTTTTCTCACGTTGCCAGGTATGTTTTATTTTTAAATGCATTACTTTTCCCTTTTGTTCTTTTTTTGTGATAGCCTTTGTAACTCACCAACTTCATACTTAAAAGAGATGTGCTTTATAGAGAGTGTGGTTTTATATTTTGCCTGGGCCCTTGAGAATTATCTCAGACATGTAAATATTTTGTTGTATTGAAGGGATTCCGTCTAACACTTAAAGCACATCTTTTCTCCTAGAAAAGATGGACTCACTATTGAATTTATTTCTAGAATATGGTATTTTCCTTGGTTTGGCTGAGTTACCTCATTAGCTTATGGTCAAAAAACAAAGCTAAATTGTACAAGGGAACTTTCCAGTAACAAAACCATGCTATTTAGCAAGAAATTAGTTGCTTGTGCCTTTGTTTTTATTTACTTCCTTCTGAGTGTCTGGATGTCTGACTCACTAAAAATAGTAGTCATTATTGTAACTGCAAAGATAGTAATTATTAGTATTAAAAGTTTCTCTGGCTCTATCATATTGAGACTCTGCCACTGTTGTGTTTTGTGACAGAGGACGGGAGCGTAGGGCATACATATAGCTGAGATCATGGAAATTATACATCTCATTAAAAATTTTACAAATCATTTTTATTCATTTAAAAGCAAACTGCTTTTGACACTTAGCTGCCCAGAAGAAGCAAAGAAAAATTACTTTTCATTAGAATGTTACTAAGTAAACACATGAAAGTAAACATCTTTGCCAAAGGAAACTGGCAGTGAGGAGACTAGTGGGTTAAACAAAAACTGTTCTAGGGTCTAGAGTGTAAGTGAAAGACCTTAAGTGTGGAAATAAGTCTGGCATTCCATGAAAGATTTGGAAGTTTGAAAGAATGAAATGAGAAATTCAGAACATTTTTAAGAGATGACATCTAGCTTTATAGAGATGGAAACAAAATATTTGTTTATCAAGTGACTTTTTTTGTGAACATGGCTACTTAAAAACCAGAATGTGTTAGGAACTTGAAAACATATGGAATCCTCATAACAGTGAATAAACTTAGAACAGACTACTAGAGTAGCCGTCTGAAATTGCAGAGAGGCAATTTCTTTGTTTGAGGAGATTTAGTTCAGTTTCTTAGATGTGGGCTGTAGCTCTACCTCCAACACTGTCTGAGTGGCCTTGGATATGTTACTTAGCTGTTTGAACCCAAGTTTCATAATTGATTAAAAGGGGATGTTACCACCGATCTCCTTAGAGTTGTTGTGAAGTTAAAGTAAAACAACCGTCTTTGCTCATTCACGGGAGAGCACTAAATTATAAACTCTGTAAAGAGGACTGTTTCTTTTTTATTCTTTGCTGTGTTCCAGGCACCTAGTGCAATGTCTGGCATTGAGCTACTGGCTTACGTAGCTTAGGTAACACCATTTAGTCTTGATATCAGTGATGTCCCAAGAGCTGAGCAACATTGTTGCACAGCCTTGGCACAGAGTAGGGATACAGGAAATAGTCACTGAATAAGTTAACTAATTTAGAGTATAGGAAATTCACTAAAATAATTCCTGTAGGGATAACAGACATTTTCCTAAACATTGAACAGTAATCATTAGCTGCCCCCAAATCAGAAAAGGATAAGTAGCAAGGGGTGGGAGAAGAGGGATGAGCAATACCAAGATTAAAAATTCCTTTTCTACTTGGTTTCATCTTAAAACCTATCTAGGAGACATTGTAAACATGTATTGGCTAATTCCATGGCATCGTGGGGAAAATAGATCTGATCCTAAAAAAAATAAAACAGGCCTGTTAGCTTTCCTCTTTGCATTCTTCTAGTTCTTTTAAGGTTCTGTTTGGATATTATTTCCAAGATCCCCATGTTTCTAAGTTCCCTCCCTACTCCCTCTCCCATTATTAGGATAGAAAGTCCAGCCACTCCACTTTGATCCTGAGGCACCTTATCAACAATGAGAAATGCTCTCTGTATTGTTTTTTTGTGTCCAATTAATGAACAAAGATAGACCCATTAATATTGACTAAAACTGATTAGGAATCTCTATGATAATTTCCTACTTCCTCCTTCAAACCCCCTGCCACCTAGGGTTGGGGGAGGGGAGCAAACCTCTCAAGTCAGGGAAAGCTTGCCAAGCTTGTAAGTAAATAAGTGTTAGTGGATCATTTGTGTCTGACTCTCCTTGATCCCTTGGACTGTAGCCCCCAAGGCTTCTCTGTCCATGGACTTCTCCAGGCAAGAATGCTGGAGTGGGTTGCCATTCTCTTCTCCAGGGGATCTTCCCCACCCAGGGATTGAACCTGGTGTCCTGCATTGCAGGCAGATTCTTTACCATCTAAGCTACAGGGCGAAACCCAAGCTCCTGGGAGTAGATATAATTTCAATAGCAGTTTAAGTAACCAGAAAGGTAGCCAGGTGACAGTCATATATGCCCTGTGAGCCTTGGGAGAGAGTTAGGATTTTGTCCTGATGGGATGTCAGTGAGGGATTTTAAGCAGGGGCATGATGTATTCCGATTACTTTTGTTCTAGCATCCCTCCACTTTGGGGTGGAGAATGAACTATAAAGGGCAGGGACATGGGCATGGGGGTGTTGCACTTGCATGGGCTAGAGGTGACATTGGCTAGGACTCAGAAGCAGTGAGACGATTACAGCTTTATTAAATGTGTATGGATAGATTGGTGTGGCTCACTCCCATGTAAAATCGAGAAGGTTTGTGGGAATTAAGTGGGAGCTGGTAGTGAGGGAAAAGAGAAGTCAAAGAGTGCGTGTTTCTAGGTTCTTGACATGAGTATATGAATGACTGATGGCCCTGCTTACTGTGATGGAGACTGGGGTAAAGAATTGGTAGAGGAAATCAGGAATCTTGTTTTGGCTATATTAAGTTCGAGACGGCTGATAGATAGTCCAAGCAGTGATGCCAGATAGGCAGACTGATGAAATAGTTGGAAGCTCAGTAGGAAATTAATTTCTGGAGACATGAATTTGGAATTATCCCCCTATACATATTTATTTCCTGTTATAACAATCATGGGTCCCCAAGACCACTTCCAGGTTGGTGACTTTCTAGGAGGACTCACTGGACTTAGTGTGTAGTTGGGTTCATGGCTGTGAGTTACTACAGTGAAAGGATACAAAGCAAAATGAGCAGAGGGAAAGAGGCAAGGGCTGCAGTCCAGAGACCAGGCATAAGCTCCCGGGGTCCACTCGTGGTGGAGTCCCACGCGACATACTCAGTTCTTCCCACTTTGAGTTGTGATGGCACATGCCAAGTGTTGTCTACCTGGGGGCCCATTAGAGATTTAGTACCTAGGGGTTTGTTGGGGTTGGTCACAGGCACTCTTGGCCAAAATTCTAGACTCCCAGAAGAAAAACAGGTATTCAGCATAAAACCATACTGTTTGTACAAACAGTTTAAGCACAGTAAACCATCCTCTTCCATTAGGACGTGATGGGACCATGTCTGAAATCCAAGTTCCCAGATGCCAGTCCATGGCCAGCCCTGTGAGCAGGCCTTTCTCAGGGCAGCAGTCTCAGGCCTGCGTGTTAACTCTTTTCTCAGTTCAGTTACTCAGTCATGTCAGACTCTTTGTGACCCCATGGACTGCATGGACGCCAGGCTTTCCAATCCATCACGTTTTCTATACAATTGCAAAGGACTGTTTCTGCTCTGCCCTTACATGAGGTGCTTTTGGAAGTGCTGAGGGTACTTAGCATTTCTGTCCTGAGTAGGCCTGCCATGGGCGTACTGTGCATGGGATTAGAGAGAAACACACGAGCTACGGTGGGTGTATCAAGGAAGGCAGTGCCCTTAGCACTGCAGAGGAAGATCTGTAACCTGGCTTGGCGGGCCCTCGGGTATCCAGCTGACACTTCAATCAGCAGTCCCACATGGGTATAATACATACTTTTCACGTTTTAGATGAGATTTTCAGTGGTTGGATTTATAATAATTAAAATTAAGATACATACTAAGTTGTGTTCCACAAAATAAGTTATATATGTACTTATCTCTGAGTTTTTCATTGATAGGTGGCAAGGGGTTTTTTGGTGTTTTTTCACTTAAATATTTTCTAATTAGAATGGAATTAGTGCAACTTGAAAAGATAGCTCCTCCTGTCATAAAATGATTTTATTGCTTTGGTTGTATCCAGTTCAGGTACTAAAGTGACTTCCACTTCATTGGAGCTACTTACAGCAAAGCCCCATCTGTAAAAAGATTTGACTGTTGTGTCTCTGTCTTTGGACATTAGGTGGCAAAACTTTGTTTTACTATAGTGCTCAAGGAATCAGCCTATCATGGTTAATTAGTTCACTCATTAAATTAGAGTGCCCTTTTGGCTCTAGCCTTTAGTGGCGAAAGCCTTTGAAAATCTTTTGGTGATAATAGATTTGAGCATCAGTATCCACTGTCCAATAGTGAGACTGCAGCTGTACTATCAGCCTTAATGGAGCACCAGACCAAAGCTGCAGGAATGGTAGGTGGTGGTTGGGTAGGTGTCCCTCAATCCTTTCAGGAATTTGTTGACATGATTGGTTTCTCTTTTAGGAAAATTTGCAGACAATGGATTTAATTTATTTGTTTAATTTTAAAAATACATATATTTATTTATTTGGCTGTGAGCTGTCTTCATTGCATCAGCAGGATCTTTCCTTGTGGCACACAGTCTTTAGTTGCAGCACGTGGGCTTAGTTGCCCCTTGGCATGTGGGATCTTAGTTACTCTACCAGGGATCGAACCCACATTCCCTGCATTGTAAGGCAGACTCTTAACCACTGGACCTCCAGGGAAGCCCCAAGACAACAGATTTCATGTTAAAATACCAGCCAGTTAAACTCTGGTTAGTTGTGATTTTGTTGTTACAGTAGTTAAAATGACTTTATATTTCTAAAGCCTACATTTGATCACATTAGGGACTTCGTTGCCTCCAGGATAAAGGCCATAACGACTTCACAACAAAATAAGGTCCTCTGTAATCTCAAGCCACTCTGTCTCTATCCCTCCAGTTTCTTCTGTTGTTTCCACACACTCCCTATACACTTCAGCTACCTGAATTACAGCTTCTTGCTCTTCACCTTGTTCCGTTTTGGGGGTTCCATTCAAGGGAGTGGAGATAGCATGAACACAGTCACATTTACCAGTGGCAGCAAAATGCTGAGTAGAAAATACGGTTGAGCGTTCTAGAATGTGAAGGTATGGAGAGGTGGGGTGCTGCTAGATCAAGCCCTAGAGGTGAGGACCTAGACTTTGTTCAGTGTGTTCTAAGCACGGTAGCAAACCCCGATGAATGAGCAGATGAGTATTTAATTGCATTGACGTCTGACATGAATGACCTCCATGTGATCAAGTGGTCTTTGAAAGCCAACTGATTGTCTGGCCTACTGAAACTTATCTAAAATTTTATTAAAAACATTGCAGTTCAGCATTTATTGTGTTTATTCTTGGGCATATAGCAGTTGGGGGAAGACACATCCCTGCCTTTGTGAAAATTACATTCAAATGGAAAGAGTATAAACAACAGGGAAACTGTACATAGAGCACATCCAAATAGTAAATGTTGCGGAGAAAAATTAAGCAGGAGTAAGGAGTGTGCTTTTAAATAGGAAGATTAGGAAAGGGTTCCCTGGAAAGGTGCTGTGCGAACAGACACACCTGAAGGAGGAGAGCAGAGGGGCCTTGTTGGGCCTGAGCTGTGTCCGGTAATGTGGTTCCAGGCGAAGTGCAAAGGCCCTGAGGCAGGAAGGCCAGGGAGCTGCTGGGGAGGGAAGGGAGAGTGAGGACAGGAGGTGAGGTCAGGGGAATGATGGGCTGGGCCGAGAAGGGGTTTATCGGCTTGATTAGGTTTATTCTGAGGGAGAATGGGAAGAACTGTTGAGAGTTTGGAGAAAAAAAGTGATGTGAACTGCCTTCACAAGACAGGATTGGAGTTTGAAAACTTGGGAAGAGATGGAGGACAGGGTGGAAGCAGGGAGATTAGTAATGAGGCTGCTGTAGTCATTAGATAAGAAATGATGGTGACTTGGACCAGGCTGATAGCAGAGAAAGAGAAGTAATTTGTTTCTAGATGTATTTTGAAGATGGAGTAGAGATTTTTTTTTAATAAATATCAAGGTCATGTCTTTAAGTTTTATAAGCTATGAGTTTCCCCCCCTTTTCCTCATCCTGACCTCTGACTTAAAAAAAGGCTGAACAAAAGAATAATTAATTTTGCATGTATCCTGATTTAGTTAGTACTTTGACCCCCCAATTTAGCAAAATTTGCCACTAATAATTCGTAAGTAATACAATCTGACCAGATGAGGCCAAAACCTCAGCTCATCTTTTAAGTTTTAAAAGTGTTGTCAGGGCTGGTGGTGGGTGAAATGCCCACCTAAGTTGAACTTGGTATGGAGGGCTTCCCTGGTGGCTCAGTTGGTAAAGAATCTGCCTGCAATGCAGGACTTCCCAACTTCCCTGAGTTGGGAAGATCCCCTGGAAGAGGGCATGGCAACCCCCTCCAGATTCTCCAACCCACTGGAGAATCCCCCTAGACAGAGGAGCCTGGAGCCTAGGGGACTCCCGTCCATGGGGTTGCAAAGAGTTGGACAGGACTGAGTGACTTTCACTCTCCACTTTTTGAGGTTCTTGTTAAAGCTATATGTTGACTTAGATGTTAAGATGTTGGGGTATCTCTTCTTGTGTAAAGCCCCTCAGTGCTTCACAGAACAGAACAATTCATAGTGACACAGCGGACGGTGAGGGGATTTGTTTTCCTTTCGAAAAGTCTTCCCCCTACACTTCCACTTGCTGTCTGACACTTTGTGGTAAACAACTGTCTAACGCTGAGTGTGAGCTATGGTCATTGCCCTGAAAAATGGTCTGTTTTAAGAAGAGGGAATATGTCAAGAATAAAACTATCTAGCTTCTTTCATTCAGATATAGCTCAACACCTTTGTGTGAACCTGGAATGTAGACCTAGCAAGGAATGAACATAATTATGAGGTAGTGAGTATAAAGTTGAGATTAGTCTTGACATATATATGTGTACAATTGTATTTGTGCATGTTAGAGGTGTTGGTGTGTTAGCATTGATGAGTTGTTACAAATGTATTCCCCATTTTAAACATTTGATTTTAATCATTTTTCTCATCCTAAAAAGTTTTGGCCTGCTTTAATTTTCTAGCAGTATGTTTGGCACCAGATTTAAGTTAATGCATTCTAAAAAGCAGGCTGTCACAATTGATATGATTGGTTTTTGATAATTTTCTGTCAGTGAAAACGAGCCTTTGGCTTTGCCCTATTTACCTTTCAAAGAGGATAAAAGACACAGATTACTTTTGTAACATAATCCCTTTCTCTTCCCTACACACCACAGGAAGAATATAGTTTCTGGTGAAGTTTTGAGTATCCATTAATTACAGTATGTACCTTATTCTTCTGTTTTTAAATATGTAAATCATGTAGTCAGTTGTTGGTGTTTTCTGGGTTTTTTTTTTTTTTAAGTAAGTCTGTCCTAATTAAAATAAAAAATCTTAAACTTACATATATCTTTTCATCTTTTCTGGGCAGAGAGGCAGATGAAGGCTGTAAAAAACCTTTAGAAAGATTGCTGAACATCTGGCAAGAAAGAAGTGTGTATGGCGGCGAGTTCATCCAGCAGCTGAAGCTGTCTATGGAGGACTCCAAGAGCCCTCCCCCCAAAGGTAGAGACATCACCACATGCTTACAGCTCTTGGTCTTTGCCTACTTTCGAATCAAATATGAAAAGCTGCAGTGGGGGTTGCTGTGAACCACCAGCGATTGTATGATTCTTCAGAGAGAGATGATCATAAATGATGGTGAGAATTTATGTAGTGCTTGCAGCGTGTAAGCCTGATTCTAGTATTCATGCTGTTCATCATCTCGTACCCTGCCTTTTGCTCTGTATTCTTCTTGGTTTGCTCCTGCCTTTCTGAGACTTTCCTTGCACAAGGGAAAGGAACAACAAACTTGTTTAGAGTTGTCGGGAACTAGGAAGTACCCTGGGTAAGATTTTGTCCTAGCTTTGCCGTTAACTACTACAGGCTCTTGAATAAGTCCTTTAGCCCTTTTGGAACTTGGTTTCATTAAATATTCATGTGGTTTGAGGATGTACTTTTGATGGGTGTCAGCTGTCACCAAAAATTGGTTTTGGTCTTTACTGAACCAAGAATATCCTCAGGTAATGTGTACATGCATGTATGTGAATTTTGCCAAGTCCTTCTTAAAAGCTATGTTGTTTTTTCCTTTGAAGAGGAGTAAGACCAAACATTATTTGGTTCTTTGGCTTCTGGTTAGTTGTGATTGAATTCTGGTTGGCATAGCTCTCATGTGACTGCATATATACCCACTGCCTGGAGGATCAAGTCCGAGTCCTGACATGGTGTTCTCTTTATAATGTGAACCAGTCTCCTTTTCCAGATTCTTCTCCCATTTCTTCACATGTACCATATTTGGCCACTCCTAACAGCTTCCCTTCTGAATGCTCTGTGGTTCCCCTTCCTTTGCATTTGCCGTTACCTCTGCCTAAAATGTCTTTTCTGCCCCTTGTACGTGGTGAACCTACTCTTCAAGAATGCTACTCTCCTTCTGACGTCTTTGCCAGCTTGTCTGGGCACATGTAGCCAATTCCCTCCTTGTTCCTCTAGTATTTTGTACATGCGTCTGCAATAGAATTTAACCATGATTAGGAGAAGGCAGTGACAACCCACTCCAGTGTTCTTGCCTGGAGAATCCCAGGGACAGGGTAGCCTGGTGGGCTGCCGTCTATGGGTCGCACAGAGTTGGACACGACTGAAGTGACTTAGCAGTAGCAGCATACGTGATGATATTCATTCAGCAACTCTTTATTGTATACCTTTCATAATCCCTTCCAGATCTGAGTTTATATGTGTTTTAAGGTAGGGTAACTTTCCTGTGAAGCTAGAGGTTAGAGGCTTGCTAAGAATGGCATAAGTGCTTTCAGGCTGCAGACCATTGTTGTTTTACTTGGAGTTGACAGAGGGCAATTTTGGGGCCGCTCTGAAGAGTACGATGTTTCCTACTTCGGATTCTGGCCGTGTTTGCATCGTGTCCTTTGGAGGTGTTCTGCACAGCGTTGGGGAATTAGCTGGCATTCTTTCCTCTCCTCTGACTTCAAGTTCATTGGTAAACAGTGCTGATTTCTTAAAAACACCTTTGGGCAAGTAGGAGAGCTCTGAAAGATGATGTTTGAAGTCAAGTGTTGAATTTCAATTCAGCAAACATTTGCCAGACATATGCTATGAGTAAACAGCTCTGCTAGACAGTATAGGAAAGAGCAGAGAGGAGTGAGAAATAGTTCTGCACTCAGGGAGCAGTCAGACTAATTGGGGGATTTGTGGTAGCAGTAGATTTGAAAATAGCTCCATTAGGTTTCTGGGTTTTTTTTTTTTTTTTTTGGAGTGTCTAGACATTAACAATGGAGGCAATATTCCTTTACTGTGGAGGATGATACTGATCCAAAGATAATTTCTCTTTTTCTAGTTTGTAAAGATGAAAACACGTATCAAAAGGTTCCAACGTGTGTATTCGTCTCAGCTAACTCACTGTCTTCTTCAGACTTCAATTACCAGAATATTTTACACAGTCCTTTCAGAATGTTGATGGGTTTTTCCAGAAGCTTATTTCCAAATTTAAATAGTCCATTTATATTGCAGTGTTAATTCATGAGTAATTCTTTGTCTGCAGACAGCTTTATATAAGAGTTTACCCTTGGAATAAAAATTTTCCTGTGGAACTTTGGCAGTTGTAATCTTTTAGAATGTGTGAGTTTAGGAATTTTTAGAACTGGATTTTTCTTGAGTTTATATACCTGTGATAGCTTATGGTGAACAATGTTGGATTTGTGATCTCCAAAGATTTAGCTACGGGACCAGGGACCAGTCTTGATCACTCAAGAGCTTTTGTGTAGCAGAGTTTTATTAAAGTAAGACAAGGGACAGAGAAAGTTTCTGACGTAGACATCAGAAGGGGGATGGAGAATGCCCCTCTTGCTAATGTTAGCAAGGGAGTTACATACTTTTTAATTATTACAGTAAATCAAAAGAATGTCTCAAGTTTGTGAAAATTTTACCAGACCCACTCCCACAGTTTACATTTTAAGATAACAGGATTAGCCAGAAGGTTTTTAGGAAGGAGAACTGCCCTCAAGCAGGATACATTGTTGTTATATATACATTGTTGTTATATAATCCTTAGTAGAGTTTAAACTGAGTTGTTTGTTGTGTAATCATCAGTTCCGGGCTTAAAGGAAAAAACTACGTGACTAAGACTAATGAGTGTAGAGAAAAAAACTGTTTGTGCTCTCCTCCAGACCCCTCTCTCCTCGGGGATACCCGGACTTCTTCTTAACCTGCCTAGGAACTGACTCTCTGACCTGTCTCTCAGATACAGGACCCAGAGATTCTAAAGTTGTCTCTCTGCTCTTGGGGGTACTCAGGCCGTTGCTTGTCTGGGTGGAACCTCATCATTCACTGGAGGCCCGCATAAATCACACAGTACCCTATGGTTGTAGACTTCGGAAGGGAAAGGGAAGTTCAAAGGGTGTAGCATTTATTCAACTCCTCTCTCTCTGCTGGCTTCTTTTCCTGTTAATTTATTTTAGGTACTGAAGGACTGTATGTAGTAAGTACAGTATTAATACTTAATCTACAGTATTAAGACTCGAAAGGATAGAGTAATTTTGTCCAAGTAGATACAATTGATAAGTAAGTTTATATAAACCCAGGTCTATATAACTTAAAAGCGTATTTTCTTCACACCATAACTTTTCCTTGCAAGCACATGGATTCAGTAGACTTGAATTAGGGTATGAATTCATGAGTAGGTCACTCAGCTTCCCTGGACCTTTAGTGTAGTTAGTTTAGCTCTTCAGGGCAAGCGTTTGAAAGCAAACTTCCAGAGTATGAATCCTGGCTCTGTCACTTGCAAGTTGTGTGACCTTGGGCATGGCATTTGACCTCTCTGAGCCCCAGGTTCCTCACTGTACAGTATGGCTCTTAGTAGTAATACCTCATAGGCTTGTGTGAGGATTACTTGAGATCATGTAGATAAGAAGTTATTAATGTGATTACATGGCTTCTTTTTGGCACCCCCTCCCAGTTCTAATATCTAATATTCTGAGTTTGTAAATACAAGCCAATAGCAAAAGTAGGAAGAATCTTGTTAGTATTTTCAGTTGGAAAGCATGGTGGTTCAGAGCACACACCCTAGGCCTACCTTCCTGGGTTCAGGGCTGGACCTGGCGGTTCATTCCAGCTAGATGAGACGGGTCGGGTGCTCCCAGTACCGTGCCTCGGGTGTCAGTCCTCGGTTTGCTTCACATCTTTTTCTCCCCGCAGGTAGAAGTTAATGTGTTTTTTAAAAGAAAAGTCTTATTTTGCAGGGAGGGAACAAAGAATGAGGGAGCTGTTAGAAATAGTATTTCCTCTTTTTTCATTACAAAAGTAATATAAAGTTTGTGGGTTTTTGTTTTTTTTCTTTCTTTTCTTTTTTTTTTTAATCTTAGAAATTTTTAGTAGATCTTTAGAAGGTCCAGGTTTTTGGGTAGATGACTGCATTTTCTAATGTGATTGGGGATCCTTCGGGCTAACTTTCTGCCTTAGAATTAGTTTTACTGTCGGAAAAACTAGTCCATAGGCAGGTCTGTGCATACTGTAAACCCTTCGGTCATCAGAGCATTTGATGATTAGCTGAGTGCAAGGTCTCCTGGAGACACGGGAATGAGTTGGAGGACAGAACAGAAGATGTGCGAGATGAGGACAGAAGGAACTTTGCCCCTGAGATGTTTGCCCTGCCTGTGAACAGAGTGAGTGAGGGTGTGAAAAGGGGGTGAGTGGAACTGCTGTGGTCAGAGCTGAATGGGTAGTGGAAGGTGCCTGGTCTGAAATCCACTCAGGAACGGGCCTGGCATATGCCTGGGTCGTTTTAATGGTTGTGTGACTCAATTGAGGATTCTGGACTTCCTCACTGCTAACTCTGCACATGAGCAGAGGAGAGTCCAGTTCATGTAAAGGACAGTGGGGATGGTCATTTGTGGCACAGCACCGGGGCTTTCCAAGCACTGTGCTTCCTCTGCCCTCAGGAGGTTTCAGGTTTCAGTGTGTTGACACTTTCCTGAGCATCATAGGGCTGTAAAGGAATAAGGTACTGAAGGTTTCTATCAGAGAGGGAAGGCCTGTGCCTGCCAACGGCCATGCAAAGTAGCAGGGCCAACTGCTTTCAAAGAGAGGCCCATGGGGTTAGAGGGAGACGGTGATGGTTGAAAGGGAGTGCTGAGAGTGATGCTGCCATTACCATTCGTTACCAAGTAGACTGAACCTTGGTGGTCTTTCCAGGGTTTTGAATAGAGGCCTGATGGGGCCAGAGCTCAGCTTTAGTGAGAGAGAGAGTATGGTCCATGCTGGAGAAGGAGTGATTGGAAGAGGCAGGATGGGACAGCGGTCTGGATGAGGCATGAGAAAGGACAGGTGGCTGATAAGAGGCTTTGGGAAGAAGCAGAAAGTGGGCATATGGAAGAATTCCTCACAGGTGTGGAATCTGTTTCAGGTTGGGACTTGGGGAGAGATTCTGCCGTTCTCCAAGGCATGGTACTTGGAAGATGGAGCCAGTGTAAGTGTTCATAATGGAACTAGATAGCTCAGGAAAGGTGAAGCCCTGTGGGGGAAATGATAAATAATCTATTTCCAGTAGGTCCTCTAAGTGGAGACAGGAGAGAACCGGAAACATAGGATGATGATGGTTACTTCCTATTACACCCTCTTCCATCAGGATGTGAAGGATGGAAACAGCTCTAAAATTGTCATCAGTTTGATTTCAGTTTTGCGTTGCTATGAGTGAGTGACAGCAGGAACTCCCACTTAGGAGGCAAAAAGCTTTTGCTGTAGAACCCAGACTTACTAAACAAGCTCTCTGGCTTTAGAGAAACCTCAGCTGATGGGCCTTGACATTCTCATGAAAAATGAGGTGGGGAGCAGTGGGGAAAGCAAAGACATAGGTATGTGTAAGGGCTTCCACTATCTGAATTCAGTGGTTCTGAGTGACCTGAGATGTTCAGTGATACGTGGTTTTTATATGTAATAATTTCTGTATGACAGTTGGAAAATTGAAGGACTCAAGTTTTATAAGTTTTTCTACCTTCTTTAGTGTGTTTAACAGTTAATTTTTCAGCATTCTCTTCTAGGTGTTTGGAAGTGAACAGAACAATACTATAAATTCTTTTTTGCTCCTGTGCTTACATTCTTGTGGCTACTAATCAAAAATAGCCACTTTGATGCTGTAGTGACTGAATGTCGACAGGGTCATACCACACGCTACACTCTACTTAGGCAGCCACTGTGTGCAGAGATATTTCATATGCAAATTATAGCCTTACAGCTTTTCTGTTTGAAAAATACAGCCATCCTTGCTTTGCATAGTGCAGGACTGTTAAAATGACTGGTCAAGCTGAATACCATCAAAGTGATCTTAATAATCAATGTGGAAAATTACAATTGTTCTGTGACTTTTAAAATTTTTTTGTCAAAGAAAGGAAAACTCACTGTTGATCTCAATTGTATAAGAAAACAAAAAAGTAAAGATTTATTTAGCATGTTCTAACGTAAGTTAGTAACATGAGCTGTGATGTTTATTGCTCTGTAACAGACTTATCAAGAGTGATTTGAACAAAGCTCGTTGCATCTTTCCCGTCTTTGTCATACTCCTTTCTAACTTTGGATTAGTTTCCAGCGTGTTTTCCTTTGTGCTGTCAGTGTTGTGAAGTAACTCTTAAGCGTTCCTCTAAAGTGAATTTTGTCAACATTACTTTCTCCAGGACATTGTCATTCTTTTCATCACAACCACTTTCTTCATTTATGTTGATTAGTTGGCCTTCACTGAGTTCCCTCTGGCTATGAATCCAGAGTCTCTTGGAGAACATAACAAGTGTCCGCGTCCCTACAGCCAGCTGTCTCTTGTACAGCCCCATTTATGTTTCGTGTGAATTTCATTTCCAGCATTAATTTTAGTTTTAGTTTCTTTGTTGCTCTTTCATCTTTATCAGTCAGTTCCCTGTTTTGATTATTTATTTTTATAAAATGTCATGTGGATTTTGACACTGGGAGACTAACAACACGACTAAACACTTTGTTGCCTACGTGTGAACTGAATAACAGTGACCAGTTACTGACCTTGAAAGAAGTGATGTGGTCACTAGTCACGATGCCCTTCTGTTATTTACGTAGTGATTGGTGGACCGGAGTTAGCAGCGAGGTTTGTTGATGCAGTTACTCTGAGTAAATACGCCATGACAACTGAAATTTAAAGTGTGTCGTTGGGGGAATGGTGTCATTTAACCAAACCGTGGTAATAAATCTGTGCATAATAGAATAGCACGAAGACAGGACTGCCCGTCATACGAATGCTGCTGTTTCTCTTCTTTAGTAGAGCAGACAAAGCATTAAGAAAAAAAGAATGAAACCCATGATACTGATTTGGCTTTCACGTCAAACACAGTTTGCTCAGTTAATATGTAAGGTAGAGAACAGAAGCTACATCCTGGGTTCCAGAAGAGAATGTTGAATTAAGCAGGAAGTATCCGTGTCCCATTTATAACTCACAGAATTCTGAGGCAGGTGCATGGCATCTCTCCCTTGACAAGAGGAGAGGATAGTTGTGTGGCACTAAGTAAGTTTTAGTTGCGTTCAGTGGAAAGCACACAGATGTTGAAATCATACTGTTACATGAGTTATTTAGCCTCTCTGGGTCTTCATTTTTTCACCTATAAAATGGAGACACACCATGCCTTAGAATTGTTGAAAGGATCAAATGTAAAGAAACTATTGGGATGGCTGGCACATGTTACGCATCCAGTAGTTTCTTTACTTTCCAGGCTTGAATTTCTCATTCAGCTTTATGTCCCTCAGTTGTTTGGCGTTTGTTTTGTATTGTCCAATTTAATGCAAAAGGAATGATTTTGGAATTAATACATCCATCATAAAAATTTAAGAGCACATGATACAGATAATTTAAAAATGTAACCCAAAAAAAGGGCTTCTGTCGTGAGTGGCACACGTAGGGCAGCTCGTTTGCTCTACGTGCGGAATCGACATCAAGAGATTTTGGAAGCATAATTTTTGCTAGTGGGGCAAGCTGGTGATCGTTGGTCCCGGCGCCCCTGAAAAAAAAATAAAATAAAAATAAAAATGTAACCCGTTAGCCTCAAAAGTGGTTAATTTTAAAATGTTGACTTAGGTCATTTCTCTTAGCAGTATCATCATGCTCAGCAATGGTTATTTTAAATTTTAGTGTAAAACCAGGTTTGTTTTGTTCTTAAAGGGATGATTTAAAGGGTATTTGCTTTTAGAGCTTTTGACACAGTCTTATCGATGGGTCTCTCTCGACTACTTATTTTCTGAAATGATCCCAGAAAGTGTAAAGTCTCTCATTGTACACACGTTGGCTTGCTTCATTATATTTTCTCATGAGGTTTGTTACCTTTTTACAGTCCCTGTTAACTTCTTGTTTTCTTTTAAAGATAATGAGGTTTTTTAGTGAAATAGTTGGGTAAGTTTCACTTTTAGATGCTTTTTTCCGGTGGTGTTTTTCCAGTGAGTCAATCTGAGATGACCAACTGAGGCCATTTTGACTCTTCTCAATGATGTACGGAATGACCACCACTTGAAAATAAGTGGCAGTTAGGGTTAATGTTAAGCCATCTTTGGAAAGGTACACCCTTCTACCCTTTTTTATTTGTGACCCATTGTGCTTAGCATTTGACCTGCCTCTTCAGGCTGCAGTGACCCACATGTGTCACTTTTTTCTTTCCTCTAGCAACAGAGGAGAAGAAATCTCTGAAGCGAACTTTTCAGCAAATACAAGAGGAGGAGGATGACGACTATCCTGGAAGCTACTCTCCCCAAGATCCTTCTGCAGGACCCCTCTTGGTATGTCTTGACCCCCCAGAGCATAGGGCTGAGTGGCTTGAAGTAACCCCTAGTAGAAGGTTCTGGCCACAAGGTGGAGCTAGCGATCAAGAGTATGGAATCACCAGAGGGCAGCTCTTGGCACTGGGCGCAGGATCCAGGTCGTGAAGCAGGCTTGATTTTGTCTTTGCGTGCCTCCACTCCGGGATGGATTTGTGTTTTACAGAGTAACTGGATTTGGCTTTTTTTCACTCCCATAAATTTAAAATATTCTTTAAAAGTAGTTTATGTAAAGCAGTAGATATTACAAAGACATTCAGAAGTCCTCTACCACGGCTTGTCTTATAAGTAAACAGTGTGTAGTCTGTCTAGCAACATCAAATTTGCCACACTATAGCCTATTTAAATATTAGAGCAGGTGCTAGCATTGACTGAGTTTTTAGCCATATATTTGCATTGTTTGACCCCCTTATGTAGTTCATGAACTCTGTATGGTTGGTTCGTTTTAGCTGTTTGTTTATTTATGTATTCATTTACAGTCAAAGAAAGTGAGTCTCAAGGAGACAAGTAACTTACTCGGTGTTTTAATTGAATCTGGGCCTGGCTGACTTCAAAGCCCATACACATTTCACTGAGTTGCACTGCCTCTCATTCTGCCTAATGCAGCTTTATTTTATTACACATGGGTGTGCTTAAGGCCAGTGTAAATAGAAAGCATGTCTGATTTGTGTTATGTTAAGATGTCAAATTAGCCTGGGAGTTAAATGAAAACAGTGTTAGGCCATGTATCTTTGCATTTAAAAACTTTCAAGAGAACAGCCCAAATGACCAACTTTCAGGATAACCTGACTGCCATCTCCATGGTACTCTGGGGGTATTGTGAACTAGCTAACCTGTCAGTGTTGTATATTTCCCTGACAATTAAAAAACCCTTTTTTGGTATACACAGAATATGCATTCTTGGTTTTTGTTTGTTTGTTTTTGTTTTCTTCCCTCTTTGTTTATAATTAATGAGCCTGACACATTTGATTTTGGTAGTGGCTGCTGAAATCAAAAACGTCATCTTCGTGACATACATTTTGTAGAGCAAGTCCAGGAAAGAATTGAAGTAGGTAGTGTCCTTTTATTTAAACAGCCAACACACAGGTTGCTAGAGCATTTCATACATGTTCCTTTACTCTAAACTGGAGGCCGTTCTATACTAGATATGATGCATCCTTTGAAACTAAGCAGTGTAAACCAGACTGCATTTTCTTAAGTTTCAAAAAACATACTCTTTAAGAAAAATTCTTTTTCACAGTTATGTAGAATTTCATTTGTGTTCTGCCTCATATTTAGAAATACTGTGTGCATTCTCTTAGAATCCGTATCACTGATTCAGTATACACTCTGGGGTAAGGACAGTGGTTCTTTTTTAAATGTCAGGGATGATCATTTATAGAATTCGCCTTCACCTTGTTGAACTCCAGCTAAGTTTCTCTAAACCCCACATCCCCACATATCTTCATGGATGGTGTTATCTTTGTTTTCCTTGTACAGACTGAGGAGCTGATCAAAGCTTTGCAGGACCTAGAAAATGCTGCATCAGGGGATGCTACTGTCCGACAGAAAATTGCTTCTTTACCCCAGGAAGTGCAAGACGTTTCTCTTTTGGAAAAAATAACAGGTGAGAAGTTAGAGGTCGGGTGAAGGATGAGGGAGGGGAAACATATCTCCAGTGCATCAGACCCCAGGACATGCCAACGTCTGCAGATAGAGACCTTCCACCTGGGGCTGGGTGCTCTATTGAATACTTTAGGAGTTATTGCAGAAATGCAGCGTGCCTCAGCCTGTGGTACTCAGTTTAACTAAGGTCTTTTGAAACCAGGGTACAAACTGTGTGTGCAGGAGGGCAAAGGAGGGGGAAGCATTAAACTCAAGACCCCCTTAACAAAAAAGAGATGAATGGCTCAGTGTCATGATTTTTACACTGTACCCTGCCACGCCCCCTTGAGGTTCTTCAGTGCCGGGAACCCCGGGTTTATATTGTTAATCATATCACCTTGGCCTTGGGATGATCACCCCCAATTAAACAGGGAGGGGTGGTTGACATTCTTCCCACGGAAGGAGTACGCGTGAACTCCGCCCCCCCACCCCCCTGCCCCCACCTCCATTTAGGAAGCAAGCTGTAAGGAGATGTGAGGGAAGGCAGTGCTACCCAGACAGAGGGGGCGGGAAGCCCTTCAGGCAGGAGTGGGATAGCTGGAGAACACAGCCTGGCCTCTTGGCTCGCTCTCTACTCTCCCCACCCCAGCAATCAAACCCACTGGATCGAAGAACCTGTTGAGCGTACAGGCTGTTGATCTTTCCCCCTTTTCCCAACCTTTAGCCCCCTTCTGGCCTCGTGTTCTGTTACTCGGCTTCAGATCTTTATAATCACCCTTCACACACACCCTCAGTGCCTTTTGCTCTTTTTCCCCTCCACCCTATAGTCTCCTGGAAAAACCCAACTTTTTGAATCACAGTCTGCAAAACTGAAAACAAGTTAATATAAAATCAGCAGCACGTGTAATTGCTGCTGTCTGTTTTCACTGACTTAAAGGACTTCAGTTTCAGTTCAGTTCAGTTCAGTTGCTCAGTCGTGTCCGACTCTTTGCGATCCCATGAATCGCAGCACACCAGGCCTCCCTGTCTATCACCAACTCCCAGAGTTCACTCAAACTCACGTCCATCGAGTCGGTGATGCCATCCAGCCATCTCATCCTCTGTCGTCCCCTTCTCCTCCTACCCCCAATCCCTCCCAGCATCAGAGTCTTTTCCAATGAGTCAGCTCTTCACATGAGGTGGCCAAAGTACTGGATTTTCAGCTTTAGCATCATTCCTTCCAAAAAACACCCAGGACTGATCTTTAGAATGGACTGGTTGGATCTCCTTTCAGTTCAAGGGACTCAAGAGTCTTCTCCAACACCACAGTTCAGAAGCATCAGTTCTTCGGCGCTCAGCTTTCTTCACAGTCCAACTCTCACATCCATACATGACTACTGGAAAGGACTTACATGGCTTTTAAAAAGTATTTATTTATTTTGATTTTTAATTATGGTGAAATATACCTAACAAAACTTGCCATCTTAACCATTCTGAAGTGTGCCATTCAGAAGAGCTGAGTACATTCACGTTGTACAGCCAATTTCTGGAACTCATTCCATCTTGCAGAACTGAAACTGTCTATCATTAAAGTCACAATTCACTGTCCCCATCCACTCCCCAGCTCCTGGCTGCTGCCACTCACAATTGTATGTGGCTGGACAAAACAAACGATAAACATTGGCTAACTTTTCTTCCTATTTCTGTGGATGAGCATGCTGTTTTCTAAAGCAGCCCATTAGCCTAGTAAGCCTGTTTCTTCTTAACCACCCAAGGGCACGTTCCGATAATTCTCCCCTTTTCTCCTGCGTCTCCAGTCCCTCCCCCACCCCCGCCCCACTGGGTCATTCTCCGTAGCATAAAAATACATATTTTTTTCCCATGTGGAAAATTTTTTTTTCTTGGCCTGGTACATTCCTCCGGCTATTGTCTCCTTTCTCTGTAGTGTAGCTGAACATTCTAAATAGATGGCATTTACTCATCTGTCTCTATTCTCCCCGCTCCCCCTTTTGGTTTTACTTCACTGACTGCTCTTATCAGTGTTGGCTGATGACTTCCATGTTGCTAAATTCAGTGGTGAACGTTTTCTGCCCATTCTTTTGTGTGTGTGGCACAGAGTATAAAAAGAGACAAAGTTTCTGACATAGACATCAGAAGGGGGATGAAGAGTGCCCCCCTCACTAGTCTTATCAAGGCCTTATATATTTTTGCCCATTCTTAATTTGGCCCAGTTGATCATTTCTTCTTCCTAAAAATACTTTCTCACTTGGTGTGGTAGGCAGAATAATGGTCTTCCCCAAATGTCCATGTTCTAATCCTTAGAGCCTGCAAATATATTGTCTTACTTAGAAAAAGGGACTTTGTGGATGTGGTTGAGTAAAGAATCTTGTGGCACGGAGGCTATTCTCCTGGGTTAGTCAAGTGGGCCGGGTCCTTAGAAGAGCAAGGAGAGCAGGAGTAAGAGATGTGACTGGGGAAGCAGAAGATGGAGAGATGCATTTTGAAGATAAAGGAAAGGGCCATGATGATAAATGTCAAGATAATACGTTTGTGTGTTTTTAAGCCACCAGGTTTCTGATGCTGTGTTACTGGCAGCAGGAGGAAGCTGGGACGCCATATGTACTGGCATTCCTCTCTAATCTCGTGTCTTTTCAGGCTCCTTTGTTGATTTCTTCCCTTCTTCTCCTCTTAATTTTGAGTAATTAGCTCTCTTCCCCGAGTTAGTTTCACTGACAGTTCCTTTCATCCTGTTTGATGACTTCAAATAACAATTTTTGTGCTAATGATCCCCTAGTTTTCATCTCTAGGGTTGACCTCTTCCTGGAACTTGAGACCCATACATCCAGCCTCCTGCTCTGAGTGTTGGATATCCTGAAAGACATTTCAGACTTGACCTGTCCCAAACCAGACTCCTCCTCTTCCCTCCAAATTTGTCTCATGGTCTTCCCTATCTCAGTAGATGACCCTCTCATCATTCCTGTTGATCTGAACTACGGCTTGAACCCGATACCTGTTACCACCTCCGCTGCTGCCACCTAGTGGGAGTCTCCACCATCTTCACTCAAATTATCCCAGTAGTTTCCTGTCTGCTCTCCCTGCCGCCTCTTGTCCCCCAGCCATCCGTCTGTCTTCAACATAGTAACCAGAGTGATCCACTAAAATAGAAGTTGGATCATGCCCCACTCTGCTCAGAACACTCTAGTCATGTGGGCTCCTTGCCAAGCACTCTCCAAGGGCCCTTGTACTTGACTGTTTCTTCTGCCTGGAATGATCTTCCCCAGATGGTCACATGATTTGTTCTCTCACCACCTCCTTCCAAATGCTTTGCCTTTTTCTTCTCTAGAGTTATCTTCAGCTGGTAAATAAGTAAAATATAGTGTATTATTTATTTCTCTTCCTCCCTGAGAATGTAAACTTGAAGGCAGAAAGTTTTGGTCTTTTGTGTTACTAGAACAGCGTTGGACACACAATAGGAGTCCACGTATATGTCAGGCTGCTCGGAAGGGTTGAGGTGTAAGTCTGATTGGAGTGAGTTTAGTGACCTGGTAGGAGAGAGGGTGGGAACCACGAGGAGAGACAGCTCTGTTGAGTAGCTCCGCTGTAAGAGGAGCAGGCATGTGGCATGGGAGCTGGGGAGTGAGCCATGGTCCGAAGGTAGAGCAGTGTGTGTGCGTGCTAGTGGGAATGCTTCCGGAGGGAGAGGTGGCTGGGGACATGCAGGTGACAGTCCCAGACACTTGGGTCTTGGAGGAAGCAGATGGGGTGCCCATGCGTAAGTGACTGAAAGAGGCACACAGCGCTTTTCTGTGGACTTGGGAGGGCAGAGCATTTGAGGGTAGCCACTGGTGAGTTCCCCAAAGTGAGCATCTCACTGCTGCATTTCAACTGCATTCTTTTCTCTGGCTCATAAAACTATCACAGGTTCTTTTTCTGGGTTGTAATTATTTGTGTGAATGAATTATTTCCCTCGTACAACTTCATGGAGTGTGAGAATTGATTTTTTTTTTAAATCTCAAAAAGTAGTGTTTTACTTGTCATTTTCTGCCACAGGCCCTGAAACATTTTAATGAAATTAACCATTGCAAAAATAGTTCAGCAGTGACGAAGGTAACCAACCTAACGACCCCAGCAGCTTGTTCCTAGACTGTGCCACCGGTCTAGAAGAATAAGTTTTGCTGTCCTCTTTACCCTCAGTGACTGAAATCGTCTCTCTCCTTTGTTTTCTCTTTGGCTCACTCCTCCACCAAGAACATCCTGTTGTTTCCTTGTCCCCGAGGAGCCTAGAAGTACCTGCTCTTTGGCATCAGGCCTAATTTGGAATCCCTCAACAGTTCACCTTCCAGTATTCATATTGAGGCAGCATCTAATAGTCAGGCACTATTTGCCAGAGAAACTCTGTGGGGAATTCTTAAATCTGGGTTACCTATGATTGTGCTGAACTCTCTCACCTTGACCACCTGTATTCAGAGGAAGCAACAAATCTGTATCACTGACACTCACTTTCAGTTTATCCCATGGAACTACTGGAGTCTCTAGTGCTTTGTTTCAAAGCACCGAACTCTCTTGATCCTTTAAAGTCTTTTTAGCTGTGACAGACCTAGACAGCATATTAAAAAGCAGAGACATCAATTTGCCAAGTCCGGATAGTCAAAGCTATGGTTTTTTAGTTGTCATGTACTAATGTGAGAGTTGGGCCATAAAGAAGGCTAAGTGCCAAAGAATTGGTGCTTTTGAATTGTGGTATTGGAGAAGACTCTTGAGAGTCCCTTTTACAGCAAGGAGATCAAACCAATCAACCCCAAATATTCATTGGAAGGACTGATGCTAAAGCTTCAGTACTATCAGCCACCTGATGTGAAGACCTGACTTACTGAAAAAGATCCTGTTGCTGGGAAAGATTGAAGGCAGGAGGAGAAGGGGGTGACAGAGAATGAGATGGTCGGATGGCATCACCGACTCAATAGACATGAGTTTGAGCAAAATCAGGGAGATAGTGAAGGACAGGGAAGCCTAGCGTGCTGCAGTCCATGGGGTTGCAAAGAGTTGGACACGACTTAGCAGCTGAACAACAGCAACAGCAACATACATACTTAAGTGTTAACCTCACCGTCCCCACAAGTAATTAATTACATCAGTTTTTTAAAAATACAAATCATCCTTTGTCTTTTCTTACTTCTGAGGTTGAGTGTGGTTCACCACTTTTTCCCAAGGATACCCTTTCTTATGCTTTGATTCTTCTGCAGTTTCTTCCCCAGTGAGTTGCAACCCATTAATTAGGCCTGAAGTCAGTCTGGTAGATAATAACCAAACTTTTTCTTTTTTTTTTTTAAATGAGATGGCAGATAGAATGCTCTACACACACTGAAGGAAATATTGTCTAATAAAACTTTGGTTTCTTTTTTAATATATGTTTATATAAAGTGTATTTCTTAGCATGGGTCACATTCAAAAGCATTTAAAAGCTTCTGTCTTATCAGACTATATTTTGCTGAACAAGAGGTTTAATGCTTACACAGATTAAGAAATATAATCTTACAGGTCCATTTTATTTATTTATTTTTAATCAAGCTTTTTTTTTTTTTTTTTGTCTATTGAATTTGTTATAATGTTGCTTCTGTTTTATGTTTTGGTTTTTTGGCCATGAGGCATGTGGAATCTTGGCTTTCCAACCGGGGATGGAACCCACACCCCCTACATTGAAAGGTGAAGTCTTAACCACTGGACCACGAGGGAAGTCCCTGTAGGTCCGTTTTAGAGCGATGGTTTTGAGTCCACAGCTCCTCAGCAAAGCCCACGATACTGAATCTGTTGTGTAGCTTTCGTTGTCTTAGTTTTCACACTCAAGAAATGGGTGCTTACTTTGTATTTCAGATGGATATGCAAAGAATATTTAATGACGTAATATGAAGAAAGCAGTTTTGAAATTTTCAGAGGTGGGGAAATATTATTTCACATATGACTGTAACTCTCTGTTTATTTGTAGAGCTTTTATAGGAATAGGCATTTTGAAGTCCTTTGTCAGATTCACCTCTTTGTACAATTGTCTCATTTCAGGAAGTTCAGAAAGGTCCCATTTTGTTGACAGGAGTAAGTACCTTTGATTTTTTTGCCAGCCAGTCCATTGTCTACAGGTTCCAGCCTATTCTTGGACTTGGGTGTTAGGGGAGAAACTGCTAACCTCCCCCAGAAGTCTTTGCATTTATGCCTGTGTCATTATTTATTGTCTCTCTCTTTTTGGTCTCACTTGTATTTAGACAAAGAGGCAGCTGAACGTCTTTCAAAAACAGTAGATGAAGCATGTCTGTTACTAGCCGAATATAACGGGCGCCTGGCGGCGGAGCTGGAAGACCGACGCCAGCTGGCTCGGATGTTGGTGGAGTACACCCAGAACCAGAAAGACGTTTTGTCAGAAAAGGAGAAAAAACTGGAAGTGAGTACACGGCAAGGCAGACCCAAACTCCCCAAGTTTACCTTCCTGGAGCCCACATTAGGAGGGTTTTATTATGCCTTAATTAGCACATTTTTTTCTTTAAAACATTCATGAGATGAGAACATCCGTCAGATACTGTAATGATTTAAACCAAGTCAAAAATTGAAGTCATGTTTTTTATATGTCCAGGAAAGACCAAAGTGGAATGCAGAAAGCAAGCAATGAAGTCTTAAATCACAGCATTTAGGGTCTCATTGCTTTAGTTTGAACTCATATTTCAAGAAAAACAATTGTAGATTGAGGTTTGAGAAGAATAGGCATTCAGCACAGCCAAGGAATGATTGCATTTGGGAAATGCTTAAAACTTTCTTTTGGATTATATTGAGATTTATTTCCAACTTATATCCTTACTAAGGCCAGTAAGTAGTGTGCCTCCAAGCTCTGTCTGCAGTCTGTTCTAGAATTCCACATAAACCTAATAACGTTTGTGGAGGCCAGTTCTCAAACTGTTGAGAAGGAGCTGATTTTTACCCTGAGTTGACATTGTCTGAATGCCCTTGGAGAGCAGCTCCAGAACTAGTTTCTCTCCATGCATTTGTCTGGCTTAATTAAATACCTGGTGGTTTATCTCAGTCCTTTGATAACTGAACCAGCAGTTTGGATATCTGGGAACTTTTGCTTGCATCCTGCAGCTAAGCTTCCTTTTAAGGAATGTCTGCCCTTCTTTTTTTCAAAGATATATAGAGAAGAGTTGCAACCAGTGGCTTGGGAAGGGAAGACAGTTTTGAGTTGAAGAATTAGTCACTTCTTACAGGAAACGAGTAGATCAAGGAGGGAGGGGATTGTCCCCATCTGCCAACCCTGCACTCAAGAAACACTTTCTGTGGCCCAGAGGGATGGAAAGTGAGCTAGCCCTTAGGCTGCCATGATTATGTTTGCCTTTCAGCACAGTCATTTGACTTGTGCTGGGAAATGAAAGATGGCGCTTCTTCCCATGTCGTTACTGCAATGATTACGAGAGCTGTGATGGGCAGTGTTAGGTGGGAACTTCATATTCCTAGCCAGCTTGAAAGTGGAAGATGGGAAAGAGATATAAAAATAGTATGGCTTAGATTTAGAAATCAACACTGACCAGAAATCCTAAAGGGAGTTTCATAGGCAGTACCAGACGGTCATTTATCTGAAATGCTCATCTTTCACTGAGGAAGCATTTTCAGCCCTGTGCCCCGGGACTAATAAGAGAGTATAATTAATGATTCTGGTTGTAAGTCACCATACCATCTGTTGAACTGCCCCTTGGCGACACATTAAGGGCTTTCTCTGATCTGTCAGACATTGATTATCATGAGCAGCTGCTGTTGGGTGGAACGTGGCAGGCTACCATAGAGGACAGTCTTTGAGAAGGAGATTGGGTTGGTAGAGTGAATTAACTCTTTGTTCGTCTCCTTTCCTCATGGTTGCACTTTCCTCCCTATATTTCTTCTGGGGGAATCTTCCTGGTTTCTGTAGAACCAATGGTTTGCTAAATGCCACAGGAGGTCATTAAGGCAGAAATGGATCAGAGATTTGGATCTGTTTTGTTGCTTTCCAGCCCCAGTTTTTTTACTGACTTGGGCATTGGAATTCCATCACTTTAAGAATCAGAACAGGTATGTCCCATCACCCGAAAGTATAGATTCTGAACTCCCGGTTCTTATCCCAAACCATGTCTGTCAGCCACATGAGTGAAAACTATTCATTGTAAAAATGGAGCTAAATTTGCTACATTTTAAAAAAGCAAACTGTTAGATATAAGATGTTGAGAGATGGTTTTCATTCTTTATCCATGTTTGCTAAAAATGTGAAGTCTGCTCCCTAGAATCTGAGATTTTTCTTCTCATATCTCATAATAGAGTGATCTTAATTCCATTATATCTTTATGGTGATAAAACTTAATAAGTATGTGCCACTTGACAGACACATTATTACTATGATTTCTTCTAAATCTTCCAAAAGTGTCTTATTGATAGGGACAGTACATAAAGTATATGTATTTTTTTTAACAGTCTTTTTTTTTTTTTTTTAACATTACCAGTCCTTGTTTTAAAACTGCCACATCAGAAGAGTAATGAAATCTGCTTTTATTTTTTAATCTTTTCATTGCCATCAGTGTATGAACATGGAATTCTTAGACCTCTGGAAATGTAGTTACTTGCTTGAGAGTCTTTTTCTTCCCAAAGTTCTAATTTGATAACACATAACATTTTTTTCTACAGGTTTATATCTTCCTTATATAATGAGTGTACCTCTTTATTCATTCACTTGAGAATTTTATCTTAGATTCTCAGTGTCTCCTGAACTTTGGGATAGGAAGTGTAATGATTCAGAGCCTAGGATGATTCAGACCCTGAGACGTAGAAGACAAGAGTTATGGCTCCCAGAGAGATTGTGTTTCTGCCCTCAAGGAAATAATATTTTTGCATAAACAGGATGGTTGAACATGAAACCAAACCAAGGGATTGTATGTAATATAGATCAAGGAGACAATTGGCAATTAGGATTGTGGTTGCAGTTATGATTGTGGTTTAAGGTTAAGTCTAAACTTCCTGGCAGACTTTTCATAAGAGGAAGTAGCAACTGAAGAAGGGAAATACATTTGTAAATGGAGAACAACCAAACTGGTGCAGACAGATGAGTGAAGGAAGACAGACAGAAGGTATGGGAAGCGGGGTCCCAGAGCCCTTCCGTGGGAATTAGGCATCTTACTCTTTCAACAACAACAAAACTCTTTTAGCAGCTACTCATTCAGCCATGAAGTTAGCAGAACCCATGCCAGGCAGGAGATAAGTGGAGATGAGCAGGATATGTGCTCTCCCTCAGTGAGCTTCCACTCTAGTAGAAGCAAGAATGAAGTTAAGGTAGAATGTGAGAAATGTTCTCAATAAGGGGAATACCTTAACTCACTATGTCTAAGCTAAAATCAACTGAGGGAAGTTGAAAATGTTATTTGTTTAATATACTGTTTTGATCAGACATTTATTTAAAATAGAAGCGACTTATAAAACGCAGTTTTTGAACAATGCTGTGCTTTCAGTGGGCTTCTCTAGTGGCTCAGTGGTAAAGAATCCACTTGCCAATGCAGGAAACATGGGTTCGATCCCTGGGTGGGGAAAATCCCCTGGAGAAGGAAATGGCCACCTACTCCAGTATTCTTGCTTGGGAAATCCCTTGGACAGAGGAGCCTGGCAGGCTACAGTTCATGGGATTGCAAAGAGTCGGATGCAACCTAGCAACTCAACAACAATGCCTTCAGCAGATCTTCCAGAGTTCACTAGAATAGGTGTTCTTTGGCAGCTCTTACAGTATCAGGAACGTAATTTTTTTCAGTAAATATTTGTTCTGGGAGTGAAATTCATCACCTGATACAACCTTACTCAATGAAGAGGGTTTTTTAGGTTGCATTTAAAAACTGATTGTTGGTTGTAAAGACTATCTATATTAGTAAAGAAAGGTGAATATTTGATGGAAACTGTGGGTTTCCTGCTTTGTATTTCTTTTTTTTTTTGCCTTTAAATAGAATCATGATTCATTTTTTCTTTACCTATTTTTTTGCTTTTCTTTTTTCCCCATGCTATTGCTTTTGGATGTTATAATAGACATTGGCCTTAAACTCCAGGCAGGTTAGAAGGAAAGCTGCTTAATATTTGTCATGCTTTTGTCGTGAACATGAGAAAACGTAGAAATGGGAAAGAGGGCATGCAGCAGGAAGCACGAATAGCAGCATGAAAGGGAGGATCAGGAATGTGGAGGAGCTAGAAGAAAGTGAGTTCAAAAAAGGCAAAGGAGCCAGAAAAGCCTCTAAAACTTCAGTTCTTAGAGCAAAGAGAGAATTTGTTTCTGGGAGACAGAGGTGGCCACTAGCCCCAAGTGATTGCTGGAAGCTCACAAGCCGTAGAGTCGGGGGGACAGAGTTCCAGTCTTGTCACTCTGGAGAAAGCCTGATGTGGTATGTTCCATCTGGGCATATGCAAAGGGGAAAGAGAGGGAGGGAGGGAAATCTTATTTGTACATGCATTGAAGAAAAAAATCAAAATGGGGAAGATGCTCATAATTTTACCACCTTGACACATCAGTCCTTTTTTTTAACATGGTGTTTGACTGTTGACATTCTAGCGATGCTTTAGAACTGAAAGGAGACAGATCTCTGTGTGATGTCCGTGCCAGTGATACACACACAGACTGTATGCCACACGGGGACGAGCTCTGGGGTACTGTGTTCCTGTCTGCAGATGTTTTAAAAATACGAGGTGAAACATGAAAATAATAACCCTTTTAAAGTATATGCATTTCAGTGACACATAGTACATTCATAGTATTAAGAAACCACCACCTGTATCTAATTCTAAAACAATTCACTTTCTGTCATACCAAAAGAAAACCCTATACCCCATTAACCAGTCCCTCCCTGTGTGCCCCTCCTCCCAGCCCCTCATAACCACCAGTCAGCTTTCTGTGCCCATGGATTTGCCAGTGCTGGATATTGCATATAATTGGGTCTGGCTTCTTTCACTTAGCATGTTTTGGAATTTATCCAGATTGTAACATGTATTAGTACTTCATTTCTTCTTATGGCTGAATTGTCCATCTTATAGATATGCAAAAATGTCTACCCATCAATTTGCTGATGCACGGTTGGGTTGTTTCCACCTTTTGGCCGTTATGAATAGTGTTGCCATAAACAGTTGTATGGAGAAGGCAACGGCAACCCACTTCAGTACTCTTGCCTGGAAAATCCCATGGGTGGAGGAGCCTGGTAGGCTGCAGTCCATGGGGTCACTAAGAGTCGGACATGATGAACGACTTCCCTTTCACTTTTCACTTTCATGCATTGGAGCAGGAAATGGAAACCCACTCCAGTGTTCTTGCCTGGAGAATCCCAGGGACAGGGGAGCCTGGTGGGCTTCTGTCTATAGGGTCGCACAGAGTCGGACACGACTGACGCAACTTAGTAGTAGTAGTAGTAAACAGTTGTGTGTGTTTTTGTGTGGACATATTTTTATTTCTCTTGGGTATATGTATACCTGGGAATAGAATTACTGAGTCGTAAGGTGAAGTCTATGTTTAACTTTCTGAGGAGACGCCAGAACTGGTTCCCATGGCAGCTGTGCCATTTTCCATCCCCACTAGCCGTGTATGAGGCCTCTTTTCTCCACATCCTTGTCAACACTTGGCGTTGTCTGTCCTTTTTAAGTTCTAGCCATCCTGGCAGATATGAAGTGATGTCGTGCAGTTTTGATTTGCGTCTCCCTGGTGACTGACGAGGATGAGCATCTGAGCATGTGCTTGTCAGCCAGTTGTGTATCTTTTTTAAGAGCATGTTTGTTCAAGTCCTGTGCCCATTTTTGATCTGAGTTGTTTGTTCCTGAATTGTAAGAGTTCTTGGTATGTTCTGCATATCAGACTTCTACCAGTTAAATGTTTTGCCAATATTTTGTTCCATTCTGTAGGTTGTTTTTTTCACTTTCTTCAGTATGCTGTTTGAAGCAGTGAGTTTTGATAAGATCTAATGTGTTTTTTCTTGTGTTGCTTATGTTTCCGTGTCACATTTAAGAATCTATTGCAAAATCCAGGTCATAGGAAGAGTTATTCCTGTGTGTTCTTCTAGGAGTTTTATAGTTCTAGCTTTTACATTTAGGTTGTTGAGTTCATTTTTGTATATGATGTGAGGTGGGGCAGGGGGGTGTGCATGCACCTTCTTTATTTGCATACAGATACCTAGTTGCCCTAGCACTGTTTGTTGTTCCCCACTGAATACTTAGTACTTTTGTTAAAAATCGATTGGCCATAGATGTATGGGTTTATTTCTTGACTCTGTTCTGTTCCACTGATCTGTGTGTCTGTCCTAGGCCAGTATCACACACAACTACTTTGATCACTGTAGCTTCATAGTTTTAAGATCAGAAAATGTGAGTCCTCAAACTTCGTCCTTCTTTTTTAGTGTCATTTGGCTGTTCAGACCCTCTTTCAGTTCTGTGGGAATTTGAGGACCAGCTTTTCCATTTCCAATAAAGTTTGTTGGAATTTTCATAGGAGTTGTGTTGAATCTGGAGATTGCTTTGGGCACTATTGCCATCTTAACAGTCTTAAGCCATCCAGTCCCTGAACGTGAAATGTCTTCCCATTTAGTTAGATAGTTCTTTAATTTCTGCTGCAGAATTTTCAAAGGCATGCTGGAGCATCGTTTCCCAGTGCATTTGGTTTTACAGAGGCCTTGTTTAGGTACCCTCAGTGTCCAGAACCACAGTAGACAGTGTCCGTCTCTCCTTACAGTGCACAGTGTTTACCCACCTCTGGAAGGCCTGCATATGTACACATGTGTGTTTAACAAAGTCACCAGGGCACAGGCAAGACTGCCAGCTTTATTCTGCAGAGGAGAGGCCTGGATGTCTAGGTAAGGTTTTTAATAGGATTATGGAGTTGGATAGGACCTCAGAAGGTGTATAGTCCAGCTTCTGAATTGTTATAGTCTTCTCTTCAGACCCAGAGTTAGCCCAGACCAGAAATACAATTTAAAGCAGACATCTTGTCATTTTATCAAGTTTGTGTTTTAGTTTATTTATCGTGGCTTTAAAATTTTATTTATTTATTTCATTAGGTCACAACAGAAAGACACTCTACACAGAAGAGTAGCCAGAGTTGATCATTTCAGCAGTCCCAAGAATCTTATTTTAGAGACATGATGTCTTATATAGGGGCATGTAAATGGTTGCAGGAAAGCATTCTGGAATGGCCCCTGTGAAAACCTTTCTGAGTTTGAGAGAGCCCACTTTGCCACCAAGCTCCTAAGTACCTTCCTGCCATAACTCTGCATGCTTTTGCTCTGAGAGGAAGGGAGAAATTGGTCATTGAACTTGGGCCTGTTGCTGTGTCTCCCAAACTTGGTAGGTCACCCTCCACTGTAATGAATACTCAAGAGTACATGTGACTTTTCCTTTGAGACTCTGGTGGCTCAGATGGTAAAGAATCCGCCTGCAATGCAGGAGACATGGGTTCGATCCCTGGGTCAGGAAGATCCCCTGGAGAAGGGAATGGCTACCCACTCCAGTATTCTTGCCTGAAGAATTTCATGAACAGAGGAGCCTAGTAGGGTATATAGTCGATGGGGTCACAAAGAGTCGGACACAACTGAGTGACTAACACTTTCACACTTTCACTTTCACTTATGACAGCACAGCACAGGTGGGAAGGGGGAAATGGCCCAGAATCCAGCACTGACTTGTGACTTCTTGTATCTGTTTGTAATTTGGTTCCAGCAGACTTGAGAGATTCTTGGGCTATAGCTGAGGAGGCACTAATGGCATCTGTTATTTCTGGCGGCATCCCCCACCTCCCCGCAGGGTGCAGATGGTGAAAGGTGTTCATTCCAGGAATGGGATGGACAGTAGGTAGGGCTAGAGAGCTCCATTTTTGGTCAGCTTTGGACAAATCCTCCCCTTTCTCCATGGTGAGGGAAGCCAGTATCTCATTGTCCATTACAGTCAGGGCAGATGGGAGCAGGTAATCTAATCCCCCTTTTAGATGAGAAGACAGAGCTCAGCATTCCTTTGAGCAGTTCAGGGTCACAGAAGGAAGTCAGTGAGGAGAGAACCCCAGTCTGCAGAATCCTGACCCCAGTGATCATCTGCTATGTTCCCTGGGAACTGAGAGGCCCTGCCTGTGGGTCCTCTGTATCACTCCCTTCCTTAGCGTGTCATTTTCCCCTCCCTAGACTAGCAGCGCTGTCAGCACTGTGGGCGGAAGCAGGCCAGTCTGCTCATACTGGTCACTTGGTCAGCGGTGGGCTGGTGGAATGGAGTTGTACTTGTGTCCTTCCCCACCCAGCAGGCCTTGGCTTGCTCACTGCTTTTTCACCCCTGCTTTGATGTGCGTCCCCTTTTTTTCTTTCTTCTGTTTTTTTTAAAGTTTCCCTCCAGTAGGTGGGGACTTTTTGAGTTGCGTGGTTCTGTAAGTGATTTGGAGTTTGGAGGCTGTGTTTAATCCTTGGATTCCTTCCATTCTTTTTAGGTACTGGGGACCCTTCTAGCTCAGGCCAGATTTGTAGCTGGAGCTCTTATCTGTCAGTGTGTGCACTTAGGGGTGTGTGTATGTCTTTCTATATTAATCTCTCATTACTCCAGGGGAGAAAAGTCCCCATATAATGTATTTCACTTACTTGGTGACACTTGAGACTTTACTTTGAAAACAGTGACGCAAATTCAAAGTTCTCCCAGCTGTAAATCCACACCTTGAGCCACAGCATTGTTTTCCTGTTTAACTTCTGATGGTTCCTCCTCCTTCCCAGAACAGCTCCACTGAGTTTTAGCAAGTGTGTGTAGCACTAATTCTTCATATTTATTTATAAAGTGCATATATGCATTGATTCAAAACAGTATTCAAGCCCTGCATCACTGCTTTGTCTGCCAAAATATTCATTCATTCTTTTTTTTTAAACTAACTTAACTTACTTGGCTAGCTGCCTAACTGCACCAGGTCTTAGTTGCAGCATGTGGGATCTAGTTCCCTGATCAGGGACTGAAACCAGGCCCGCTGCATTGGGAGCTTGGAGTCTTAGCCACCCCACCACCAGAGAAGTCCCCAAACATTCATTCTTACTCAACTAATATTCAGTTCTTTTTCTTTTTTGAATTACAAAAGAAGCACTCACAGGAAACTTAGAAAAAATGAATATAAAAAAAAATCATAATCTCACTATTCAGAGATAACTACTTTTAATTTTGGTATATTTCTTTTATTTTTTCCTCCTGTTTTAAAATTAAAATGATCATATCTGCCTTTAAAAACTTTACGTGATTATTTTCCCTTATTAGCAAAAAACTTTGTAAACATTTTAAATGGTTTCTTGAATATGGTTTGATATTCAATTACTTTTATTGAAGTTTTTTTTTTAACTTTGGACTCACTTTTAGTATCTGGATTTTTTAATTCCTAGAAATTTTAAAAAATGGATTCTGTATGTGTGCAGATATCTGCTTGTCTTTAAGTATACCCCAGGTCATATGTATTTCAAGGTCTTTGCCTTCAGTAGGCATTTCTGACTTATGGGTTCTTGATCTTTTTCAGAGCATCTTAAGTAGACTAGAACTTCACTGAGCTTTATAGACAGACAGATAGGTAGAAGATACATAGGTATGTATGTAATGTGTGTATATACCCACAAGTTAAGGATTAATCTCGGTTTTATGAAGGCGTGAACGTTGAAGTAGACAAATTAGACAAATGGGGCTCTTTTCTGGGTTTTAAATTAACTGTTTACATTTGAAACAGCTGTGTGAAGATGGCAACTGCTTGTTATAACATTGACTTGACTGAGCATAGCTTTGAGAGCAGAGTTCAGATTACAGAAATTTGAGCTCTTGTGTCTAAGTGTCTATTTGACCCAAGGGGTGCATGTTATTTTGAACAAAGCTCTATTCTGGTTTTTATGAATGTTCCTACTCCTGTTCAGGTGGACCTTCTGCTCCCACTGTAAGTTGTGGTTTTTGAAGAAGGTGAAACTAGATTATGGCATGCTCTGCAATTTTGTAAGTTATATCTCTGACTTTGTTTTCCCTTATAAAATGAAGGGCTTAAAGTAAGGTCAGAATGAGTCTTTTTCCATGTTTAGAGGAAAATTTTGCTTGCTTATAATAAGGAGTCAACATCAACCCTTTACAAAGTCCCTGAGCTCCCAAAGATATGGCATGCTTCACGTGAAGAAGTGATGGTACCAGTCAACTTTCTCTGTGACTCTGCAAGCCTCCTTACTTGTTCTCCTCCTTATTCAGATTCTTTCAACATCTTTAGGAAAAAGTATGGACATCTCTCCTACTCCAGTCATGAGGTTCTTTGAGAATTTTAAGCAGAGTAACTTTGCGAACTTCAACTCAGCAAAAATTTGCTGGTGGCTTTCTAAGCATTCTTGGGGTTTTGATAGTGATTAAAAGAGACTCATCCCACTTTTTCCTTCATGGTGTCTGGTAGGCTCTGTTTGGTGCTTTTATTTTGCCCACCATTGTTTCTGCTCTGTGGGACATAAGGCTCACAAGGAGTTATTCCCAGAAATATACCATTTAACCCCAGTCAGGATTTAGTGATGAGGATCCGCAGTGCCCATTCCAGGCTCTTTGTGACTTTCTCTACCGAGGCCAGTCAGTGGTTTTGGCAGCCTCCTATCTTTGGCATGGTTTCTCATTTATAAAATAACAATTTTATCTTCACCCGTTATAAAGAGGTAGCGCACAGGACCTTTGCTGCTGCTGCTGCTAAGTCACTTCAGTCGCGTCCAACTCTGTGACCCCATAGACAGCAGCCACCAGGCTCCACCATCCCTGGGATTCTCCAGGCAAGAACACTGGAGTGGGTTGCCATTTCCTTCTCCAATGCATGAAAGTGAAAAGTCAAAGTGAAGTCACTCCGTCGTGTCCGACTCTTCGCGACCCCATGGACTGCAGCCCACCAGGCTCCTCCGTCCATGGGATTTTCCAGGCGAGAGTACTGGAGTGGGTGCCACTGCCTTCTCCGCAGGACCTCTAGGGCCAAGTTATTTTCCTTTCTGTGTAAAAAGTCTCCAGTAGGCTGGCTGAAGGGCTCCTTCTCAGCAGGTGTATCATGCCTTGCCTCTCTAATATGGTTTTTATATCACGTTCACACGTGTGTTCACACGAACACACCCCGCATCACTACTAGTCTCCCTTTTTGACCACATCACTGCGTCGTGGCTCCCCATTTTGCCTCTGCTTACCCCACTGCAGCTTGGCAGGTACATCTCCATTACTGTCTTTAGAATCCCCCGCCAGGAGCCTAGGGCTTCCCAGATGGCTTGGCAGTAAAATAATCAGTTTTCCAGTGCAGGAGCCTCAGGAGGCTCAGGTTTGATCCCTGGAGGAGGCAGTGACAACCTACTCAAGTATTCTCGTCTGGAGAAGCCCATGGACAAAGAAGCCTGGAGGGCTGCAGTCCATGCAGTCGCCAAGAGCTGGACATGACTGAGCACCCACCCACACCAGTAGTCTAATCTCAAAAGCCTAAAGATATTTCTCCATCTCTGGCTCTCTTTTTCTTTTCTCTTTTTGGCCTTCTCTATGGCATTTAATGGGGGTTTCCCTGGTGGCTCAGTTGGTAAAGAACCTGCCTACGATGCAGAAGACCCAGGTTCAATTCCTAGGTCAGAAAGATCTCCTGGAGAAAGAATGGAATGGCAGCCCACTCCAGTATTCTTGCCTGGAGAATTCCATGGACAGAGAAGCCTGGCAGACTGTAGTCCATGTGGTCACAAAGAGTCGGACACGACTTAGTGACTAACAGTCATCTACATGAAAACCAGGAGTCCTAGCCACCAGACCAGCAAGGGCTAGAGGCTAGAAACTACAGCACTTAATACTGTTTATTACTTTTCATGTGTTTTCCTCCTCTTGGTTTCTGGATCCCACCTTCTGCTGGTTCTAGGCTTTTTGTCCTTTAATATGCTTTTCTCTATTCTTGCCCAATAAATGGATATTCCTTTAGCTTTTTTCTCATTCTCATTCTCTGAAGTGGCTTCAGCTACCACCTGTGTGCTGATGGCTTCAATCTAGGTCTATACCTAGATCCTTCCTTGTACTTAAGACCCATGTATTTAATTTCCACAGACACCTCATACTTAATATGATCACATTCACCATCTTCTCCCTTCCAACTGCCATTCATCAAAGCCAGACGCTAGGCCTCATCCAGTGTTTCTCTTCGTGTTTTTCCCACCTCCCACGTGAGTCACTTCACTTGCCTGATGTCCCAGTTGCTTCTTCAGCTCCACTGCTGCAGCTCTGCAAGACAGCCTCCCGCCACCTCTCTTCCACATTGGAGTAGTCGCCAAGCCGTTGTGATTTTTATCTCCTCAGTTTTTCTTGAATTTGTCCTCCTCCTCTTCATCTCTGTCTCCACTTACCGCTGTAGTCCCAACTGACACCATCTCTCACCTGAGTGTGTGGATGCTCAGTCACTCAGTCGTGTCCAACTCTTTCTTATTTATTTATTTGACTGAGCTGGGTCTTAGCTACAGCATATAGGATCTAGATCCCTGACCAGGAATTGAACCTAGGCCCCCTGCATTGGGAACACCAAGTGGAGTCTTAGCCACTGGGCCACCAGGAAAGTCCCTGAATCTGGAATTTCTCACTCCAGGTTTTTTCTGTTTTACTATGGAGACCTCCCTCCCATGGGAGGGTGACGTACCCTCAGTCTTTTGGGAGAGTTAGGAAACGCATTTTACTTCCTTTTTTTTTTTTTTTTGCTAATGGGAGGAAGTGAAAACTTTTTTTGCTTGTAGAGAGAGCTGTATCAAATGCAGAGCAGTAACCTACAGGCCACCTTGCTCCAGGCAGACCTTTAAGCACTTTAAATTATAACAGACATGGCTTAAAGTTATTTTGTGTGAAAGACGTCCTTTTCCTTTCTGCCCTTTGCTTCTCACTGCCCTGCAGGAATACTTGACTCCACCAGCATCAGGCTCAACAGGAGAAACGGTTGAAAGGTCTGCCTGCACCTTTCATGTTTGCACAACATCAATAACTTGGTTTTTTATTAAAATGGTTATTAAGGAAATCAGTTTGTGGGGGCTTTATTTGCATAAAGCTTGTGGTTTTTGAAGGCTAACTTTTTTTAAAATGAATTAATTATAAATATACTTCCTGTACATTAGTGGTTTGCTTTTACCTGGTTTTTTATGAGGGACCCATTGTATAAATGGTGTAAGCATTTTTGAGGGACCCAGGTGCATTTTTAAATTAGTCTCTTTAAAGCACTTTCACAGGCATCTGTTCAATTGTAAATTTTAGCTTTATGATTACATTACGATTTGAAAATTTGCCCAGTCCCAAAATGGAGTTTGGGCTTCCCAGGTGGCGCTTGTGGTAAAGAACCCATCTGCCAATACAGAAGACATAAGACATGTGGGTTCAGTCCCTGGGTCGGGAAGATCCCCTAGAGGAGAGCATGGCAACCCACTCCAGTATTCTTGCCTGGAGAATCCCATGGACAGAGAAGCCTGGAGGACTCCAGTCCCAAGGGTCACAAAGAGTCGGACACAACTGAAGTGACTTCACACACATGCACGCAAAATGGATTTTACTTTTGTTAGTTTCATTTTTATTAGTTTAATTATGTGTGTTGGGCTTCCCTGGTGGCTCAGATGGTAAAGAATCTGCCTGCAATGCAGGAAACCCAGGTTTGATCCCTGGGTTGGGAAGATTCCCTGGAAGTGGGAATGCAACCCACTCCAGTATTCTTGCCTGGAGAATCCAGCGGACAGAGGAGCCTGGCGGGATCTAGTTGCAAAAGAGTCGGACATGATACATAGTAACTTTTCATTCTCTTCCCTTGCTTTTGCAAATCCCTCTCAGAAGAGGGTTTTTGTTGTGATAGTAGAAGCTCCCTTAAACCTTTTGTGTAGAGGGTCTTCTGGGGAGAAAGAAATACTTCAAAAACACTTTGTGGTATGATTTCCAGCTTAAGAAGCCAGTTCCCATTTGATTCCGCCAATCAGTTCAGTCGGCTCAGTTGTGTCTGACTCTTTGCAACCCCATGGACTGCAGCACGCCAGGCTTCCCTGTCCATCACCGACTCCTGGAGCTTGCTCCATCCAGCTCATGTCCATCGAGTCAGTGATGCCATTTAACCATCTCATCCTCTGTCATCCCCTTCTCCTCCTACCTTCAATCTTTCCCAGCATCAGGGTTTTTTCCAGTGAGTCAATTCTTGACATCAGGTGGCCAAAGTATTGGACCTTCAGCTTCAGCATCAGTCCTTCCAATGAATATTTAGGACTGATTTCTTTTAGGATCGACTGGTTTGATCTCCTTGCTGTCCAAGGGACTCTAAAGAATCTTCTCCAACACCATAGTCCAAAAGCATCAATTCTTCAGCGCTCAGCTTTCTCTATGGTCCAACTCTCACATCCATACATAACTACTGGAAAAACCATAGTTTTGACTAGACAGACCTTTGTTGGTAAAGTAATGTATTGCTCTGCGAATACTTCGAATTGTAGTCATTTTGTCACTTTCCCTCCTGAGAAACAGTGTGTGTGTACTTTTTGGAGAGGGGGGATTTCCCCCTCTGCTCCTCTTGTGACTGTACTACTAAAACAAAAAACAAAAAGGACAGAAGGCAGATTAAGAGGAGAAAAAGAAATGTTTTTTTTTTTTCATATACACAGAGGTCTTCTAAAAATGAGACCTAAGAAGTAACCAGAGCAGGCAGCTTTTATACTTTTTACACAGTAAATTTGTAAGGAATGGACAGCACAAAGAAACTTAGGCTTTGGGTGCTTAATTAGAAGAGAATCTAAACAGAATTTGAGTGTGGGGTAGTAAATCAGAGAAGTAACAGAGTTTGTTTATACAGGCTCCTCAGCTCTGAATTCCTGTCTCTGACAATAAGGGTGTCTGTCTTTCCACCTCCAGATGCAGAAAGCGAACCTTTCACTCTAGAGATTTATTTCCTGCTTTTCAGGGAGACAGAAGAGAATCAGAGTTTTTCTTGTTTTTTAATTTCTTATATCAGTGCTTTTCATGCAACTTCAGATAATTAATATGCCATAGTATACCATTTGGGGGTAGCCCACTCGGAGCCCCAACAGTAGTAGTCCCTTTATTACTGGTTTTGGTAACGGAGCTGAGAGCCACCGAAGACTAGAATCAGAGCCACAGCTTTCTTTTCCTTGTATCTTCCCCAGCATCTTAACTCAGCAGCTCCAGCCCTGCTGTGACACCTCAGAAGGGATCATTTTGAAATGTCGCAGCTGCCACTAAGTCACATGGAGCAATGGAGCTGGCTAGGAGAGAAGTGCGAGTCAGCCATGGGTTTTTAATGTTCCCATGTAGATCCTTGAAGAAAAATTAAAAACAGCATTCTTATTTTCAGCCCAAAGATTTAGATACTGTATTTTCCCATAAAAAATGAAGGATGAGTTAATTAGTTGTAGTTTAAGTTGAAGCTATGATTTCTAAGTGTAGATTTCTAAGTCTATAGCTTCAGCAACTATAGAGTTAAAGCCTCCTGGAAAGACAAGGGGTCTGATGGGGCATGTTAAGTAACCTTGGGGCAAGGTTCAGTTTTCCCTTTCTGCCTGGCTATCTTGGCGTTCCTGTGATGAAGCAGTTCTTTGACTTTAATTCAGTGCGGCAGATCACGTTTCAAACAGGCCCCTTCATAAACTTCTTCATGCATAATAACCCTTTATAATTCTTAATTGGAAGTAGCTGAGCAGTGGTGATTTTTATATACCATATGTCCTATAGCACAACAGGGCCAGATAAAGGAAAACAGGCATCTTGTTACTAGAAATCTTATCAAATCAAGCCCCTGCCTTTGGTGTTATTTCTGACATAATTTTTGTTGTGTAAATACTTCTTAGCAAGGAAAAAAAATAGGTTTGACAGTTTACATTTTGATCTGTATTTCTTACATGAGTTGCTAGAGGAAATGCTTACAATTTTTGTTTGTTTTGAAAGTGAAATTCCCCTCGAAAGGTCGTTGCGACATCGGCCCCTGTCATTTCTAACCGTCTTAGCCCCCAGCTCTTCTGCAGCATGTCAGGTCTGGCTTACCCCTCTAACCAAAAAAGGCAAAGAATGTGTCAGCCTTGCTTCCCTCGGCCAGTTGTTTCCCTGTGCTGTGCTGGGCTGTTCGCACAGTGTCAGCTGGGTCCATAGGAAGCAGGGGGATGTTGGACATATTTTCTACTTCTGGTTCGAAGAATCTTTGAGGCAAGATTCCAGAATTTTGCCAGGAACATAAATCCTAGGCTCAGTCTTAGAGCCACACCTCTGTCCTTTACCGTCCCTGTTTTCAGCGTTTCTTGGCGATCATAGAAACCCAGGCAGTTCGTCATGCCTGCCTGCTGCCCCCTCCATTACCTCCCCTCCAGGATCCTGCACCAGGGCAGCAGTAGCCGCAAGTCCGGTAGAACGCCTGCCTGTTTCATGGCTCCCCATGGTGGGGGTCGGTGGGGAGGTGTTTTGCTGCAGTGAGTGCTTGTAGTGAATGGCGAATTTGGCTCAACCCTTCGCCTCTGCCACCACCCCAGTGTAAATTATGCATGAGCAGGGAAGGGAAAGCAACAGCACTTCCTGGGTTTGTCTTGTCTTTTCGTGCTTGCCTGGTAGTGGAGGAAAAGGCAAGTGTCTGAAGATTCGAGTGTGAAAAAGAGCCAAGTGAAGTGTGGGTGAGGTGAATCAGCTGGTGGGGAGAGAAGACTAAGAAACAGGAGCAGGCAGGGTGGCATCTGCTGGTGTAAATGGTGCAGGGCTCCATCTCGAGTTCCTGGACCAGGCAGGGTAGTGGGAGCCTTAGATTAAGGGCTGAGTCCTCTGTTACGCACAAGTCTAAGGTATTTTAAGCAAGGAGCATGTGACCACCTTGTCGCATCGTTTGTCCATATGGTACTTGGTGTGCTGAAGAGACTGTGGGATGCAGCGCACTTGAGTGAGTCCAAAGAATTTGAATGGGTCTCATCACTTGGAAGTTGGTTTTCATCTTGAAAAAAATTCTTGATTTCTGCTGAGAACAGGAGTTCCTGAGGGCTCGGGGTGGAGCCTTGCAGAGCTTGTGGGTCTTAGTTGTCAGAAAGCAGACTAGTACCTTGAGGGAAAAGATGCTTAGATTCTCCTGAGGTCTGTCTCCTTTGCCTGTTTAGAACCTAAGAGAATAACAGGAAGGCAGCTATCAAGGGTGTGCCCTGCCCCAACTGAGGGAAGAAGTGGAGACAGGTAAAGGCTGGATTTGTGTCTAGGGGAGTAGTTTTATTTGGATTCATGCTTAATTTTATGTTGGTCAGTGGCAGCATTAAGGGCTTCCTAGGTGGCTCAGTATTAAAGAATCTACCTGCCAATGCAGGTTCGGTCCCTCAATTGGGAAGATCCCCTGGAGAAGGAAATGGTAACCCACTCCAGTATTCTTGCAGGGATAATCCCATGAACAGAGGAGCCTGGTGGGCTACAGTCCATGGGGTCACAGAGCCTGACACAAGCTGTACACATATACACTTGGGAAAAGGCTGAGTCTAATTTTTAAAAAAAAGGTGAGGATATCACAGAGTCAGTTACTACTAAATCTGTTTAGGGGACTATAAAATTACTGTAGCCTCAGTTTGACCTAATCAGAGCTTGGGGTGAGCTCTAACCTGTTTGTCTTTCCTCAAGGCATTAAGTGGGGTCATTCAGCTGTCCCAGTTAAGCAGCTACATATTTTAAAGATTTTGTTTGTTTATTTATGTTTGTTTTCTCGGCTGTGCCATATGGCTTGTGGGATCTTATTCTCCCCCGTCCAGAGATGTTTTAACAGTGTAAAAGGCAGTCTTTACCTGTATTTAGATATTCAGAGTATATACCTAGTGGCTCTTACTGATACATTTTAACCAGTTGGCCGATTCACCATTTTTCAGAACAATTTTCGGTTCATAGCAAAATTAAGAGGAAGGTACAGAGATTTCCTATATACTCCCTTATCCTGAGACCTGTATCGTTTCCCACACCATCGATGTCCTCCAGATGGGCTACATTTTTGCTCTTGATGAACCCGCAGAGTGAGTAGGAAAGTTGTTCAGTCTCTGCAACCCCATGGACTGTAGCCCGCCAAGGTCCTCTGTGCACAGAATTCGCCAGGCTAGAATACTGGAGTGGGTAGCTGTTCTCTTTTCCAGGGGATCTTCCCAACCCAGGGATTGAACCCAGGTCTCCCGCATTGCAAGTGGATTCCTTACCATCTGAGCCACCAGGGAAGCTCTGATGAACCTGTGCTGACACCATATTATTAATTACCTGAAGTCAGTAGTTTATATTAGAGTTCACATCGGTGTTGGACATTCTGTGGGTTTGGACAGATGTGTAATTCATCACTATTGTATTTCTACTACCCTAAAAATCATCTGCTTCACCTGTTCATCCGTACCTTCTCCTTCCAACCTTTGTATCCATGGTTTTGCCTTTTTCAGAATGTCATATAGTTGGAGTCATACAGTAGTTAACCTTTCCAGATTGGCTTCTTTCACTAAATAATACGCATTTAGAGTTTTCCCCTGTCTAGGCTTGATAGCTCATTTGTTTTTGTTGTTCAGTCACTCAGTCGTGTCCAAACTCTGCAACCCCAGTGAATGGACTGCAGCTCGCCAGGCTTCCCTGTCCTTCACCATCTCCCGGAGCTTGCTGAGTCGGGGACACCATCCGGCCGTCTCATCCTCTGTTGTCCCCTTCTCCTCCTGCCCAGCATCAGGGTCTTTTCCAGTGAGTCAGCTGTTCACATCAGGTGGCCGATAGTATTGAAGCTTCAGCGTCAGTCCTTCCAATGAATATTCAGGGTTGATTTCCTTTAGCATTGACTCATTTGATATCTTTGCAGTCTAAGGGACTCTCAAGAGTCTTCTCAACACCACAGTTGAAAAGCATCAATTCTTCTGCACTCAGCTTTCTTTATAGTCCAACTCACACATCCATACATGACAACTGGAAAAACCATAGCTTTTACTAGACGGGCCTTTGTCTGCAAAGTAATGTCTCTGTTTTTAATATGCTATCTAGGTTTGTCATAGCTTTTCTTCCAAGCACCTTTTAATTTCATGGCTGCAGTCACCATCTGCAGTGATTTTGGAGCCCAGGAGACCGGATGCTATGATCGTAGTTTTTTGAATGTTGAATTTTAAGCCAGCATTTTCACCTCCTCTTTCACTTTCATCAAGAGGCTCTTTGGTTCTTCTTTGCTTTCTGCCATAAGGGTGGTGTTATCCTCATATCTGAGGTTACTGATATTTCTCCCACAATCTTGATTCCAGCTTGTGCTTCATCTAGCCCAGCATTTTGCAAGATGTACTCTGCTTATTTAATTGAAGTTAAATAAGCAAGGTCACAATATACAGCCTTGACGTACTCATTTCTTTTTAGTGTTTGGATGTACCAGAGTTTATCCACTCCCCTACTTGACGTCTTGGTTGATTCCAGCTTTGGGTAATTATGAATAAGGCTGCTGTAAACGGTGGTGTGATGGGATTTGTGTGGGCACAGTTACTCAGCTCCTTTGGGTAAATATCAGCAACCATAGTCGTATGGTAAGAGCATGTTTGGTTTTATAAGAAGCTACCAAATTGTCTTCCAAAGTAGCTGCACCATGTCGCCTTCCCACCAGGGATGTATTTGAGCATCCCTCCCACTCTGCCTCCTCCTGGCACATGGTGATGTCTTTCCTGCGCTCTGACTATTCTGGCAGGTATGGGGTGGTATCTCAATGTTGTTTATGTTTTTAATGTTTATTTTATTTTTGCTCTGCTGGGTCTTTGTTGCTTTGTGCAGGCTTTCTCTAGTTGTAGCGAGTGGGAGCTACTCTTCATTGTGGTATGGGGGCTTCTTATCGCAGTGGCTGCAGAGCACAAACTCTAGGGTGTGTGTTTCAGTAGCACAAGCTCCAGAGCACGGGCTCAGTAGTTGTGGCAGATGGTCTCAGTTGCCCTGAGGCATGTGGGATCTTCATGGAACAGGGATCAAACTTGTATCTCCTGCATTGCAAGGTGGACTCTTTAACTACGGGGACCACCAGCAAAGCCCTCAGTATTGTTTTAATTTGCATTTCCCTGATGACATGTGATGTCTTTCACAGACATTTTCTCCCAGTCTCTGGCTTATCTTTTCATTCTCTTGGCAGTCTTTTCTAGAATTGAAATTTTTCATTTTAATGAAATCCAGTTTGTCATTTCTTTCATGGATCATGTTGTTGATGTTGTATGTAAAATACTATCTGCTCTCCATTGTATTGCCTTTGCTCCTTTGTCAAAGATTGGTTGACTGTTTATATATTCTGGGCCCTCTATTCTGTTGCACTCATCTTTTTGTCTGTTCTTTTGCCAGCATTGCGTTCTTGATTACAACAGCTTAAAGTAAGTCTTAGAGTTAAGTAGTGTCTAGCTTTGTTCTTTTACTAGTGTGTTGACTCTTCAGAATCTTTTGCCTCACCATATAAACTTTAGAATTAGTTTGTTTATATCTTCAAAATAACTTGCTGTGGTTTTGATTGAGATTGCCTTGGATCTGCAGATCAAGTTGAGAAGAACTGACATTGTAAGAGAATTGCATCTTCCTATCCATCAACATGGAATATCTCTCTATTTATTTACCTCTTCTATGTTCAATCATCAGAATTTTGTAGTTTTCCTCTTGTAGATGTCATAGATATTTTGTTAGCTTTATACTTAAGTATTTCATTGTTTTAAGACTAATGTAAACAGTATTGGGTTTTATTTTCAATTCTACTAGTTCATTCAAAAGCAATTGACTTTTATATATTAATGTTGTATCTTGCAACTCTTTTTTTTTTTAAATCCTGTTCATTGGCTCCTGCTTTCATCCTTTGTCTAGTGATGCCCTCCTCCTAGACTCATGAACCTGCTCTTAAAATAGAAATGTCTGTGGATAGAAAACAAGAAGACCTCTCTGGGTCACGAGGACGTGTGGGCCTGATCCATCCACTTTCAGAGTGCTATGAAAAGAGGACTTTAATGTGGAACATACTTCCTTTCATTAAAATGAATTTTCTCTAATGATATCTAGAATATAATAGCAATCTAAACATGATGAGATCTTCATGACCCAGATAATCACGATGGTGTGATCACTCACCTAGAGCCAGACATCCTGGAATGTGAAGTCAAGTGGGCCTTAGAAAGCATCACTATGAACAAAGCTAGCTGAGGTGATGGAATTCCAACTGAGCTATTTCAAATCTTGAAAGATGATGCTGTGAAAGTGCTGCCCTCAATATGCTAGCAAATTTGGAAAACTCAGCAGTGGCCACAGGACTGGAAAAGGTCAGTTTTCATTCCAATCCCAAAAAAAGGCAATGCCAGAGAATGCTCAAACTACCATACAATTGCACTCATCTCACATGCTAGTAAAGTAACACTCAAAATTCTCCAAGCCAGGCTTCAGCAATACGTGAACCGTGAACTTCCTGATGGTCAAGCTGGTTTTAGAAAAGGCAGAGGAACCAGAGATCAAATTGCGAACATCTGCTGGATCATTGAAAAAGTAAGAGAGTTCCAGAAAAACATCTATTTCTGCTTTATTGACTATGCCAAAGCCTTTGACTGTGTGGATCACAATCAACTGTGGAAAATTCTGAAAGAGATGGGAATACCAGACCACCTGACCTGTATGCAGGTCAGGAAGCAACAGTTAGCACTGGACATGGAACAACAGACTGGTTCCAAATAGGAGAAGGAGTATGTCAAGGCTGTATATTGTCTCCCTGCTTATTTAACTTATATGTGGAGTACATCATGAGAAACGCTGGGCTGGAGGAAGCACAGGCTGGAATCAAGATTGCTGGGAGAAATATCAATAACCTCAGATATTCAGATGACACCACTCTTATGGCAAAAAGTGAAGAGGAACTAAAGAGCCTCTTGATGAAAGTGAAAGAGGAGAGTGAAAAAGTTGGCTTAAAGCTCAACATTCAGAAAACTAAGATCATGGCATCTGGTCCCATCACTTCATGCCAAATAGATGGGGAAACAGTGGAAACAGTGTCAGACTTTTATTTTTTTGAGCTCCAAAATCACTGCAGATGGTGATTGCAGCTATGAAATTAAAAGACGCTTACTCTTTGGAAGGAAAGTTTGACCAACCTAGATAGCATATTGAAAAGCAGAGATATTACTTTGCCAAGAAAGGTCCATCTAGTCAAGGCTATGGTTTTTCCAGTGGTCATGTATGGATGTGAGAGTTGGACTGTGAAGAAGACTGAGTGCCAAAGAATTGATGCTTTTGAACTGTGGTGTTGGAGAAGACTCTTGAGAGTCCCTTGGACTGCAAGGAGATCCAACCCGTCCATCCTAAAGGAGACCAGTCCTTGGTGTTCATTGGAAGGGCCGATGCTGAGGCTGAAACTCCAGCACTTTGGCCACCTCATGCGAAGAGTTGACTCATTGGAAAAGACCCTGATGCTGGGGGAATTGGGGGCAGGAGGAGAAGGGGACGACAGAGGATGAGATGGCTGGATGGCATCACTGACTCAATGCACATGTGTCTGAGTGAACTCTGGGAGTTGGTGATGGACAGGGAGGCCTGGCGTGCTGTGATTCATGGGGTCTCAGACTTGGACACGACTGAGCGACTGAACTGAAACATGAGGAGATACCCTCCCACCTCTTGTACGCCTAAAGAGGAACAAATGAGGTTGTTTTTTTTTTTAAGATGAGAGTTGTTTGAATTTAAGGTAGTGTGGGAGTGTTAATCCAATCAACCACCTTTTGATCTCAGGTGGACTTGCTAAATTAGTCTGAGGATCACCCGAGAGTACGGACCCTTGGATTCTGATCCTAGGTCAGCTCTCCAGAGACTCGGTGATTTTCAAACTGTCCTTGAGGAATTCCTCCTTCAACTGAAGTGGTCTCTGACTGCTCTGGATGGCTCTGAGTTGAGGTGGCTTTCATGTTTCAGCTTTGGTCAGAGGATGGTCACTGGGAACAAGGGGTAACTATTACCCCTTTTGTACCTAGAATTCAGGAGAAGTTCAAGAAATTAATCCATGTCCAGTAATATAGAATAGGTCTCCTCTGTTAGCTTCCTGTGACATCTGTAAAACCAAAGGAGAAAACTGTTTGTAGAAGGAAGAGCAGAGAACTTTGACATTTTATTAATAGATCCTCAGATTTGAAATCAGTTTTTTGTTTCAAGAATGAAAGGTGATTACTGTTACATAATCCTATCTTTTATATATTGTTAATTCATTGGGCAGCTGTGTAGATAGTTACTGTTTGCAGGGCACTGCTGGGCATGGTGGGTGCTGGGGAGGCAGTTGGGTTTGGTCCTTGCCTTCAGATGCTTACTGGTTTGTTGGGGGAGTCACTGGGAATAATTTACAGAAGTCATTATTTTAGTTGTGTAAAGTCTACAGAAGAAAGGAAGGGGCTAGCAGGAGAGCTTCCTTTCTTTACTTGTCCCTTGACTCTGTTTGAGGGCTTGTGTGACCAGCTCTCACTTCAGGGGGAAGGCTGACAGCCAGCAGTCACTTGGGGGCAGAGCCTCCCTGCTCATTTCCCCATTTCCCTCTCCCACTCCTTGCTTGGAATTTGTCTTTACAACTTCAGCTAAGTGTTCTTTTTTTAACCTATTTCTTATCTTATCACTCTTCTTCAAACCTTTTGCCTCTCTAAGTGTATGGAAGGTATCTGGTATGAAGGAATCTAGAACATGAAGAAAAACGTTATGGGTGCTACACTTCCCTCATTTTCAGATAAAGAAGGATGGAGGAAAGGAGGGAACACGTCCACAGTCACACTGGAACTTGGGAGTCGGAGCCAGGACTAAGCCCAGGGCTTTGTGTCTCAGCCCAGTGCTCTGTTATGTTCCTGTAGGAGAGGCTTTAGTCAGCAAGGGTCCAGTCTCAGGAGCCTCCTTGTCTTTGCAGAAACACCGAAGAGGGTGAGAAAAGAAAAAAGTCGAGCCCCAAAGGAGCCATAAACCAGATGTCCTCTGGCCTAGAGTTGTTACCCAAGATCTTTTACCTGGGAGCTGAGGAAAGAAAATAGTATATTCAGTTCCTGTCATCAGGGAGTCGTATTTTAGAGGAACGCAGAACTCTGACATGTGGAGAGAGCGCCTAAGAGCAGCCCGTTAGGGGCACGGCACCCAGGAAGGCAGCAGAGATGGGGACCAGTGTATTGGACGAGGAGGAAAGATTTTCCTAGAGAGGCGGGACTCAGCAGTTGGCGAAGGAGCAGAGTCAGGACCTTGCCAAGACCAGGAGAAGAAAGAGAGCCCTTCAGGCTTGGGGGATCCTGGACAAACAGCCAGTGCAGGCTCTGGCCTGTGCAGCATGTGGGCAGGAGCTAATTTTAGAAGACCTTGCACTCAGATCAGTCATGGAGATAGTGTGGCACCATGCTTCCCTTTATCAGAGGAGGGACTTGATGAAAGCTGGGCTTCTGAAAGATAAGTCCAGGGGCATATTTAGGGGTGACTGCTAGAAGGCCTCAGCAGGGCCTTGCTACAGTGCCTACGTGTGGAACAAGGAAGTCCTGAACCAGGCGGTGGCGGTGGGAATTTTGAGCTTCTGAAGTCCTTGTCTATGAAGATGCTAACTCTGGGTTAATCTAAGTTTAACATAGAAAATACAGTTAGCTCTAGAGTGGTTTTCCTAGTCATGTCTAGGTGGAGCCTTCAGAATAATTGTAAAGCTCAAGCATTATTTTATCTTACAAAGTATTTTGAAATAGATAAGCACTAAAGACACTACAAATACAAAACATCACTTTTTACTTCCAGATTTCAGGCACTCAGTTAAATACTGTTTAATTCACTGTTGCCAGTATCGAACTCTAGAGCTTTCGTTTTTTGTGTAAAGTCTTGCTTTTGAGCATTTGAAAACCTGAGCCTGGTAGCCTAGCTGAATGTGTGAGGGGCTTTCTGGTCAGGAGCACACACACTAGGAGGCTGAGAGTATTTGTATCAGCTCCTTAACGTAACTGCATTGTCTCCTCGGGAATATAAACAGAAGCTTGTTTTCTCTTTGTCCTTAACGTAACTCTTTGTCTCCTCAGGAATATAAACAGAAGCTTGCTCGGGTAACCCAGGTCCGCAAGGAACTCAAGTCCCACATTCAGAGTTTGCCAGACCTCTCGTTGCTGCCCAACGTCACAGGGGGCTTGGCCCCCCTGCCCTCTGCTGGTGACCTGTTTTCAACTGACTAGGGCAGGTGTCATGCCCCAGATTCCCATCTGTACCAGCAGAAAGAAGAGGGCACGTCATGGTTGGAAATAACCTGGAAGCCCCTGGTTCTGTCCCTCGTTCAGTCGGCCCCCATCCTCAAGAAAGAACCACAGACTGAATCTCCTCCCTCTCCGGCCTCTCCTCTGTCGAGCACAATTGAGAACAGTGGCAAATGGAATCCAGTTTCAATGTATACTTGGAAAGATTACAAACTCACTTCATGTTTCCATGCCCCTGTTGGTTTTCCCCTTGAGCCCTCTCTTGTACACCTAAGAAGTTATGAAAATCATGTGTAGAAGAATCTTGTCCCTCATGACGACATTGTGTCATGAAAGCAGTTGCTCCTTTTCGAGCTGGGCTTGTTCAGGTTCAGGGCAGGCTTCCGCCAAGGGACTCGGGTCTGGAATCATTGGCTTTCCTGGCTACCATACACCCCAGAGGTTGGAGGCACAACTGTTTTGAGCGTCTTTGCCATAAAGAGTTTGCCAAATCTCAGATTCTCCCTTGTTGTGACTTCTGGCAATGTGTTGCCAGAGGTTAGGTGCATGTGTTCTGTGAGCATACTAGAGAATCTAGCAGTAAAGATTCAAAGCCGATCTGGGACATCAAGCCACAGTTCCGAGACAGACTCATGGGTATCACAAGCGTGAATCAAAAATAAGGTATTTGCTCAAGGTTCCTATCAACCTTCCCAGGCTGCTCTGATCAAGGGTCCCACCCTCTCTGTTCAGGAGCACGTTTCTAGAAACATTATCCTTGCCCCACATTGTGAAAGCTTGAAGGCAGTTATTAGAAATAGCACAGTGGGCCCCTGAAACTGAAGGCTTTCTGGGAGTCCGGGTTCTGCTGTCGCTTTGACCCCATTGGGGGAATAGGGCACACACTACCAATTAATGCACTGCGTGGGCACACATCCACAGCATGGTAACTAAACTTGAAGCTCTCCCCTGCAGACCCGACACTCTGCATGCTTGTCTGTCCTTCAGTTCACACCACTGTACGTGTCTCTGTGCCCCTAGGAGGAGGAGTGCTTTGTGTCAGGTGTTGCTGAATAACCCATCTCGGGAAGGGGGAAAGTGAGGGATATTAATTGGGGGGTCTTAATTCCATTATCATGCCAGCTGACATTATGACTGTATGATGTAGTTAGGATTTTTATCTTACTTTTAGTAAAGGATGGCCTGCTGTCTGTAAATCATTCTCATTTGGCAGGCTGATTTTTGACATTGGAAAGGGCAGAAAACAATTCGCCCTAATAGTGTAATAGGAATTAGAGCCCGGAGGCTGAAATCCAAAAGCTATAAAAGGAATTCCTTGGAGGGGGCTTCAGGATTTCCATCATTTTGAGTTGTTCTTTTCAGGATTACCAAAAAAGCCAATTACATGTGATTCTACATGTTCAACGTGTTAGAGCATGGTGATGTCTTTTTAGAAGTGTAACAGGCTTCCCTTCAGGAAGCTCTCCTGCCTGCCATGAAGTGAAAATAAGGAAAAGTCACAGCAGGTATGCAGTTTAACTCTGTAGAACCTCGTAGCACAGATTGCGTAGCATTTAAGCTATTTTTCAGATTGAATACGGACTGTGTGTTGGTTACATATCGACACTGCCTGTCGTCCTGTCATTATTAAATTAATGGGTCTGTCTGTAAAGTGTTTCTCCCAGAGGCCATAGGGCAGTAAATGACTTTATCACAATTGCAAAATAAATTCCAGCCTTTGCTGTATCTGCATATGAGCCCCTCCCCATGTGGTGTGCTGCTGCGGTCTTGCAGGCAAGCTGCTTCTAAACAGATCGCCATGGACGTACTCTGTGCTTTCACCAAGGAAGCAGAATCTTAGCAGCCACAAACCAACCAGAAAGGTGGAGAAGGCATTTGCTCTCATCAGCTAGATGAAAATGTTATATAACATAATGGATTTTGCCCACTGCTGTGTTTTATCTGATTGAGTCTTTGACTAGAGATTGGTGCGTAATTATTACAGCAAGAGCAAGAGATGAAACTGTAGCAATTATGTAAATGAATGTGTTGGCCTCTTAACACCTGTTACTAGTAGACTTCCTATAAGGAGGTTAGTCCTGTTTTTTTTTTTTCCCAATGAAATGCTTTTGTTTTTTAACTCTCAATTCTCCCACATCCTCCCCAAGTATACTTTTTATTCTTTTGTTTAATTTAAATGACCCTTTCTCCTTGTATGTATGAGGTGACCAGGTGGGGTGGGGGTGGGGTTTGTTTTGTGTTTTCCTACACTTAGGACATCCATCGGCCTCCAAGACCTTTCCTTTAGGTCATGTTCCTCAGAAAGTCTTCAATCTTCCTTTGTTTGTTTTGTTTTATTTTTCTTAAAGAATATTTTTAAAGCTTAAATTTGTATATTAATTTAGGACTTTATTTAGAAGTATAGGCTGCCATTGGCGGTAGCAGTATATTCTGAAATGTCTCATAGATATATATTTTTGAATAAAGATGGTGTTGTTGAATGACATTGTACAATGTTTCTTTTCCCTTCCCTCTTAAGGAACCCTCAAAGCTTTCTTTGTAATCAGTGGGTAATTAGTAATCACCAATAGAGATTGTACTGTCTGCACAGAATCCTGTCTCAGGAGTTTTTGTGACTGTTAGTGGCCCATAAATACTTAGCTCTTACATAGAATTTTTTTGTTCTTTCCAGGGGGTTAGTTAGCTTTAATTAGCCAGTCCACACAGTATCCAAGAGAGGTACCTCCAGAGTTTTATCCTCATTGTACAGAAATGGGACTGATGGGGAGGTCACATGACTCTCCCTAGTACCACACAGTCTCTGACAGATTAAAACTTGGAAGTTCTTTGATTTCAGTGCTTTTGTTCACACCATCAGGCCTCCTAAGAGAGATTTGATGTTGGCAGTACAGTGAAAGCCACTCTGAACAGTAAAAAGAAACATGGGAGATAAAAAAATATTTTTTTGTGGGTTCCTTTTCACTTTCAAATTCAAGAGGGCATATTAACTATTACCAGTTAAAATTCAAAATATTGAAAAAATGGTTTGAAATATAGTCCTTTGAAGCAATTGATACTTTTAGAAGGATGGTTTTAACCTTTGTTATTGGTGAGAGCAGCATTTATTAGAAGTACAGTTATCTGTTTATCTCATGATGCGAAAAACTGCTGCAGTCATGGTCCTTCAGAGCTACATCTGTAGCAGCTCAAGATGAAGATCAGAGTTGGAAAGTTGAGACTATGGCATTAACCAAGTTCTTCCTTAAAATATAAAGGCTGGATATAATATGTGAATCTCAGGAAACAGTCTCCTTCTGTGTCCCCAGGTTTCATGGCCTAGTTAATGTCTTCACTCCTACCTATAAATAGTAAGTCCATAATTCCTCAGGTTTAATTAGCACTTCAGGCTACAAAATGTGACTCCGAGGTCCTCAGAGCTGAGGGTGGAACTACCCAAGAGTTCATGAATCTGTCAAACTGCTTTACTTTTGTGATGAGAGCGATTAACTGTGTGACCTTCCTGGCAAGTTACTTTCCTCTCTGGGCCTCAGTTTTCCCATCTTTGAAGTGTATTGGATGAAATTATTTCTAGACGCCCTGCCAGCCCTTAAGCATTTGATTTGTTGTGTTTCAGTAAATGAACGCAGGACTGAAGTCTGAGAATGCTGAATGGCATGTCCTGGATTGCCAACAGTACTTGATAAATAGAGTAATAATATCATCATTATACCATATATACTTATTTTTTAAGAAATATCTATGAAACCCTGGGGTACTGTACCCAATAGAGGTCAGAACATGAGACAGTGCCAAGACTAGGAAGATGAGAGTAAGCACAGTAGTTCACTATCTGGGTACAAACTGCCTGTATTTGGTCTATTTGAAATCTTTAAGAAAAAGCCATTCTCCATCCTGGCTTTGCTGTCTTAGTTTCTCTTGAGAGCATTCATCTAGCTAAACTCATTTCTCATCACCACCTCTGTGAGATTTTCCATTTAAAAATCATTCTTCCACTCTGAGGCACAGATTCAATTAAGAATCCATTATTCTCCTGTACAGTAGATTAGGATTCTCACAGCTTTATCTCGTGTTGGAAGCCCAGATTGTTCAATTTTTTAAGACTCTGAAATAGTTATTTTGCATTAAGAAGTCATTTCTACCACTGGTTTGATAAATATTAAAATTAGCAGTATGCATCAGAATGTATCTAATACTTTTCACAAACAAGAGCTGCAGCAAATGACAGTCCCCATCTTTCGATCTGTCACTCTGATGACCTTGGGCATGTCCCTCAGCCTCTCGGGACCTCAGCTGCTTCTTAAGGGCAATGAGTGAGGTTGAATAACTTTTGCCATCATTTCCTGATCTACAGTTCTGCAACTAGTGTTTCAAAATATTTCTTCCTACTGAGAATCTTATTAATACCACCTCACTCTGTAGATTTTTTAATGCCAGTTATCTGTGGGAACTCATGAAATTGATAAATCAAGTAATTATAACTATTAATAACGTTCAGTGAATTTAAACCGTTAATAACTTTAAATGTTGTTCAGTCACTAAGGCGTATCTGGATCTTTTGACACCCCATGAGTTGCAGCACACCAGGTTTCTCTGTCCTTCACTGTCTCCTGGAGCTTGCTTGGGACTCATGTCCATTGCGTTGGGAATGCTGTCTAACCATCTCCTCCTCTGCCGCCCCCCTTTCCTTTTGCCTCAGTCTTTCCCAGCACCAGGGTCTTTTCTAATGAGTTGGCTCTTTGCATCAGGTGGCCAAAATATTGGAGCTTCAGCTTCAACATCAGTCCTTCCAACTTTAAATGAGATGTAAAATAGGGCCTAATACCATGTCTGGGACAAATTAGGGGCTCAACAGTAGCTGTTAACTGTATTCAATAATGGTTGTAGTTATTTAAATGTACGTTTAACAAGATGTGAAAATACATGTCTTTTGGAAGACACTACATACCTATACCATACACTGAATTTATAATGGAGAGTCAAAAACCTGAAGCCCTCTTAAACTCCCTAACCCACACTGAAGGTGTAAAAGAAGTTAGAGGTGAAGGAGGAGAGTTCTTGGTGTGAATTTCTTTGAGAGAGCCGTTTGTGTGTTTTGAGTCTCCTCAGGGAGAGTAGTGGGTGTCAGCTGCCCCTCACCTCAAGGCCAAAGAAAGGGGGCCTGGGCGGAAACTTAATGTGCGTCCCCTGTAGGGTGACAATCCAGTGGACTACTCAGACCCTAGCCTGGAAAAATCTAAAGGATGAGCTACCAGTGTCTGGCTGGTTGCTTTGATGATGGAGCAGATGACAGAGGTGAGTATGGCCTCCACTCCTGGAGCCTGGATGTGGCAGAGGGGGGAGGAGGTTGCGTGCACACCTCCCTAGGACCGGATGTAGGCTGTGTGCGTGTGAGGGAACCAACATGCAGTCATCTCAGAGCCTGAACAAGAGGCAAGGGTTTCCTCCGGGAGGCAAACTTCCAGCTCACAGCGTGGACAGAGGAGCAGAAAGCAGGGCCACATGGTGGGCATCACTCTTGAGGGGTCTCTGGGCATGAAGACGGCAGGACTGGGAGGGAGAAGCCACCCTGAGGGGTGCTGGAGGAGTCCATGGGAGAAAGACACAGTTAAAACTTGCCAGGTCGGTGTCCAGTTACCACAACAGCTCAACTCAGGATTTTGTTCCTGCTTTGCCTTCATTTCCTCACTCCCACGGCCCTATCCCTGGAAGGGTCAGAAAGCTTAATACACAAGCAAGACTTTGCCTCCCTAATGCTGTCTTCCAGTCTGCAGCTGGCCCAGAGAAGCCTCAACTTCAAGTGATAAGCCATTTTGATTATAACGGAATTGGACATTTAAATTTCTGAACTGAGACTGTTATACACCTTAAGCGTGACTGTGTGTGTGTGTGCATGCTCAGTCATGTCTGACTCTTTACAACCCCAGGAACTGTAGCCCGCCAGGCTCCCCTGTCCATGGAATTTTCCAGGCAAGAATACTGGAGTGGGTTGCCATTTCCTTCTCCAGGGGATCTTCCCGATCCAGAAATCAAACCGGCATCTCTTGTGTCTCCTACATTGGCAGGCAGGTTCTTTACCACTGTACCACCTGGGAAGCCCCAAATGTACCTACAGGATGATATTAAGATGCACGAAGGAAGTGGAGGAAACTCCGGGAGATAGTGAAAGACAGGGAAGTCTGGCATGCTGCAGTCCATGAGGTCACAAAGAGTTGGACATGAATGACGAGAAGTTGCAGAGGCCTGAGTTTTCTTCTAGAATTAAGGGAGAGTAGGAGACAAAAATAAAGTTGCTTTGTGATTGTAATTCTCTACAAGCCTACCTGTTCATTGTAACGGTTGTTGTTTAGTCACCAAGTCATGTCTGACTCTTTGTGACCCATGGACTACATGTGGCCTGCGCCAGGCTCCTCTGTCCATGGGATTCTCCAGGCAAGAATACTGGAGTGGGTTGCCATTTCCTTACAGTTACACACATGATTTATTTTACGACCTCTAATTCTTCATTCACAGTTTTGTTTTTTTTTTAACTTAAAAAGTTCACTTCCGTATCTTTAATTTGTTTCTTAATTAGTAATTTCAAGAATTATCCTTTCTGTGTACTTGAACACATTTTTTAATTGTAGTAAAATGCACATGATATAAATTAATCATTTTAGCCATTTTAAAAGTGTATGATTCATTGGTTTTTAATACTTTCATGATATTGTGCAACCATCACACCTTAGTTTTAGAATATCTTCACCCCTCAAAAGGAAACCCCATAGTCATTAAGCAGTCACTCCTAATTCCAAGCCCCTGTGAGTGAAAGCTGCTCAGTCTTGTCTGACTCTCTGCGACCCCATAGACTATAGAGTCCATGGAATTCTCTAGGCCAGAATACTGGAGTGGGTAGCCTTTCCCTTCTTCAGGGGATCTTCCCAACCCAGGGATCGAATCCAGGTCTCCCACATTGCAGGCGGATTCTTTACCAGCTGAGCCACAGGGAAGACCCTGTGCCAAGCCCCTGGCAACCACTAGTTTGCTTTCTTGTCTTTATGACATTGCCTATTCTGGATACTTATAATGTAAACAGAATGATACAATGTGTGATCTTTGTGTCTGGTTTTGTCCATTCAGCATAGTGTTTTCAATGTTCATGTTATAGCATTTATCAGAATTTTATTTTTTTAATGGTTGAATAATATATTGTATAGATATGCCACATATTCATCAATATTTATCAGTCAACAAACATTTGAGTTGTTTTTTACCTTTTGGCTATTGTCAGTAGTGTTGCCATGAACATTCTTGTACAAATTTTTGTTTGAACACCTATTTTCAGTTCTTTTAGATATATACTTTGGTCTTTAACTAACTGAAGAACCACCAAATGATTTTCCACAGTGGTGGCACCATGTATATTTCCATCAGTAGTGGATGAGAACTGCTATATTAGGGTTTTCCAGAGAAACAAAATCATCAGGATATTGAGACAGATGTTTTCTTCTAGAATTTTATATTTTCAGCTCTTATATTTAAGTCACTGCTGCATTTTTTATTAATTTTTGTGTATGGTGTGAGGTGAGAGTTCCGCTTCATTCTTGCATGTGGATATCCATTTATCTCACCCAGTACCATCTGCCAAAGAGATTATTTTTTTCCCTTGAATGGTTTTGGCATCCCTGTCAAGATCTTGAATGCTGTAAGAAAACAAATTTAAAGGTTAAGTAATGCATTGTGTCTTGATCAATTTGAGTTAACCTTGAAGATCTTTGCCTAGTTCAACTTTTCACAAAATCTTCACAGAGCCTGACTGCCTGATAAAATCGTAAAACTCAAAAATATTCATGAACTAACTCCCAACACAATTTTCTTAAACTGCCTCTAACAACTTTTAATGAAGTCACCATCTATTAAATACATGATATTTTAAAGTATAAACCAATGGTGAAAACAACTAGGGTAGAGATTTTGAGTTCCACCCATGAAGGATTAAGTGCGTGGGATTTGCCTTTCACCATAAACAACTAGAAAAGCAGATGAAATACATAAAACAAATGTTTTTAGACATTGGACATCAGGAAGCACAGGCTGTGACTCCCTGAGAGACAGGAAATGTACAGGAAGGGGTGATCACCAATCTTCAGCACCTCCCGGGTGGCTCAGACGATAAAGCATCTGTCTACAATGCCAGAGACCTGGGTTCGATCCCTGGGTTGGGAAGATCCCCTGGAGAAGGAAATGGCAATCCACTCCAGTACTATTGCCTGGAACATCCCATGGACAGAGGAGCCTGGTAGGCTATAGTCCATGGGGTCACAAAAAGTTGGACACGACTGAGCTACTTCACTTTCACTTTCACTTTTCTTTCAACCTTCAGCACAGAGATGGGGAAACTGACACCCACTGAATCACTGAATTGAAGAGACAGAGGTAGGGGTACAGGAAGGCTGAGGCAGCTAAAATTTACATGGGTATACAACAGAGATATTTTCTTGGGCTCCAAAATCACTATAGATGGTGACTGTTGCCATGAAATTAAAAGACCCTTGCTCCTTGGAAGAAAAGCTATGACAAACCTAGACAGCATATTAAAAAGCAGAAACATCACTTTGCTGACAAAGGTCTGTATACTCAAAGCTATGATTTTTCCAGTAATCATATATGGATGTGTGAGTTGGACTATAAAGAAGGCTGAGTGCTGAAGAAATGATGCTTTCGAACTGTGGTGTTGGAGAAGACTCTTGAGAGTCCCTTGGACTGCAAGGAGATCAAACCAGTCCATCCTAAAAGAAATCAACCCTGAATATTCATTGGAAGGACTGATGCTAAAGCTGAGGCTCCAATACTTTGGCCACCTGATGCAAAGAGTCGACTCACTGAAAAAGGCCCCAGTGCTGGGAAAGATTGAAGGCAGGAGGAGAAGGGGATGACAGAGGATGATAATTGGATGGCATCACTGACTCAATGGACATGAATTTGAGCAAGCTCCGGGAGATGGTGAAGGACAGGAAAGCCTGGCGTGCTGTAGTCCATGGGGTCACAAAGAGTCAGACACAGCTGAGCGACTGAACACCTGAACAACAGCATAACAGAGAAGGTAGCTACACAGAGATAGAGCTCAGAAAATCCCACAGGGTTTCCTGGACCCCTAGGTGAGTTCTGATCAGGACATGGGATGAAACTCCATGTGACCAGGGAAAGAAAAAAGAGAAAGTTGCATGCCAAGTAATTCCCAGGGTTCCCATAGTTCTGGGAATAGTTGAAGTTTCTGCCAGCCAGAGAAGAGACATTCTAACACACAGTGTTAAATAGAATCCTGCAAAGGTCATGCCTTTGAAGTGGGGCTCAAGTAATCCTAGGGTAAATGTTGCTTTTGGCCTGCCATAAAACAAGCTCAATATTAATCCTCAGACTGATCTGCAAGCAACTTAACTGCTTGGCAGAACAAAGTCCAGCATGTTTACAGAAATACAACAAAACCCAACACTCAACAATGTAAAATTTATTGTTTGGTGCAAAACAAATTCACCAGGCAAAGCGTTAGAAACATGTGATCAGAGTCAGGAGAAAAATCATTCCACAGATCCAGAGTGACACAGATAGATGATAGGATTAGCTGACAAAGACCTTAACAGATAATATTATAGATACATAAGGATACATAAAGGAAAGCATGAACATAATGAGGAAAGTCAGAGGGCATATACTTAAAAAAAATCCAAGTCAAATTTTGGAGATGTTACATGAAATATCTGAAATTAAAATAAACTGAATAGGATTGACAGCAGAAGAAATTAGACCCTCCCAGAAGAATGGAGGCTTCCCAGGTGGCTTAGTGGTAAAGAATTCACCTGCCAGTGCAGGGAACACAGGAGATGTGGGTTTGATCCCTGGGTCAGAAAGATACCCTGGAGTAGGAAATGACAACCTGTTTCAGTATTCTTGCCTCAAAAATTCCATGGATAGTGGAGCCTGGTGGGCTACAGTCCATGGGGGTCACAAAGAGTCAGACATAAGTGATCACACAGAAGAAAATGTCAGTGAAATTGAAGGCCCAGAAATAGATATTCAAAATGAATCACAAAGACAAAATACTTTTAAAGGAATGAACAGAAGAGGCTGTGAAACAATACCAAGTATCAAAAATACATACCAGAAGGAGATGAGAGAGAGAAAAAGAAAACATACTTGAAAATATAATGACCATTCTCCAAATACGACGAAAACGATAAAGGCATAGACCCAAAAAACTCAGTAGTCCTCAAAAAGAATACATATGAAAAAAAACTTACATCCTAAAGGCACATCACAGTCAAATTGATAAACCACTGAGAATGAATAAATAAATAAATAAAAACATACACCAAGGAACAAATATCAGAATAGCAGCAGACCTCTCGGCATAAGCTATGCAAGCCAGAAAGGAATGGCATGACGTCTTTAATGTGTCGGACGCGGCCCCCCCCCCGCGAGTCCATAATTCTGTATTTAGCAAAAACGTCCCTCAAAAATGGATAGTGTGGCCAAGATGGTGGAGTAGGAGGACCCTGAACTCAGCTCCCTCCACAGACATACCAAAATTACAACTAATATTTAGAGAGCAACTCTCTATGAGAACAACTTGAAGGCTAGCAGAATAGGTTCTCCACAACTAAAGACATAGAGAACTACAGCAAGATGGCAGGAGGGGTGGAGATGCAGTGTAACCAGGACCCACACCCTCGGGTAGGTCACCCACTGTAGGGGCATTAGTTTGATCCCTGGTTGGGGAAGTTCCGCATGCCGTGTGGTGCAGCCTAAATAAATAAACAAGCAAGCAAATGATGGATTGTTGAAGAAATCAAAGAGGAAAGTTTTTAAAAACTTGAGTGGGAGACTCCTGGGCATATCTAGAGGAAAACAGGGTCTGAAAGGATACACACACCCCAATGTTCATTGTAGCACTGCTTACAATAGCCAAGACCTAGAAGCAGCCTAAATGTCCGACAACAGAGGGATGAATAAAGAAGATGTGTTACATACATGCAATGGGATATTAGTCATCATTAAAAAGACCAAGGTAATGCCATTTGCAGCAACATGGATGGGCCTAGAGAGTGTCACACTGAGTGAAGTAAGTGAGAAAGAGAAATAGCGTGTATGACATCCCTTATGTGTGGAATCTAAAAAGAAAGGGTGCAAATGAACTTATTCACAAAACCAACAAACTCACAGACTTAGAGAATGTACTTATAGTTGTGGTGGCAGGGGGATGGATCGGGGGGAAGGGGTAGTTAGGGAGTTAGGGATTGACTGTACACAGTGCTATATTTAAAATGGATAACCAACAGGGTCTTGCTGTATAGCACAAGGAACTCTGCTCAGTGTTATGTGGCAGCCTAGATGGGAGGGGAGTTTGGAGGAGAATGGACATATGTATATGTACGACCGAGGCCCTTGCCTGTCCACCTGAATCTATCACAGTGTTGTTAATTGGCTATATTCTAATATAAAATAAAAAGTTTAAAAGAAAAAAACAAAAGCCTGAGTTGGAGAACATATGTGTGAACCATATAGCCAAAGGGGGTTAATACTCACATCAAAATAAACTCACATCAAAAAGACAAGCCTTTTTTTTTCTTTATATATGTATAATTTAAAATTTTATTTATTTTAATTGAAGGATAATTGCTTTACAGAATTTTGTTGTTTCCTGTAAAACACCAACATGAATCAGCCATAGGTATACATATATCCCCCCCGTTTTGAACCTCCCTGCCATCTCCCTCCCCACCCACCCCTCTAGGTTGATACAGAGCCCCTGTTTGAGTTTCCTGAGACATATAGCAAATTCCCATTGGCTATCTATTCTACACATGGTAATGTAAGTTTCTATGTTACTCTTTCCATACATCTCACTCTCTCCTCCCCTCTCTCCGTGTCCATAAGTCTGTTCTCTATGTCTGTTTCTTCACTGCTGTTCTGCAAATAAATTCTTCAGTACCATTTTTCTAGATTCTGTATATATGCATTAGAATACGATATATATCTTTCTCTTTCTGACTTAGTTCACTGGTGTATAATAGGCTCTAGGTTCATCCAGCTCATTAGAACAGACTGCATTCCTTTTTATGGCTGAGTAATATTTTTCATTGTGTATATGTACCACAACTTCTTTCTCCATTCATCTGTCGATGGACATCTAGGTTGCTTCCATGTTCCAGCTATTGTAAATAGTGCTGCAATGAACAATAGGATACATGTGTCTTTTTCCATTTTGGTTTCCTCAGGATATATGCCTAGGAGTGGGATTGCTGGGTAATATGGTGGTTTTATCCCTAGTTTTTAAAGGAATCTCCATACCATCTTCCATAGTGGCTGTATCAATTGACATTCCCACCAAGAGTGCAAGAGTGTTCCCTTTTCTCCACACCCTCTCCAGCATTTATTGTTTGTAAACTTTTTGATGGAGGCCATTCTGACCAGTGTGAGGTGGTATCTCATTGTAGTTTTGATTTGCATTTCTCTAATAATGAGCTATGCTGAGCATCTTTTCATGTGTTTGTTAGCCATCTATTTTGGAGAAAGGTCTGTTTAGGTCTTTTCCCCACTTTTTGATTGGGTTTGTTTTTCTGGTATTGAGTTATAATGAGCTGCTTGTATATTTTGGAAATTAATCCTTTGTCAGTTGTTTCATTTGCTATTATTTTCTCCCATTCTGAGGATTGTCTTTTCACCTTGCTTATAGTTTCCTTTGCTGTGCAAAAGCTTTTAAGTTTAATTAGGTTCCACTCATTTACTTTTGTTTTTGTTTCCATTACTCTAGGGGGTGGGTCATAGAGGATCTTGCTTTGATTTAGGTCATCGAGTGTTCTGCCTATGTTTTCCTCTAAGAGTTTTATAGAATGAACAACCCCTGTTCTTTTTTTTAAATGGGCATATATACCAAATATACCTTTTTTTTCCAAAGAAGGCACACAAATGACCAGCTTAGGCTCAACACCACTAATCATCAGGAAAATGGAAATCAAGCAATAATGAGATATAGTATCATACCTGTCAGAATGGCTATTGCCAAAAATACAAGAAATAACAAGGGTTGGTGTGGAACTGGAGAAGTGGGAACACTCATGCAGTGTTGGTAGGAATGTAAATTAGTACAGCCACTGCGGAAAGCAGTATGGAGAATCGTCAAAAAAAGGAAAAATAGAATTGTCCTATGATCCAGCAGTTCCACTTCTGGGTATTTTCCTGAAGAAAACAAAAGCACTAATTCGAAAAGATTTATGTGCCCCAATGTTCACTGCAGCATTATTGACAACAGCCAAAATGTGGAAGCAACTTCAGTGCCCATCAGCAGATGAATGGATAAAGATATACACATAATGAAATATTAATAAGCTGTAAAAAAAAAAAGAAATCTTGCCATTTGTGACAACATGGGTGGACCTAGAGGGTATTATACCAAGTCAAATAAGTCAGAAAAAGACAAATATCATATGACTTTACTTATATGTGCAATCTAAAAAACAAACATCACAAAGCAGAAACAGACTCAGAGCTACAGAGGTCAAACTGGTGTTTGCCAGAAGGAGTGGTGTATAAAACAGGTGAGGGAGATTAAGAGGTACAAACTTCCAGTTACAAAATAGATATAAGTCATGTAATGCACAGCGCAGGGAATATAGTCAATAATTTTGGAAAAACTTTGATGGTGACTGATGGTAACTAGACCTATCATGACCACTTTGCAATTATAAAAATACTGAATCATGATATTGTACCCCTGAAACTAATTTAACACTGTAAGTCAATTTTACTTTGTTTTTAAAAAGAGAGAAAAATGAAGATGAAAGGAAAATGTTTTCAAAGCAACAAAAGCTGAAATAATTTCATCACCAGTAGACCTGAACAATAAGAACTGTTAAAGGAGGGTTTTCAGACTGAAGAAAAATGATACCAAGATACAAATCTGGATCTACACAAAGGAATGGAGAGCACTGAAAATAACTCCATGGGGGAATATATAATTTTTCTTATATTTAAATGTCCTTAAAAGATAATTGACTATTTAAACAAAAATAATAATCTACTTAGAATTTTATGACATACAAGCAAGCAAAATGTATGACAACAATAGCATGAAGTCAGAAGGAGGAGAAATGAGATTAAAAGGATCATAGTATTTGTGACATAATGACACCTGAGGGTAAAAAGTGATAAGATAAAGATATACACTAAAAAGTCTAAAACAACCATGAAAATAATGAAGAGCTGTATGTAGCTAATAAGCAAAGGAGAGGCAATGAAATCATAAAAATTTTTCAATTATTCCAAAAGGAGGCAGAAAAAGGAAAAAATAGAGCAAAGAATAGAGGAGACACGCGAAAAACAAATAGCAAGATGATATGCTAAAATCTGATCATATCAGTAATCACATTAAAGGTCTAAATACCTCAGTTAAAAGTCAGATACTAAGAAATTTGCTGATTTTTTTACTGACCACACCTCATGGCTTGTGGGATTTTAGTTCCCCAACCAGGAATGTGGCTCAGTCAGTAAAGAATCTGCCTGCAATGGGGGGGACCTGGATTCAATCCCTCGGTTGGGAAGATGCCCTGGAGGAGGGCATGGCAACTCACTCCAGTATTCTTGTCCAGAGAATCCCCATGGACAGAGGAGCCTGGAGGGCTGCAGTCCATGGGATCACAAAGAGTCAGACACAACTGAGCGACTAAGCACAGTACAGCACCATCAGGCACAGAACCTAGGCCCTCGCAGTGACAGCCCTAACCACTGGACTGCCGGGGAATTCACAATAGTAAATTTAAAGTGTATGGTTTCAGGTGTTGGAGTCACCAAGAAAGACACGACTCACACAGGCTCTAGATGGGATGGTGCTTGACTCACAGAGAGAAGAGAGCAAGGTCTGCATTAGAGTGAGCACTTGTTCCCATGGTCAGCAGGTCCCATCCTGCATCTGACACAGAAAGATGGTCTGCCTGCTCCCCTCTCATGCTGCAGGGGGAGGACCCCGTTCCCTCTCCCCAGGCACAGATAGAAGCGGTGGGGTTGGCCAGGTGCCACTCAAGCAGAACAAAGACATACACATCAAGCCTGTTTGCAGGGAAAAGATATTTGCAAACAAGTGCTTTGCCCAACACTGGCTATGAGAGCTCCTTACTTTCCTGTAAGGAAATGTTTCAGGTCCCAGGAACACTTTTGTGCAATTGTGCAAGAATCACCAGCCTGAGACTTCCTGGTGGCACAGTGGATAAGAATCTGCCTGCCAGTGCAGGGGTGAAAGTGAAGTGAAAGTGAAGTTGCTCAGTCGTGTCCGACTCTTTGCGACCCATGGACTGTAGTCCACCAAGCTCCTCCATCCATGGGATTCTCCAGGCAAGAATACTGGAGTGGGTTGCCATTTCCTTCTCCAAGACATGGTTTCAATCCCCAATCCAGGAAGATTCTACATGCCGCAGATCAGCTAAACCAGTGTGCCTCAATTATCGAAGCCTGTATGTGACTGGAGCCCATGCACCCTAGAGCCTGTATCCACGAGAAGCCACTGTAATGAGAACCCCATGCTCTGCAACAGAGTAGCCCCTGCTTGCTGAAACTAGAGAAAGCCTGTGCAAAGTACCAAAGACCCAGTGCAGCCAAAAATTAATTATTTTTTTAAAAGGATTGGTACACTTTAACAACGACAACAAAACAATCACTAGGCTATGGATGACTGACTTTCTCGACATACTTACTATCTGACCCTTTACCAAAGTTTGCCCATCTTTGGATTAATGTAATGTGCAGTTCAGCCCAGCAGATACCATGATGCCTTCTGAATTAATGGGCTATGAATGAATGAGGACTCCATGTATGTTCTAACATGGGCACTTTCAAACTATCAGGCCTAGGCTGGGTAGTTCTCCTCTCCCTGGCCCAGGAACCCACTGGGTTAACTGTGGTGTGTTATATATGCATGTGGGCTCAAAGCCAGTTTAGAATGCATTTCACTTCCCTAGGTAAGATTAAATCTGATAAGTGTACTCAGCATGCTCTCAGTTCAGTTCAGTTCAGTTGCTCAGCCGTGTCGGACTCTGAGACCCCATGGACTGCACCATGCCAGGCTTCCCTGTCCATCACCAACTCCCAGAGCTTACTCAAACTCACGTCCATCGAGTTGGTGATGCTATCCAACCTTTTCATCTTCTGTTGTCCCCTTCTTTTCCCACCTTCAATCTTTCCCAGCATCAGGGTCTTTTCCAGTGAGTCAGTTCTTCACATCAGGTGGCGAAAGTACTGGAGTTTCAGCTTCAGCATCAGTCCTTCCAATGAATATTCAGGACTGATTTCTTTTAGGATGGACTGCTTGGATCTCCTTGCAGTCCAAGGGACTCTCAAGAGTCTTCTCCAACACCACAGTTCAAAAGTATCAATTCTTTGGTGCTCAACTTTATAGTCCAACTTTCATATCCATACATGACTATTGGAAAAACCATAGCTTTGACTAGATGGACATTTGTTAGTAATGTCTCTGCTTTTTAATATGTTGTCTAGGTTGGTCATAACTTTCCTTCCAAGGAGCAAGCGTCTTTTAATTTCATGGCTGCAGTCACCATCTGCAGTGATTTTGGAGCCCAAGGATATAAAGGCTGCCACTGTTTCCACTATTTCTCCATCTATTTGCCATGGAGTGATGGGACCAGGTGCCATGATCTTAGTTTTTTGAATGTTGAGTTTTAAACCAACTTTTTCAGTCTCCTCTTTCACTTTCAAGAGGTTTTTAGTTCTTCTTCATTTTCTGCCATAAGGGTGGTGTCATCTGCATATCTGAAGTTATTGATACTTCTCCCAGCTATCTTGATTCCAGCTTGGGCTTCATCCAGCCCAGAATTTCACATGATATACTCTGCATATAAGTTAAATAAGCAGGGTGAGAATATACAGCCTTGACATACTCCTTTCCCAATTTGGAACCAGTCTGTTGTTCCATGTCCAGTTCTAACTGTTGCTTCTTGACCTGCATACAGATTTCTCAGGAGGCAGGTCAGGTAGTCTGGTATTCCCATCTCTTGAAGAATTTCCCACAGTTTGAGCCCTGGACTTGAAACCAGTTGAGGTCCCAACTCCATCACTGCAGAATGGAGTGAGTTTAGACAAGTCACTTCACATCTCAGGGTGAGACTGACCTTATCAGGATGATGTAGATTTCCAGCCCTCCCTGGAGATCTTTCTTCTCAAGCTTAACATGAACATCATGGAAAAACAAACAAACAAAAAACAAACAAACAAACAAACAAAAACCATGAACATCATGGAGAAGCAGCACAAGGAGGTTAGGAGCTTCATCTTCAAACTCCAAGGATCTGAGTTTGAATCCCAATCTCCCCACTTAACTGACACCCTGGCCAAGTGACTTTACTTTTCTGTGTCTCAGCTTCATCATCTGTACACTGGGAATGATAATGTGCTATGCTATAAGTCACTTCAGTCATGCCCGACTCTTTGCAACCCCATGGTCTGTAGCCCACAAGTCTCTGTCCGTGGAATTGTCCAGACAAGAATCCTGGAGTGATTTGCCATTTCCTTCTCCAGAGGATCTTCTCCACCCAGGGACTGAACCCGCCTCTCTTAGGTCTTCTTCATTGGCAGGCGGGTTCTTTACCACTAGCACCACCTAGGATTATGAGGATTTAATGAATATTACTAAAGTAAGCTGAGCTACAAGAGTACTCGTTAAGTAAATAAAAGCTGTTAACCAATATGGAACACTTTGTGCAAATTCTGGGCATGTCAACCTGAAATGTGGTACAGCTGGACTCAGCCATTCTTCTCTAGAAATCATAGAGCAAGAGCTGTGTCCTCTTAAAGTCACAGCTGTTGTGAAAAGATGCTGGAGAGAGACATGGGCCAAGTGTAGGGGAGCAGCTAGGTCTCTCTATCAAGGTATCCCAGGAAGGATGACCTGGAACAGTGTAGCCTGGTGATGAGAGAGTAAATATGGTGATGCTCAATATACATAGATGAAGAAGGGCATAAGCATGGTTCTAACTCTGAGGATAAAACTGGGGACAGGATCTGGAGGTTTCAATGGGGAGAGCTTCTGACCCATTATCAGGAAGATGTCCCACCAAGGTTGGCTGAGTCTTCTTGTCTGGGGTGCTGTTGGAAGCTACTCAATTAAGGTGGAGAGTTAGACAAGTTGAAACATACAAGGGCCCTCCCATACTGAATAGTCCTGGACTCTAATATTTCTATTGACTTTGAGATATAGTCCTGGACTCTTATGTTTCCGCTGGCTTTGAGATTTGACTACTGATAAATGTGGTAAGAACAAAGCCATTGCTTTTAAAGTTCCAAAGTTCGAAGCTTGCCAAGAACTCTGTAAGAGTATCTGCCCAGATTCTCTGGGCCACCTCCTGATGAAGTGCTCAGTGGCCTAACATTACTCTAAGTACCCTCCCTCAGCCCCACCCGCTACTCCTCCGATACCCATGGATTATGAAACATGGGGCAGGCAGTGGTGACAGCTCTTGGCAGGGTCATAGAAAGGCAATTTATCTGAGCACTGTCATTGCTCAAAAACCCGAAGACAGACCTCCTAACCCTCTTTTGGTATCAGCACGGATTTCCCTCAAAACTTCAAAAAGACCATCCCGACCTGGTCTCGAGTTTGGCCAGAATGCGATGGCATGTGGATTTCATTTTGATGGCCTAAAAGTCTATGAAGTCATTTCCTAGAGTCATTTCTTATCTGTCTCAACCAAAACAAGCATGGACTGTCCTGGTTCTGAGGCAATTAAAGTTCATTAGAATTTGGAAGTACATTACAGCATGACCTGTTATACATGGAGTCAGATAAGCCACAGTGTAAATCAAGCTCTCCCTCCCCACCACCATCTACTTGGCCAGCCGCAGAACAGACTGGAAGCACACCACTTGTCCCTATTGGCATCAAACAGTGCCTATGTGACCCGTTACCTGGGGAATAGTTACAGAGGGAATTTGTAAACCCGGAAGGAACAGGGGCTCCAAATTCAAATGCCTTCAGGACCTGGGAAGGCAACAGGAAGCAGGCAGTGTAGCCAGCTGTGGACAGGCGAGTGTGACGGCCGCTGGGTAGTTTAGCCAAGTGTCATACACTGGAGGGGAAGATCAGGATTATACCAGATTGGCTGGTTTTTCTATAAGAATGTGGAAACTCGGATTTGCATGTAAAAATATTTTCGTTTTTAAATGTTGGCAACTAATTTGAATACCAGCTTGGAATTTTTTCTTTTTTTTTTTTTTCTTGGAACGTTGGTTGGTTTTTTCTCGGAAGGCTGATTTGTTTCGGAATGCCATATTTTCATTTCAGAACTTAGAAAGTTACTCTCGGCTGAAGATCTGAGATAGAAATTTGCACAGCTGAGTACAGTCTGAGGAAGAATCTCTGTTCAAAGAAGAATCTATTAGCCTCAGATCAGAGCCTGTAAGTACCCTTAAGTTAATCCAGTCCAACTCCTTGCAGCCTACTGTAGAGACACAGGGGCCACTGGCCAGAGAGTGGAGAGGCCTGAGTTATGGTCCTCACCCTGTCACTGGTTCCCTGAGTGACCTTGCGAAAGTCTCTGCCCTTCTCTGGCCTCAGTTTCCCTTTTGGAATTGGCCCAGAACCTCTTAGGTCCTGGCCAAATCAAAAGGTCAAAAGCTCTACTTACGAGGAATGGAGAATGCCTCAAATGGAGAATTTTCAAAGTCAGGGCTTGTTCTTGACGTGGGGTGAAATGGCTGTTTTCAGACTGGCTGTGCATCTTTGGAACTGATAGTTGCAGAGCTAAGAAAAGAATTTACCTGAAGGGAGGCTTTGTCAGCAGCTTCTGGAGTTTTTGTGCCAAGGTCTTAGGACTGATGGAGGTGATATGTTAGTGTTTGTCAGGGGCCATTGGTGAAGTTTAGGTGATAATAGGTTAGTGCGGAGAAGGCAGTGGCACCCCACTCCAGTACTCTTGCCTGGAGAATCCCATGGAGGAAAGAGCCTGGTGGGCTGCAGTCCATAGGGTCGCTAAGAGTCGGAGACGACTGAGCGACTTCACTTTCTCTTTTCACTTTCATGCATTGGAGAAGGAAATGGCAACCCACTCCAGTGTTCTTGCCTGGAGAATCCCAGGGTTGGGGGAGCCTGGTGGGCTGCCGTCTATGGGGTCACACAGAGTTGGACACGACTGAAGTGACTTAGCAGCAGCAGCAGGAGGTTAGTGGGGCTCGTGGCAGATGGAAAGTGGCAGGCAAGGGGGTCATCCGGGTATCTGTCTTCTTGTCTCCGTCTCCACTCATTCTGCAGCCCAGAAAGCCCTTCCCCATCTCTGGGCCTTAATTTCCTCTGGCTAGTTTCTGAGCCCACTTTGAGCCTCAAAATTCTATGATTCTAATGAATTCTGTTTTAAAATTGTAGTTTTATCTTCCCAAGGACTTTAATTTTTTTTTTTAATTCTCTATGTTTCTTTCTTTCTTTCTTTTTATGTTTTGGCTACACTGAGTGGTATGCGAGATCTTAGTTCCCCAACCAGGGATCGAAACCGTGCCCCCCCTACAAAGGAAGTGCAGATTCTTAACCACTGAACTGCCAGGAAAGTCCCTTAAATATATGTTTCTTAAGCACCCACTGGTGACAGGTTGCACCCACAATGGTTGCAGCTAGCAAAACCAGATTCGGTGGCTGCCATCATGGCACTTAGAGTCTTGGGGAAGGACAGACAGTGACCAATTAGATAAAGGCACCGAGGGCCTGGCAACACGCTACGACTGGAAGATGAGTTTTCAACAGACGACTTGAACTCAGTTAGGGTTGGACAGGGTCAGCTTCTTCAAGGAAGTGACTCTTGTGCCAATATCCCCAGGGTAATGAGGGTCTGACTAGGAGAAGGGTACAAAAAAAAAGTGTTCCCGGAAGAGGAACAGCATGTGGGAATCCTGGGTCAAGAGGGCACAGGGCCTGTTCGAGAGGAGCCAGCAGTGCTGTGAGGTGAAGCTGTCGAGGTCCAGGGCGAGTCCGACCCTGCAGAATCTTGTTGTCTGCGGAGAATTCTCATGCTGAGGATCACGGAGAGCCTCTGAAGAATCCTCAGCAAAGGAAGACAGCATCAAGTCTGCATTTTGACTCCTCTGAATACTATTAGGAAGGGACAGGTGATGGTGGAAGGGATGGTGGAGGCACAGGGGGGCAGAATAGATACAGGGGACCAGTGAGGAGATGGTGATGGAGTGATGACATCCTGGTGAGACATGATGGGGGCCTGACTGGAGCCATGACAGTCCAGAGTGGTCACACTCGGAAACGATTTAGGATTTGGCGATAGATGGAATGAGGACTCGAGGCCAACTCCCGCTCTGCACTTGTTCATCTGAAGGTGAGTCAGCCTTTGGTCTGCCTGTGTGTCCCAGCCGCGGCCCCTCTGAGGTGGGCACCTTGTGAGATGGTCCCCAGTGACCCCCGGCTTCCTGCTTTTCCCACCCTCATAATTCCCCTCCCGAGTGTGGGCTGGGCTTACTGACTGACAGCTAAGAAATAGGAAACATTGGCAGGGGAAACGCACTGACTGAAACAGCCCACCCTAGCCAGGCACCGTAGTAACTGTTTGCCTGAGTTATTTTACATTTTACCACAAGGGCTGTTGGAAAGGAACATGGAACTAAGGAGCCATCACCAACCGGAAGAGTTCAGGAAAGGTCCAAAGGAGACACCACGTGTCCCACCACCTCCCAGAATCCTCACTGGAATTCATCGTGGCTGAGCAATGCGTGCAGCACCAAGAAGGACTCTGAGTCAGAGTGACCGGCCAGAGACAACCCAGAAAGTAACTCCAACACCATAAAACCCAGTACTGCAAGCCACGTGGCAGAGCAGTCCTCCTGGGTCTCCTTACCCTTCTGCCCCCACCCAGGCAACCCTTCCCAATAACGCCTCTTTCTCTGTCAACACGTGTGTCTCCTCAGACAATTCATTTCCGAGTATTAGACAAGAGCCCACTCTCGGCCCAGGAAGGGATCCCCCTTCCTGCAACAGCATCACAAGTGGTGGGTGAAGAGGGTGGGTTATTAAAGGTCTGTGCCTTCCAGCTTGGATGCTTATCTTTCTCCCTCTTCACCTCTTACACAGAGGTGGAGGGGGGAGGGCCTGGGGGGAGCCCAGCTGCCTTGACACGAGGCAGTTCCGTGGACAGGCACGTGTGAGTAAAATGGGTCATAGCTCTTCAGAAGCTGGCCAACAGCTACATGAGTGAGGGTGGAATCCAATCCTCCCAGAGTCAAGCCTCGACGTGTCTGCCATCTTGCTTCCTGTCTCGTGAAATCTCTTGACCCAGAACCTCCCAGTGACGCCACATTCAGATTCCTGAGCCACAGAAGCTAAATGTTAATAGTTATTTATCTCCAGCTGCTAAATGTGGGGGTAATTTGTTCGGCAGCAGGGGATAATCAATATAGTCCTCCCTCACACATGCTCTGCTCTTAGCTTCCCTGGGGCTGGGAAGGGAAAGGGTTAACCCCAGGGCCCAGGCAGCAAGGTTAACGCCTCCAGCCTGAGGGACAGTTCATTACAGAGTTCTCTAGCATCTCAGCCAACATGTGGTTCTGCTGCCAGCTAGCTTCAGCCCTCCTATGAGGCAGGGGTCCCCGATAGGGGTGGGGAAGATGGGGGGCATCCAGGAAACTGACAGATTTATTCACAGCCATGCTTCCCTACATCAGCCCAGATGCTACAGCTGCAAGGAAAGCCAGTGAGGCTCTGTGGCCATATCCCCAGCAGGGGTCAGGGCTGCCTCAGCTCCTGGGTCACAGCATTTTCTAGAGATCATGGCCCTTGATTTACAGTGTTGAAAGACCAGAAGGTGAAAGTGAAAGTTGCTCAGTCATGTCCGACTCTTTGCCGCCCTGTGGGCTTTAGCGCCCCCCCCAGACCCTTCTGTCCATGAAATTCTCCAGGCAAGAACATTGGAATGAGTCACCATTCCCTTCTCCAGGGGATCATCCCAACTCAGGGATTGAACCCAGATCTCCCACATTGCTGTCAGATTCTTTACCATCTGAGCCTCAGGGAGGCCAGAAGGAAGTGCTAAGGGGCTACCCCAAACCGCAGAGACTGCCAATAACTGCAGGCGGGCGATATGTATGCAGCACCTCCCAGGTGATGAACTCTTACGTTAGCGATCACGTCTAATCCTCACTATAACCCTACAAAAGCAGGAAGGCCTTAGCCCCATTTTGCAGGTGAGAAAACCAAGGCTTAAGCTCAGGTAACTAGAGAACACAGGCCGGACTTCAAGGTCTGCAGCCACATGTCTCTGCCTCCTGGGCCCTTCCTGTGAGGACGATGGATCTGGTGGCTGAGTGCCCATGGAGGGAGCTGCTTCGGGGGATGAGGTGGAAACGTCTAGCAGTCATAGCAGTCCAGGCGTGAGACCAGCTCTACTGCTCCCTGCTGTGCCTTTAAAGGACTATGTCGAGCTTCACTTGGAAGACAGTAACAAAAACCAAACCAAGAAAAACAAATATCGCATATCAACACATATGTACGGGATCTAGAAAAACGGTACAGATGAACCTATTTGCAGGGCAGGAATAGAGATGCTGAACAGACATGTGGACATAGGGAGGGAGCGTTGAACAAACTGGGAGAGTAGCACTGACTTATATAAACTCTCAGTGAGAAAATAGACAGCTTGTGGGAAGCTGCTCTGTAGCCCAGGGAGCTCAGCTCGGTGCTCTGTGATGACCTAGAGAGGTGGAATGGGGGGTGGGAGGGAAGCTCAAGAGGGAGGAAATATATGTATATTTATGGCTGATTCACTTTGTTGAACAGCAGAAACCAACACAACAGTGTAAAGCAATTATACTCCAAGAAAGAAAGAAAAAAAAAGGAAGGAAGGAAGACAATAATGTGGGGGGAAAACCAAAGAGAAACAGAAAAAAACCAGATTAACATGGTGTTTCAGACTGTGTGGCCCAAAGTGAGACTGACCCAGTCCCAAGCTCTCACTTAGTTACCTGGAGCTAATAATAGATCCTACCTCATGGGGTCTCATGGGGGAGTCAGTGAAGTCAAGCCTTAGCGCAGTGCTGGACACAGAGTAAATCTCAGTAGAGTGCCGTTTGCAAGGAAGGATTTGCCTTTCTCAAGGGGTCTGTGGTGTTGGGGGAAAAGCCCTGACTCTAGGCAGCAGGGAGCTTTGGAAGGTTTTGAACAGGGTGAACCTTCTCCAGTTTTCCCTGGTAGAAAACCCTGAGGCCAACACCCATCCCCCTCGGGGGAGCTGTTTTGTTTGCCAGAGAACTTGGACTTGGTAGATAAGTCTGGCCGGGTGGGGATGGAAGGCAGGCGGCAGGGCAAGAGAAATTTCGTTGTGGGTTTTCTCTGAAAGGGGAGTCTAGGCAAGGGGAGTGGACAGCAGTAAGATTAGCAATTGTGTTCTGGAGCTGTAAATCCTGGCTCATTTTACCTACGTTGCCAGAAGCATTAAGTTAATTTTGACAAGAGCCAAAAGAAAGGAGAGAGGCTGCCTCCTGGGGCCAAGTGTGAGAAGAGCTGAGGTCCAGACTGGGAGAACCAGCCTTCAGCCCCATTGGACGCAGCTCATCCTGTCCCTGCTTGAACCCTTCCACTGACAGGAAGCTCACTCATACACGGAGTAAACCATTCCCACAGGTTTATCTCTAAATGTTCAGAAGATCTTGTCCTCCAAGTGCAAATCTTCCCTGTGGTAGCTTCCTTCAATAATTCAGTGGGTGGCTATATGGAAACATATTTGCAATACGTTTATTTTGAGTCCAATAAAAATGCTACATTTTCTCCTTAATTTAGATAACATAGTTGTAGGACATTTTGCCTTCCTCTATACATATTAACTGTAGCACCTTTGAAAGATGATTTTTATTTCTTTTCTAAATCTTACATCTTTCATTGCTTTTCTAAATCTTACATCTTTCATTTCTTTTTCCCATCTCACTGCACTGGATAAGACTGCCAGTAAAATGTTGAATAAAACGGATGCAGTAGGCATCTGATCTCAAGAGGAAAAGCTTGCAATATTTTACCATTAATTATGGTAGCCACAGACATAGTCTTTAGCAAAGTATGGAAATTTCCATCTGTTCCTAATGTTGTAGATTATCATCTTTTTAGTTTTAAAATAATGATTAAATATTAATTTTTTAATCAAATGGTTTTCTGAATGTAGTTTTTGTCCTTTAATCAGTTTATGTGCTGACTTGTATGAATAGATTTTCTATTGTTAAATCAACTTTGTGTTTCTGGGATCAGCCTACTTTTGTAGTATCCTTTTATATAGTGATTTTTGTGGCTAACACTTTATTAAGGATATTTTCATTTATATTTATAAATAAAATTGGCCTGTAACTTTCTTTTCTTGCTTTATCTTTGTGCTATTCTGGTCTGTGGGTTATGTTAATCTTATAGAATGAATTAGGGATTATATTACTCTTTTTCTAGTCTCCAGAAAACTAAAATTGTTTCTGCCTTGAATGTTGGATAGAATATGCCAGTGATGACTTGAAGTTTTCTTAATGAAAGAGATTCTCAGGGCTCTTAATTGTTAGAGGATTCTCTAGGGTTTCTATTTTGTCTTGCGCAGAAGTTGATATAAGGTACCTTTCTAAGTTCTTGTCCATTTCATTTAAATTTTCAAATGTATTGATCAGAGTTGTTCAAAGTACTCTATTTTTTCCTTTATTGTTGGCAACATCTGTAGTGATGTTCCACTTTTTATTCCTAATATTGTTCTTTTGGTGCCAGGTCTGTTTTTCTCTAGACTAACTTCATTCAGGGGTTTTTCAATTTTGCTGTATTTCCAAAGAACCGTCTTTTAGCTCTGGTTTAATCTTTGCTTTCTTATTTTATTTTCTGTTCTTTCCTTTATTATTTAATTCTTCCTACTTTTATTGGATTTGTCTTGACATTCTTTTTATAACTTCTTGGGGTGGATGTTTATTTTTATCAATTTTCAGCTTCTTGTCTTTTCTGACATATGTGTCTAAGACTATAAATTTCCCTTATATGTACAATTTACCTACACTTACAAATTTTGATATGAATTTTCTTTATTATCAATTCAAAATATTTTCTAGCTTTCTTTATCAGTTCTTCTTCAACTCATGCATTATTTAGAAGTGTATTTAAAAAAAATTTTTCCCCCATGAATTTATTGGCTGACCACACAGCATGTTGTATCTTAGTTCCCTGACCAGGGATTGACTCCATGCCCCCTGCATTGGAAGCTTGGAGTTTTAACCACCGGACCACCAGCAAAGTCCCTAGAAGTGTATTTTAATTTCTTAGAATATGGAAATTTCTAATGCTCTCTTATTATTGATTTATACCTTAGTTATAAGAAATAACTAGTTAAATAATATGCTCTATTTTAGTTCTTTGAAATTTAGTGACACTGGCTTTGTAGCGCCAGTTATAGTCAAATTTTGTAAATTGTCTTTTGTGTTTGAAAATAAGGCAATTGGATGCAGAATTATTATATGTGTCTATGGTTTTTCCAGTGGTCATGTATGGTTGTGACAGTTGGATTGTGAAGAAAGCTGAGTGCCCAAGAATTGATGCTTTTGAACTGGAGAAGACTCTTGAGAGTCCCTTGGACTGCAAGGAGATCCAACCAGTCCATTCTAAAGATCAGCCCTGGGTGTTCTTTGGAAGGAATGATGCTAAAGCTGAAACTCCAGTACTTTGGCAAAGAGTTGATTCATTGGAAAAGACTCTGATGCTTGGAGGGATTGGGGGCAGGAGGAAAAGGGGACGACAGAGGATGAGATGGCTGGATGGCATCACGGACTCGATGGACGTGAGTCTGAGTGAACTCCGGGAGTTGATGATGGACAGGGAGGCCTGGCGTGCTGCGATTCATGGGGTTGCAAAGAGTCGGGCACGACTGAGTGACTGAACTGAACTGACTGATTAGGTTGAGTTTGTTCGTTGTTTTGTTTAAATTCTCTGAGTAGAGAGTATAAATGCTCTTTCCTACTTGTTTTCCTTCTTTTCTGGAAACATAGGCAAACTACACTTCCCAGTAACCTTAGAGATGGGAGAGAACATGTGACCAGTTCCAGCAAAAGATGTGAATCCAAGTGATATGTTTAACTTCTGGGCTAAGGGATTTAAGAACCAGTGGGCTACAGTCTATGCGATCTCAAAGAGTCAGACACAACTGATCAACTGAGCAAGCGTGCACATGCTACCTCCACACTTTCCTTAGAAGCATCTGTGGGATTTGGGGTACCTTCTTTGGTTTCCTGTACCATGTAGATATTTGCAGGATCATACTCCTTCCTTCTGTTCCCCATCTGGATTGCAAATCCTCACTTATCCCTCTCCATCCTCCACACCTGGAGACAAGCCTCATTTCCTTTAAAAAAAAAACTTTCATTGGATAGTCACAATGGAAACTAAAGCCATCTTCATCATTTAATCATTTTCTGTTTACTCAACAAAACTACTAAGTGCTAGGCTGTTCCTATGGAGGATACAGCGATGCCTCAACCTGCTGTTGAGAAGCTGTATCCTGGGAGAAGGCTGATGTGAGAAAAAGGGAGTGTAGAGCTTCCCTAGTGGTCCAGTGGTTAGGAATCCACCTGCCAGTGCAGGGGACATGGGTTCGATCCCTGGTCCAGGAAGATCCCATTTGCTGTGGGGCAACTAAGCCTGTGTGCCGCAACTACCGAGCCTCTGCTCTAGAGCCTGTGCTCTGCAACAACAGAAGCTACGCAACTGAGAAGCCCAAGCACTGCAAGCAAGACTGGCCCACACTCATCACAACTACAGAAAGCCCACACATAGCAACAAAGACCCAGCACAGCCAAAAATAAATACATAAAATATTTTTTTTATTTTTAATTTTATTTTTACTTTATTTTACTTTACAATACTGTTTTGGTTTTGCCATACACTGACTTGAATCCACCATGGGTGTATACGAGCTCCCAATCCTGAATCCCCCTCCCACCTCCCACCCCATATCATCTCTCTGGATCATCCCCATGCACCAGCCCCAAGCATCCTGTATCCTGTATCGAACATAGACTGGCACTTTGTTTCTTACATGATAGTATACATGTTTCATTGCCATTCTCCCAAATCATCCCACCCTCTCCCTCTCCCTCAGAGTCCAAAAGTCCGTTCTATACATCTGTGTCTCTTTTGCTGTCTCACATACAGGGTCATCATTACCATCTTTCTAAATTCCATATATATGTGTCAGTATACTGTATTGGTGTTTTTCTTTCTGGCTTACTTCACTCTGTATAATCGGCTCCAGTTTCATCCATCTCATTAGAACTGATTCAAATTTGTTCTTTTTAATGGCTGAATAATAATCCATTGTGTATATGTACCACAACTTTCTTATCCATTCATCTGCTGATGGACATCTAGGTTTTTTCCATGTCCTGACTATTATAAACAGTGCTGCAATGAACACTGGGGTACATGTGTCTCTTTCAATTCTGGTTTCCTCTGTGTGTATGTCCAGCAGTGGGATTGCTGGGTCATTAGGCAGTTCTATTTGCAATTTTTTAAGGAATCTCCACACTGCTCTCCATAGTGGCTGTACTAGTTTGCATTCCCACCAACAATGTAAGAGGGTTCCCTTTTCTCCACATCCTCTCCAGCATTTATTGCTTGTAGACTTTTGGATCGCAGCTATTCTGACTGGTGTGAAATGGTACCTCTTTGTGGTCTTGATTTGCATTTCTCTGATAATGAGTGATGTTGAGAATCTTTTCATGTGTTTGTTAGCCATCCGTATGTCTTCTTTGGAGAAATGTCTATGTAGTTCTTTGGCCCATTTTTTGATTGGGTTGTTTATTTTTCTGGAGTTGAGCTGCATAAGTTGCTTGTATATTTTTGAGATTAGTTGTTTGTCAGTTGCTTCATTTGCTATTGTTTTCTCCCATTCAGAAGGCTGTCTTTTCACCTTACTTATAGTTTCCTTTGTTGTGCAGAAGCTTTTAATTTTAATTAGATCCCATTTGTTTATTTTTGCTTTTATTTCCAGTATTCTGGGAGGTGGATCATAGAGGATCCTGCTGTGATGTATGTCGGAGAGTGTTTTGCCTATGTTCTCCTCTAGGAGTTTTATAGTTTCTGGTCTTACATTTAGATCTTTAATCCACTTTGAGTTTATTTTTGTGTGTGGTGTTAGAAAGTGATCTAGTTTCATTCTTTTACAAGTGGTTGACCAGTTTTCCCAGCACCACCTGTTAAAGAGATTGTCTTTACTCGGAGAAATATACCATGTTCATGGATTGGAAGAATCAATATAGTGAAAATGAGTATACTACCCAAAGCAATCTATAGATTCAATGCAATCCCTATCAAGCTACCAGTGGTATTTTTCACAGAACTAGAACAAATAATTTCAAGATTTGTATGGAAATACAAAAAAACCTTGAATAGCCAAAGCAATCTTGAGAAAGAAGAATGGAACTGGAGGAATCAACTTGCCTGATTTCAGGCTCTACTACAAAGCCACAGTCATTAAGACAGTATGGTACTGGCACAAAGACAGAAATATAGATCAATGGAACAAAATAGAAAGCCCAGAGATAAATCCATACACCTATGGACACCTTATCTTCGACAAAGGAGGCAACAATATACAATGGAGTAAAGACAATCTCATAAAATATTACTAATATTAATTAATAAATAATATATATTTAAAATATATACTTAAAATACTGTACTATATTATTTATTTTTGGCTGTGTTGAGTCTTTGTCGCTACACTGGCTTTTCTCTATTGCAGGGAGCAGGGGCCGCTCTCTAGTTGAGGTGCACACAACTTCTCATTTCAGTGGCTTCTCTTATTGCAGAGCACGGGCTCCAGACATGTGGGCTCAGTAGTTGTGGCTCTCAAGCTCTAGAGGACAGGCTCAGTAGCTGTGACAGGTGAACTTAGTTGCTTCAGGGCATCTGGGATCCACCCAGATCAGGGGTCCAACCCTTGTCTCCTGCGTTGGCAGGCAAATTCTTTACCACTGAGCCACCAAGGAAGCCCAATAAGTAAAATATTTATTTAAAGAAAGCAAAAGGAAATGTACAATGAATTCTACATACCTTCCTTGAATGCCTTTTGGGTGCCTGTCACATAGCTGGGTTCTGAGTACACAAAAGGGAACAAGATGTAATCTCCTCCCTCCAAAATTTCACAGCAGAGTAACAGAGATGAAATCAGGTCTTAAATAATCCTGTGAAATGTAACAAGTGCCAGACACATGATATATGCCTTATAAACCATCCCTGAGTGAACGATGTGAATTAACGTGGGAGTTCAGAGGAGAGAGAAATTATTTCTAATGGAAATAGATCAAGGAGATCTTTGCAATGGCATTCGAGTTGGGCCTTAGAATCGGTTGTTTTGGGGGCATTCAGAGAACTAGCAGAAGGTAGGGATAATCTAGGTATGGGAAGAGTATGAAAAAAGAAATGGAGTATGCTTTTATTTTTAAACAGCTTTATTGAGATATAGTTTACATACTATAAGGTTTATCTATCTATAGTGTACAATTCAATGGTTTTACCTGTATTGAAGAGTGGGGCAACCATCATAATATAACTTTAGAACAACGTCCATCATACCCCAGAGAAAACACTCATTTGCCGTCATTCCCTATGCTCTTGACCCTACCTCCACCCTCCCATCCCTGACCCTAGGCAACTACTACTCTATTTTCTATTTGTCTATTCTGGACACATCATGTAAAATGGAATCATAGTATATGCGGTCTTTTCATTTAGGATAGTGTTTTCAGATTTCATTCATGCTTTGGTATGTATCAGTACTTTATTCCTTTTTATTGCTGGATAATATTCCATTGTATGGATGTACGACATTTTATTTACCCATTCATGAGTTGGTGGACATTTAGGTTTTTTCTACTTGCTGGGGGTTGGGGGGCAGTTGTTTATACTCTTAGGCTACTATGAATAATGCTGCTATGAGTTTTCATGTGCAACTTTTTGTGTGGACGTATGTTTTTTTTTATTTTTTTCCTAACTCCAGTAGGAGCAAAATTAATGAGTCAAATGGTAACTCTATGTTTAACATTTTGAGGAACTGTCAAACTGTTCTTTCAAAACAGCTGCACCATTGTATGTTTCCAGCAGCAATGTAGGAGGGTTCCAGCTTGTCCACATCCTACTCATACTTGTTATTATCTGTTTATTGACCATAGCCATCTGGTTACTATGAAGGGGTGAGTCTTTGTGGTTTTAATTTTCATTTCTTAATGTCTAATGATGTTGAACATCCTTTCATTTGCTTATTAGCATCTGTATATCTATTTTGGAGAAATGTCTTTCTAAGTCCTTTGTCTCTTTTAAAATTAGATTATTTTCCTTTTCATTATTGAGTTGTAAGAATTATTTCCATATTCTGGATGCTAGTCTCTTATCAGATAGATGATTTCAAATATATTCCCCATCGTGTGTGTTGTCTTTTCACTTCTGGATGGTATCCTTTGAAACACAGAAGTTTTAAATGTTTGTGAAGTCCAATTTACCAATCTTCTATTTTACCACTTATGCTTTTGGCGTTGTATCAACTGTTCCGTTTTTAACCTAGGTGCTGGTTTCATGGGTGGGTTCAGTTTATGATTTGTGGACTTTTCTGCACATGTACACAAGGCTTCAACAAACAGTTTTTTTTTTTTTTAAGGGGGTGATAATAAGTGCAGCTTCCTCCCCTGGGTCATTGCAGGGACTGAATGGATGAACGCATACACAGCATCTGGCTCCCCTAGTGCTAATACACAGCAGCTGTTAACTGTTGTTAAAAATCAGACTCTGCCCCTGATGAAGTGAATGATCTTGGTCCCAAGTTACTTCACCTCGTCAGACCTCACTTTCCTCATCTGAAAAATGGGTAGCACTATGTGTATGCCCAGTCGCTCAGTCATCCCTGACTCTTTGCAATCCCATGGACTGCAGCCTGCCAGGCTCCTCTGTCCGTGGAATTCTCAGCCAAGAATATTCCTTGATGATCTCCTTAATGCTTTAGGAAGCTCCCTCCAGCCACCAGAATGGCTAAAACACAAAGCAAAAGAAAATAATTCGAATTGTCGGTGAAGATAGGGAACAATAAGTACTTTCCTATGGGTTGCCATTTCCTACTGTAAGGGATCCTCCCAACCCAGGGATTGGACCCAAGCCTCTTGCGTCTCCTACATTGGCAGGTGGATTCTGTGCCACAGAGGCACCCGGGAAGCCGGTATGGGTTAGCGCCGCCCATTTCGCCAGGACCACACAGTTTCTCAAGGAGACAAGGCGCGTCGTCGAGCTGCAAGTCCGCCTCTGCTGTTAAGGTGAAGCTCCCTGAGCCTCATTTCTCTGTGTGTTTAAGCCAGAGATCTGTGGTTTATCAATCAGTTTAAAATGAGGCAATTTTAAACCAACTAGGATCTTTCACTCCATCGTGCTTTTTCTCTTTTTAGTTACTCATGAAATGAAAATGAAACACTGTTTCCCAGTGTTTTCTTCCCTTCCCAAGAAAGCCTTCCTCATGCTTTTTCTTTCTTTCTATCTTTAAGTTACTCATGAAATGAAAATGAAAGACTATTCCCAAGAAAAGTGTTTTTTCCCCTTCCCAAGAAAGGTCTCACAAGAGTTTGGGTCAATAAAACAAGGAAGATTAGAAAAAAAAAAAAACAGTCATGACTGAGGAGAGACAAATTTTCAGCTCTGTGAGCATCTGGGTGGCTGCCAAGAGCTGGCTGTGGGCCCCTCAGAGTTTCCATGAGCAGAACTGGCTGGGCCTGGGAAGGAGTGAAGGAGGAGCTGGCTGACAGAGAGCTGGCTTCCAGGTGGAGCTGGGGTGCCAGGCTTGGGCAGAGCTGGAGCTCGAGCCTGGCCAGGCAGGGGCCAGGGGAGTTCACTGCAGAAAGATCGGAGACCAGCCCTCCTCTCCCGTTCAGACCCCCACCCTGGCTGCCCCTGCCCTAACACCAGCAATCCTTCCCACCTACTCCTCCCCTCACCTTCCAAGCCTGTCTTGCCCTTGAGTTGCTGCCCAGGAAGACTTCTCTGCCCTCCCCCAAGCCTCCCTACTCTCTCCCTGGGGTGGCTGGAGGGAGCTTCCTAAAGCACCAAGGAGACCATATCACCTGCTACTCACCACCCTTCAGTGGGAACCACTGCATGGTAATACATTTAATAAATTCCAAATCCTTCTCTGGTCTCGAGGTCAAGTCAAGGTTTCAAGGGGCTTGAAACTTATACCATTGGAGGGGGTTATTCATTAAAGCACAACATGCATACAAAACGTACATCATAAGCATGTGGCTGGATGGTTGTTGTTCAGTTGCTAAGTCATGTCCGACTCTTTGTGACCCCAGGAACCACAGCACGCCAGGCTTCCCTGTCCTTCACCATCCCCCAGAGCTTGCTCAAACGCGTGTCCACTGAGTCAGTGATGCCATCCAACCATCTCATCCTCTGTTGCCCGCTTTCTCCTCCTGCCCTCAGTCTTGCGAGCATCAGGGGAGTCAGCTCTTTGCATCAGGTGGCCAAAGTATTGGGGCTTCAGCTTCAGTATCAGTCCTTCCAATGAATATTCAGGGTTGATGTTCTTCAGGATTGACTGGCTTGATCTCTTTGCTGTCCATTCCCCTGAATTGAACACATCTATGTATACTGGCCCCCAGTTCACGAATCAGTCCAGCACAAGCACCCCAGATGCCTCCCTGATGCGCCTTCTCCTGCTTTGGCTGGCAGATTCTTTACCACTGAGCCACCTGGGAAGCCTTCTAGCTACAACCATTCCCTATCAGCAGTCCCTATCTGACTTCTCACATTCTCACATCATAGCTGAGTTTTGCCTGGGGTTGAACTTCACACAAATAAAATCATTCCATGTGTTGTGTGTCTGGCATCTTTCCTTAACGTGCCTGTGAGATTCAACTAAATTGTTGCATGTAGGTGTTGCTTATTTTTTCTCATTCATTCCTGTAATATTACTTTGAATGACTATACCAGTTTATATGGGGCTTCCCTCTTGGCAAAGTGGTAAAGAATTGCCTGCCAATGCAAGAGATGCAAGACTTTCAGGTTCAATCCTCAGGTTGGTAAGATCCTCTGGAGGGGGAAATGGCAACCCGTTCCAGTATTCCTGCCTGGAAAATTCCACAGACAGAGGAACCTGGCAGGCTACAGTCCATGAGGTCACAAAGAGTCGGACATGACTGATCAACTGAGCACAACACAGCACCAGTTTATATAATCGTTCCGTTCGTGTTGGACTTTTAGGCTGCTTTCAGCTTTGGGATATTATGGGGATGGGGGATGTTTGCTAGGAACATTCTCACACGTGTCTTTCAGAGAATATATGGACTTATTTTCTGTTGGGTAAACATCCATGAGAGGAATTACTGCCTCATAAAGATAAATGATTGCAGATTTAGACGATATGGCAAATAGTTATCCTAAGTGGTCATACCTATTTACATTCCTCTCATGGTCACATAAGGAAGTACATCTTGGTCCATCTCTCCACCAACAATTCCAATTTTTTCTCTTTTGCTTTGCATTTTAGTCATTCTGGTGAGAAGTTTGTGCTATTACATTGTACATTGAGTTTTAATTCGGAGGGAGACTCATCTTTAACAAAAAGAATAGAAGATAAAATTACAAGTATAAAATTGAGTAAGTAAGTGATTATTCGTGAAGAATGTGAAAAGACATCATAACAAATTGCTGGAGACTCATAAGTTTCTGATTCCCTCCTTCTGAGCGTTTTTTGAGGCTCTTTCCCAGAAATGTTTATGTTGAAATGCTTTCTGGCAGCAACCTGGCTCCCCTCCCTGCCTGGAACACTCCACAGCTGCCTGTGGTCCTTGTATGAACAGGGCCCCACACAAGTGAGGGTCCCAGAACCTACAGCATCAGCTTTCTGGAAAATGGCTTCTGCACCCACCTGCCCCCGACCCTTCCCTGGCCTGGCTCCTCCTCTCCAGGGTCTCAGCTTCCACATCAGCTTCTCAGAAGGCCTTCCCTGCCCTCTTGGTTGAAGAAGACCCTCTCATTTTGTAGGTCCATATCATAAGACAGATGATAACACAGCAGGAGGTTAGGAGCAGTTGCTGTGGACCCAGACTGCCTGGTGGGCACCCTGCCTTCCTTCTTTTCTAGATGTGTGACCTTGGCTGTGTCACATAACCTCTCTGGGCCTCAGTTTCCTTGCTGGTAAAATGGGGACAGTAAGGCTAGCTTCCTCCTGGCAGGGTGTTGAGAGGCCCCAGGAAGTTAATGTATGTGATGCATTTACTTTTTAAAATGTTTATTTATTTATTTTGCCTGTGTTGGGCCTTCGTTGCTGCGCAGGCTTTTCTTTAGTTGGAGAGAGTGGGGGTCACTCTCCAGTTGCAGTACATGGGTTTCTCACTGTGGTGACCTCTCCTGTTGCAGAGCATGGCCTCCAGGCACTCGGGATTCAGTAGTTGCAGCTCGTGGGCTCAGTAGCTGTGGCCCCCTGGGCTCCAGAGCACAGGCTCAACAGTTGTGGCACATGGGCTTAGGTGTTCTGCAGCAAGTGGGATCTTTCTGGATCAGGGATCAAGCGTGGGTCTCCTGCATTGGCAGGCAGATTCTTTTCCACTGAGTCACCAGGGTAGCCCCATAGGATGCCTTTAAATGGGTGCTTGGCACCCTTACTCTTATGATTGTGCTAGTGGCCCCATTATCCTGAACTCTAGTCTTTTTTTCTGACACACCTCATTTCACTCTGGTAATCTGCATGAGTGCTCTGTAGGACAGGACCTCCACTGTATCCCCAGCACCTAACTCAGTTCCTGAACCACAATTCAGCAAAAAAAGGGGGTGTTGAATGAATGAGTCTCCTCTGTGTATCTCAGATCTGTCCAGATGACTCCAAGACAGCCACACCCTGGTCCAGGCCACCCCCATCCCTCCTGCTGACTCTGGTACTAGTTAGAGAAATAGCACCTTGATCTTGCCTTCCTCAGATGTGACCAGAGTTCCTGTTGGCTTCCATAGATATAATGCTTTACAGTTTATAAGGCCTGTTCCCATCATAATCACATCCCTGGTGGTGGGTAACAGGACAGTAATTGGGAGTCTCAGTGTGACAGTCCTGGAGAGGGAAAGTGGTTTCCTCAAAGTCACACAGCAAGAGAGAGGGGAGATGGGACACAGGCCTGGGACTCCTGGGGAGGGGCTGCCCACCCTTCTCAGGGTCTCTCTCATCCTTTCCAGAGAGTACCTCAGGCTGAGCACATAGTAGGCACTTAGGTGTTTTCATGACAAATGGAAAGAGGAAAGTCTGTGGGTGCAGCCTTGGCTCTGGGACCGTGGACCTGCCACTGCCCACCCACACCTGTTTCCCCCCCTCTAAATGGGCTTCACTCACCAAGTGAAGGCAGATCCCAGTCTTACCTGGTCTGGTTGGCATTTGTCCTCTGTCTGTCTGTCTACTCCAGATGACTTTGGAATGAGCTGACATGGAGCTGGGTTTCCCTGGTGGCTCAGATGGTAAAGAAACCACCTGCAATTCGGGAGACCTGGGTTCGATCCCTGGGTCAGGAAGACCTCCTGGAGGAGGGCATGGCAACCCACGCCAGTATTCTTGCCTGGAGAATCCCCATGGACAGAGGAGACTGGCAGGCTACAGTCCATGGGGTCGCAAAGAGTCAGACATGACTGGTCGACTAAGCACAGTACAGACATGGATTTGGGAAATGATGAAGTGCTTGAAGAGAAAGCGGGGTATCTACCTGTACCTCTGGTATCCTTGAGCAGCGGCCAAGAGCAAGGTTTGGAAAAAATGTCCCTTCTGCCATTTTTCTATTTTTTTGGCTGTGCTGTGTGCAGGATCTTAGTTCCCTCGCCAGGGATCAAACCTGTGCCTCATGCATTGGAAGCTCAGAGTCTTAATCACTGGACCTCTGGGGAAGTTCCTCTTCTGCCATTTTAAAAGGAGTGCAAAGATCTCAATGAATCATTACCAGTTAGTTGCCCCCAGGTGGCCCTCCAATTCCACAGGCTGGGCAAGGAACCAATGTGGTCGTGAACATCATGACCGCATCAGTGGTGCCTCAGTACTTCTCTGCTGCTACCTTCATCTCTCCCCTGGGACAGCTGGGCTAACTAAGGCCCAGAGAAGGGAAAAGCTTTACCCAAGGTCACCAGCACATCCAGGCAGACCTCCCGAATCCAAATCAAGTCAGATTCCGGGGCTTAGCCTTTCCCCCTCCCTGTTCATTATTAATTATTTATAAGCAGCTTTATTGAGACCTAGTGCACAAACCTTGGAGAAGGCAATGGCACCCCATTCCAGTACTCTTGCCTGGAAAATCCCATGGATGGAGGAGCCTGGTAGGCTGAAGTCCATGGGGTCGCTAAGAGTCAGATACGACTGAGCGACTTCACTTTCACTTTTCACTTCATGCATTGGAGAAGGAAATGGGAACCCACTCCAGTGTTCTTGCCTGGAAAATCCCAGGGACAGGGGAGCCTGGTGGGCTGCCGTCTATGGGGTCGCACAGAGTCGGACACGACTGAAGCGACTTAGCAGCAGCTGCAGCAGTGCACAAACCTTGCAACTCACCCTTGTAAAGTATGTAACTCAGCAACTTGTAGTACAAAATCATGCATCCATTGCACAATCAATTTGAGAAAATTTTCATTATCCTAGAAAAAAAAAACCTCCGTGATTTTTAGCTGTCACCCCCTCCCAGTCAGCCTTCCAGCTTCCCAGCCCCAGACAATCGCTGATCTACTTTGTCTGCATACAGTCACCTCTTCTGGACATTTCCTATAAATGAACTTAAGCAATATGTGGTCTTTGGTTTGGCTTCTTTTCACTGATTGTAATGTTTTCAAGGTCCACTTATGATGGGACATATATCAGTACTTCATTCCCTTTTTTCTTGCCAAATAATATTCCACTGTATGGACATGCCACACTTTATTTAATCATTCATCGTTTGTTGGACATTTGGTTTGTTTCCGCTTTTTGGCTATTATGAAGAACGCTGCTGTAAACATTTACAGACAACTTTTTGTGTGGTTATTATTCTTAGTTCTCTCGGGTTTATACCTAGGAATGAAAATAATGGGTCATATGGTAACTATGTCTGTGAGTCCAGCCTTTCAACACTGGCTTTCTCAGACCTTGAGGGGTGCTTATGTGGGGAAACTTGCTATTCCCAGTGGCCAGAGTCTATGGATCACGTCTCCACCTCACTTTGGACTTAATTTTAGAAACTTCAAGAAAATATTAATGTGATTTTTTTTAAACTAGACACATTTTCATAGGCTGAATATACGTGTTTACCCAGCATGCAGATGAAGACAGTCAAAGCCATCTCCGTGCTTCCAAACCCACCTTGTGCTTCTGCCGAATCTCTCCCCTGCCAGGGAAAACAGGACCCTGATTTCTCAACACCATGGATGAGTTCATGACCTTCATCCAAGTGGAATTATATGGAAAATGGTCTTTCGTGTTTGCATCTGTTGCTCAACTTCAGATCATTACAGATCCTGTGTTCTTGAGGCTGTGTGTATGTGCATGCCAAGACCTTTCAGTCGTGTTCATCTCTGTGACCCTGTGGACTGTAGCCCGCCAGGCTCCTCTTTCCATTGGATTCTCCAGGCAAGCATACTGGAGTGGGTTGCCATGCCCTCCTCCAGGGGATCTTCCCAACCGAGGCATTGAATCTGATTCTCTTATGTCTCCTGCAATGGCAGGTGATTCTTTATCACTAGCGCCACCTGGGAAGCCCCTCTCAAGGCTGTACAGTCCATCATTTTTGTCATCCCTTCTCCTTTTTATGGAACCCTTTGGACTTTGCCTCTTGAAACAAAGCACAGGGCTGCACAGACTTGCAGATATGTGTCTCTGTGGATGTGCTCAGGTCTGTTGGGGAGGGAGGTAGGGAGGCTGGGAAAGTGTATGTTCTGACCTGGTCCTGGCCCCATGCTTGTGCTTCTAGGAGGCCTCTCTTGGCCCTCCCACTTATGCCTCTCCTCATGGATTCTGTCAAAGTTCTGTTATTCTGGGCTTGCCATGAGGCTAGGGGGTGAGCTGGCAGACATTCCAAGTAAACAAGAGCAGCTGGAAAGGAGAGGGACTTTTGGAGGCGGAAAGATGGACCCAATCAGACACCCCCACTCCACGAGAGCTGTGGTGGAGGTCTCTGCTCACATACTCCGGCACATGGTGGAAAAGGAGGGTCTCAGTAAAAACTGGGCCTTCTCTGGGCTAGACCAGGCACTGGGGTGGGCGTGCAGAGCAGACTGGCTGGGTTCAAATCCCCACTCTGTGCCTCACCGACTGTGTGACTATCAAATCTGTAAAATGGGGGAACTCTGGGTAAGAATATTTGAGGCGCGAATAGCTCACTGGGTGAAAAGGTTCCTGGCCCAGAGGAAAGTGAGCTGTTAGGTTAGAACGTGCCAGGAGCCAGCTAAATGTTTTGTGTGCAGCGTTCTACTGAACGTGCGCACCAATCATGGAAGCAGACCCCAAATCACCCCCATTCGACAGATGAGGAGGCAGAGGCACAGAGAGGTCAAGAACCTGCCTGAAGCCACACAGTGAACCCATGGCAGCACCAGGATTTGAGCCTAGGTCTGTTTGGCTCCAGAATCCAGGCCCTTGACTACTTGGCTTATAAGCTGAGCTTGGGCAGGCGCCCAGCAGTCTTGAGCTCCAACAGGTCAGTGACTAGCACTGTCCTATAGGGCTCCAGACTCGACCCTCAGCTCTGGCTTGGGGAACAGGATCTCAGGCCCATTTTCCCTGTCTATAAAATGGGCCTATATGGTCCACAAAGCCTTCCTCCTTCCTGGGTTCCCAGTTAGTGAGCTCTTGGGTTGGGGCAAGCCTACTGGGAGGTCCGAATGCCAGGGCACTGGCAGACCTGGCCAGGGAGGCCTTGTCATTTTTTAGAAGGGGAGGCAGTCAGGCCTGGGAGCTAGAGTTGGCACTTCCGAGTCCACTTGGGGGCCCCCTCCTGGGAGGTGTGCCTTGACTCTGCTCTTGGAGTGCTCTAGAGCACTGGTGAACATCCTAAGCTAGACTGAGAAGATAATTGTAAAGGGCTGTCTACCATATGCTAAGTGGAACCAGAGCTGAAGCAGTTGGCTGCAGTCCAGGAAGGCTTTCCAGAAGAGGTCTCTTTGGAGTAGGGTTTTGAAAGCTGAATAAGAGTTACTTAGGTGGAGATGAAGGGACGCATGTTCTTAAAGAGAGAGCAGCAATAGGTATCAGTTACTTAACTCCCTCCCCTGCCCCCATCCTTGCCTAGCCATCTCTGTTTTTCAGGGGCTGGAAGCCTAAAAATGATAACTACCAGAGCCCCTTGCCAGCCAGTTTCTGGTGAGGATCTGCCAGTGGGGAGAAGGCAGGAGGATGAGAGATGCCAGCCTGCCTCTGGCTGCTGCCAGCACTGACTTCAGCAGCATTTGTAGATTCAGCAGCTCTGTTGGTTTCAGGGATGTAGTGACAGCGCCTCCAGCAGCTGGGTGGTGGGGAAGAGCTCTTAGGCTGCTGAGCATCCTGGACAGTAGCTGACTCCCAATTTCTGGGTACCACTTCTTCTTCTCTGCTCTTTCGGCACCTCAGATGCCTTGGGAATCCATTTCCCTTATAAGCTCCTTCCCCACCTGAGATAATGGTTCTGTTTTCTTGCTGGGTATTGATTGATAAAATGCTCAGGCCAGACCCAGGTGCAATGTTTTAAATTTTCTATTTATTTATTGGCTGTGCTGCGTCTTCATTGCTGTGCAGGCTCTTCTCTAGTTGTGGAGAGCGGAGGCTACTCTCTAGTGGCAGGGCTCAGGCTTTTCATGCGGGGGGCTTCTCTTGTGGAGCACAGGCTCCAGGGATCGCGTGCTCCAGAAGTTGCAGTTCCTGGGCTCTAGAGCACAGGCTTAGTAGTTCTGGGGCACAGGCTTAGTTGCTTGGATCTCACAGCACGTGGGATCTTCCGAAAGCCGGGATCAAACCTGTGTCTCTTGCATTGTCAGGCGGATTCCTTACCCCTAAGTCACTAGGGACGCCCCAGGTGTAATTCTTTAGGAAAAAAGATTCAGCACCCTGAAAAATGTGATAACGCACTTTGAGTTTTTTACTTGCATGTCAGGTGTTTCAACACGAGTTCCCTGAAGGAAGAGACTGTCTCCCAGCCTCTGTTCAATCAACGAACATTGATGAGCACTTCATTGGTGTGGAATGAGATGAACAACCAGGTCCCTGCACTTCGGAAAATAGTCTAGACCCGGCACCATCCAGTTGAAACTGAGTCCCCTGAAACTGAGTTCCCCAGGTGAGTTTATGATTAATGTCTCTGTTCCAAACTTTATTCCCTTTCTTGTCCCACCCCCGTTCCCCTAAAGATTGAGGAGTGTCAAGGAAAAGGGGGACTGTACCAAGCAGGACATTGTGGGGATTTCCCAGGTACAAAAGTCCTTCTGTGTCCCCTGTTTCTTGTTAGTGGGAAAAAAAAAAGGTGTGGAGGGAGGCTTTAGTCTTCTAGACCTTCCTTAAGTTTCAAGGAGCAGGTGCAAGCAGTTAACAATGAAGACTATAAAATTACAGGCTTCCTAGTTCTTCCTGAAGGGATATAGATAACAATCTGGTGCATATCTTTGAGTTGCTCTGTAGAGACTGGAGGCTATGTGCTGACGACAAGCACGTACTCTAGACTAGTTGGAACCAGAAGGTTGAAATTCCTGAAACATCACCTGTTACCCCTGCCACCAACCAATCAGAAGGTCTGCCAGCTGATCACGCATCCTATGACCCTCTCCCCTTACACTGTTTTTAAAACCCTTCCCTGAGAGCCAAAGGGGAGTTCAGTTCTTTGGAGCATGAGCTGCCTGTTCTCCTTGCTTGAAAAGAAAGTGAAAGCGTTAGTTGCTGAGTTACGTCCGACTCTTTGCAACCCCATGGACTGTAGCCTGCCAGTCTCCTCTGTCCATGGGATTCTCCAGGCAAGAGTACTGGAGTGGGTTGCCATGCCCTCCTCCAGGAGATCTTCCCAACCCAGGGATTGAACCCAGGTCTCCTGCATTGCAGGTGGATTCTTTACCGTCTGAGCCACCAGAGAAGCCCAAGAATACTGGAGTGGGTAGCCTATCCCTTCTGCAGGGGATCTTCTCAACCCAGAGACTGAACCCAGGTCTCCTGAATGGCAGGCAGATTCTTCACCAATGGAGCCATCAGCGAAGCTCAAAACACACTGTTGGCAGTTGGAGCCTTGCAAATAAAAGCTTTGCTGCAAATACCCGCTGTCAGCGTTTGGCTTTCTGTGTGGCAGGCACATGAGCCCTTGCTCGGTAACACAGTGTGGTAGCCAGTAGCCACCTGAGGCCACGGAGCACTTGAAATGCAGCTAGTCCTAATTGAAATGGGCTGTCAGTATAAAATATATACCGCATTCCAAAGACTTTGTATGAAAAGAAGAATGTAAGATATCTCACTCATAATTTTTATGTTGATTATGTGTTACAATAACAATGTTTATTATACATGCTTATTAAACATAGTATGTTTCAGACATATTAGGTTCAACAAAATACATTACTGTATTTTACCTGTTTCTTTTTTCTAATAGGGCCACTAGAAAAATTTAAATTACATATATGACTTGCATTTGTGGTTCACATTATTTTTCTACTGAACAACACAGGTCTTAGGGGAACTGAGTTGAAACACATTAATTGACCAATTCAGCATTTATTAGGGTCTGTTTAAGAGATACTTGGTCCCCACCATTGAGAACTTCAGACAGGAAGTGAGGGGCAGGTATATCAACATGGAACTAAAAGTCACTGTGATAAATGTTTGAGTTGGTCCATGTTCCAGGGTTCTGAGAAGAAATCTGGGTAGTCTTCACAGAAGAGGTGACTTTAATGTGAAGCATTATAAAATGAATAGGAGTTCATAAGCTGAGTAAGGAAAAAAGAGTGGTATTCCAAGGTAAGAGGTTGAAAGTGCATGGGATGTTAGAAGAGAAACGGGCACTTCATTCTGATCTGAACATGGCTGTTTGGAGATGGGATTAGAGACGGAGCTAAACAGTTGTAGAGCCTTGAATACTGGTTAAATTTAGATCTGAGGGAGGCACTGAAGCTAGGGAAAGGCTCTTAGCATGAAGTGGCTTGTCCAGATGCTAAATGAGATCACCCACTCACTCTCCTCAAAAGCATGATCAGACCTTGTTTGAATGTGAAAAATAAACTTTTATTTCAGTGCTCGCTGTTTGTGGCTCAAAAGCACATCTACTGCTTGCTTGGAACCCAAAAGCGTTTATAAAACCATAGGGAAATAGAGTAATATTTATATAGAATGAATATATACTGGCTCATCTTGTGCTTCTCCTTGTGCAAAGCAGAAAGTTCTAAGTGTATCAGTGTGACTTTCCCCCAAGTCCCTCTCTGGGGCTTGGGGGCTCCCTGGAGGCTGTGCCCCACTCACAGAATTCTCTCCCACTTCCCCTCTCCAGGCTGAGGGAAGCCCAGTCACATGGAGAGAGTGAGGAATAAAGTCAGAGATGGCAATTCGTGGGGTCCTCGAGCTTAGTCAGGGGGGCAGGGGCTGTGTTCCAGGACTCTGGCTCTTCAAAGAGGAGATGGCTAAGATGCCAGCCTTGTTGGTGGGTGATCAGCATAGGCAACTAAGGCTATTGTGAAGTCTAGGCATTGCAGTGGGCGGGCTCATGGTTAGGACGGGGGTTCCTCGGGGGGTCTCTTTCCCCCTAGAAATGGGCTCCCAAGGCAGATGCCTGGGCACAGGTGGGGGACCCAGACACAACTAGGGACAGGAAGGTGGTCATGGTTATGGTCTCACACTTCGAGGCATCCTGGGTCTGTGACCCAAGGCTCTATGAAGGCCAGGAGAACGACCTGCTGTCATTGGCGAGGCCGGGTCATACAAGGCACCAAAGTGCAGAGCTGGGAGGGCCTTGGAGATGAGCTGGTTCAATCACTCCCTGTGACCAAAGAGGAAACTGAGGCCCAGAGGAGGGGAAGGCAGTAGCTGGCCAGGCCTAGGCCTCGAACCTAGGACTCTAAGCCCTCCCCGTCTCCTCGTCCTAATTGGATCCTTTTTGATCCGGTTCCAAATGGCCTCTCTGATGCAGCCAGGTCAGGGCTGGAGGGGTGGATGGGGCCCTGGACGCAGAGTCGGGAGGGCTGGGCTCCTTTCTTGTGTCTCTACATTAGCCAGCCTTGCAAATATCCAGGATCCCATGGGAGCAGGGCCAGCCGCCTCCCTCCTCCAAGCCCAGTCTCCTCAGCTCCTGCTCTGCAGTTTCCTGTGGGGACTGAATGGGCTGATGGGCGTGTGAGCACCAGTAAGCCCAGGAAGTGCCAGGCACTTACTAGGCATCTCATCATTGTAAGGGTGGGGGGAAGTATTGGGTCAGGGCTGCTGGGCTGTGAGGGGACTTGGGGTGTGGTCTGTTCCTGGGACCCCCCCCAATCTGCACCTGCTCAGGCTCTGCCAAGGGCCCCCGGAGTCTGGGCTCAACCTGGGGAAGGGTTTCAGGGTACTCTAGGGAGCTGAGTTCCTTGATGTGGTCACTGGGCACACTTTTTGCCTGCTCCCAGGAAAGGGGCTCTGACGTCGATCAATCAGTTTGGCGGGTGGTCAGTGGCTTTTTAAGGGGCCTCTGGGCTGGGAAGGGAGGGGGAGACGGCCTACCCCCTAGGCCCAGTCAGCCAAGAGGAGGGCTCCCACAGTGCAGGCACAGAGCCTCCCTCACAGGTGAGGGGTGTGGGGAGACAAGCTCGGGGGTCAAGGTGGGCGGGAAGTACATTCGATTCCAAAGGGCCCCCGCAGGCAGCCCACCCCTGCCCTGAGGTCCGGGGCCCAAGGAGGGGCAAGTTTTGCTCATTAGCTTGGGATAAAGACTGGGGTCAATTTGGGGGCCCTCAGTGGCTGAGGTGGGGCTGGCACGAGGACCCCTTAGGCGGGGCCAACAATGACGTTCCTGAAGCCCTTCACGGCCTTCAGCCTGTCGCTCTCGAAGTTCACCACCAGCTTGTGGCGGCCCACGTACAGAGGCAGCAGGTCCACCCTCACTTTGACTTCCTCCCCTGCCTCCACGGGGTCCGGGCTGGGAGAGAGAGAGAAGGAGGTTGAGGAGAGGGGCCCTGGCCTGGTCCCCATGATGAGGCCAGGCCGGGATGACACGTGACTACTGAGATCTCAGCCCAGCACCTCCACGGATGTACAGCTGAATAACGACAGGATAAAATGGGCCCTGCTCAAAGCTCTCAAGGGCCTGGGCCATCCGCCCTCGTGTGTGTGTGTGTGTGTGTGTGTGTGTGTGTGTGTG